>NW_022900938.1:28289097-28306717 GCF_012274545.1 Fukomys damarensis | reverse complement strand
ATGTGGACAGAAAAATAAAGGACACAGTATGTACACATTCAAAAGTGGATAGGGTAAATCAATATGGGGTTTTTGTAGGAAATGATAAGGCGTCCATTATACTAAGAACTGAATTATACACTTTAACATGGCAATTCCTATGTTATGTGAATTATGCTTTAATAAAAGTGTTGTTAAAAAGCATTTTAAATATCATGAAATATGTTTTAATTTTCCTGAGAAAAGAAAGTTCCATAAAATGGAAATAAACCAACATTAACCATCTTTGGAGTCTCCGCTGGCTTAGTATAAACATGGGATTGCTTTTGTTCTGAGATTAATTCAGGAAAGCTAAGGTATAGTTTGGTCACTTAAAGACCAGGCTTAGTTCAGTTTATAAAGCTGTGGTCATAGACCAGATGGCCTGATTCTAGAAGCTCTGGCCTTCTGAAAATTCATGTTAAATCGAGTTGAGAAATAAAACAGTGTTTGCAGTTGCTAGTTGTGCTTTAGCGATTCCTTAACACTCTTGGAAATCCTAAATATGAGGGATGGGGTTACTGTCCTCAGCAGACTTTCAATGGAGATGTTGCTGGGTTGTTAAAGAAAAGATGGTTGAATGACTGTTTTTCATATATTCTACATTCAACTGGCACATATCACCTTTTTCAATAATTATTTGACAGAAATCCAGGTGAAAAGACATCTTGAACTCCAATGTTTATCACAAATTCTACACTTCTGATGTTTCTCCCCTTGTTTTCCTATCCTTTTATTTGCTCCAATCTCTTTCATTTTTCCCACTTATGCACATCCTCAACACCTAAATCCTGAAGACTAAAGAATATACAAACAGCAGATGCTGGGGACTGGTGTCAATGGCCCAATGGACAATATTTTCCTGATGACGGAAAACAGAAGGCATTAAACACCCAATTAGCATCATGGTCTTGGGAAAATGAGTGGAAAAAGATGCTTGATCAGATTTTTATCATCATCTAGTTTAGAGAGGTAAAACTTCCTTTCATTTTACTAAAAATAACTTTTAAGAAAAAAGCTCTAGTTGGCATCTGAGTTTCACTGGAGAGTTTAATACAACGAGTCTGGTGAGATGGCTGGCTGACAGGATGTCAGTGGACAGCATAACCAGAAATGGAGTCTTGCACTTCTCCAGCATAACCCCGAGCAGATGTCAATGAGGGGAATAACTTATCTAGACTGCAGAGTCTTTCCTCTTCCCTTAGTCTGCTGGATAAATAGGCCAGTCAGTTTATAAGTCAAGCATCCGGTTTGAGAGTTGAGACTTTTCAGTGGGCTAAATATTAAAATGAAGAATAAGACTCAAAACTGCAATTGAAAATGAAGATGAACACTTTTACAAGCATTGCACTAAAATGCAGCCTGTTGAGAAAAGTAATGCTAGATTCTCATAAAAAGAGCATTTTTTTAAGGGAGGCTTCTACAAAAGTGGAAGGAAATATAATATAGCCATAAAGAATGAGAAGCTAGAGACATTTATAGCTAAATGGATGCACACTGCCAATTTTTTTCTTAAATAATAAAGATGCTAAAACAGTAAGAGGTAATACAAAACAGCATACATATAAATATCCAAATAATAAACACTTGAAAAATGTCAAACTTCACATTAATCTGGGAAATAAAAACTAAAACATGTGAAACCAAATTAGCCTAATAGATTAGCAAAGATATTAACATAAATAACAGTGGCCTTAGCAGAGAGGAAATCACTGCCCCATCTGGATGACAGGAATAAATAATGGGCACACATACTTCGAGGGTAATTTTGCAGTATCTGTCAAAAGTGTTAAAAATGTTGATTCATTTTTCTTGCCAAATAATTCCTTCCTCGGAATTTATCCAAAGACATAGCCTCAAATGTCTTCCAAAATTTATGAGGATGTTTATTGCAATGTTTTTATATTATTGAAACATTGAAATCAAGCCAAAAGACTAATAGTCAAGGTTTATTAAATAAAAAATGAAAATAAAATGAGATTCTGAGTGCTTTCAAAGATTATTTAATGAATTATAAACATATGGGCAATTGATGGAATGCAAGTTACACACACATGTGTATTAATTTCAAGTTTTAAAATGTATAGAAAGTCTCAAATTAAATACACAACGGTTATAAATAATAATTATTAAATTTGACACTTTTTATTTTTCAGGTTTTTACAATGAAAATGTCATCCAGTTATATCCAGTTAAAATAAAATGCACTTTGAATAAAAGCACGTAAAATCATTGGATCTGATACCTATGTTTCATAAAATCAGTCAATATTAATATTTACGTTTAATTTGCATTTAAAAATATATCATGGATTTCCAGTATGACATACTATTATGATCATATCTTCTTTAGAGTGAAATAACAATGCATATTAAAAAGCAATACATTTCAGTTCTCACTAGTCTTTTTCCCACACACCGTTAATCTCATATTCAAGGTTATCTAGGCAATAACTGAAAATAAAACTTGAATGTATTATCCTGGTATCTGGGACTTTTCTATCTTCTTATCTATATCCTGGTACCTAGTTTAGATATGTAATATTTATTCTGCACATTTTTCTTATTATATAGCTAGTATGTGTGTACATATTTATGTCTATTTTTTATTCATCTATTATCCATATTCCCTTTTATATCTTTCTAGCCACCTTAATGGTCTGATCCCATGTGTTTATTGTTCTCCAGTCTCCTTATTCTCATTGCAGTGAAAACAACAATGTACAACAGGGAATACTTTTCATGACATCACTGAAAACCAGAAGAGCTCATGGAGGAGTTTTCACAAGCATGAGGAATTGAAAGCAAGTGAGATTCCCTACTAAGGAGATTGAAGCAAAAGCCACAAGCTATAATACTCATGTGACAAGGACAGAAAAAAGGAAACTGGGGAATTGGCATGTATGGGAAATACGGCAAAAAACAAGTTGATTAAGCCAAGGATTTCTTATTCCACCATGTTTCAGGAAACATGTTTTAATGCCTTGCTCTATATCCAAGTAGAATCAGTGGAGTTTATTCCCAAACTACATGTAAAAATTAATCTTAGAATTAATTTTGTTAGGCTTCCCACCTTTTTTGCAGAGTGCATAGCACAATCTTCAAACTTTTATAAATTGAAAGCTGCTTAAGAAGAAAATATTCTGTATATGCAATATAAAAATTTATCTATTGTGAAATAACCAAATTTATTTTTATTTTATTAGGAACATTATGCAAAACAGACTTACAAGAAAATTGATAAAACTCATTAATAACCATTGTTATGCAGATAGACACTCATTGACTTAGCAATGGGGTTACAACCTGATAAATTCTTCATAAATTAAAAATACTATAAATGAAAAGGGTATTGAAAGTCGTGTGTGGTGGTAAACACGTAATCCTACCACCAAGGGAGGCTGAAAAAGGATGGCCAAAAGTTTAAGTCCTACTTAAGCAACTTAGCAAGACCTTGTTTCTAAAAAACAAAAGAAAGCAAAACAAAACAAATTTAAAAAGGCTCATGCTGTACTTCAGTGGTTGAGTATACCTCGGTTTGATTCCTAGTATTGCAGAAAATGAATCAGATGACTATACACAGACGAAGGGACAGATTTTATTATTCAATAAGAGAAAGCAAATTCACTTTAAAGAAAAAATTTAGATGGTTTTATTAGAAAGCTGGGGAATAGAAAGTGTAAAATTTAAAAACTTCCATTTCAAAATCAGAAAAGATAAACAAATTCCATTCAATAAAAATGACACAAATTTTGCACTCTGAATCTGTATTAATGTCAATCAAGATGGAAGAGTTGGAATGAGGGGAGAAAGGATTGACTAAAAAAAAAAGACGAAGGAGAGAAAGACTATACATAATCAGAAATAAAAGGAGAGAATGAGAAGAGAAAAATAGATGAGAGCATGATAAAAATACCCTTGGTTCCCTAGCATATTTCCAGCTATAATACAGTGAAACTTAAGCAAAGTCTTCAACATAAATATTTTTACTTTTAATTCTCCTCATTTTAAGCACAGCTTTTGCCATCACACCACTTCCTCTGTATTAGGCAAAGCAGACCCATTTTATAGTCTTTATTAACATGGAGAACGCTGTTAATTTTTGAGGCATGCAATGTCCCTCCCAGAGTATCCCCTAAATGAATCCCTCAGCCCTGTCAGCTCTAATGCGACCTCCAGTAATCTAATGCAACATCCAACCACCCACTGCTAAGCAACAGCAAAGAGAAGGAAGAATTATTACTGCTGTCCACCAAACAGGATGGACTCTAAATAGGATGGACCTTTCCTAGCATAGACCGCAAAAAGCTGATTTTCCACCTCTAGGAATAAATGCCAACATCTAAAAATAAGGCAAGGATATTTAAAAATGTTTATTTTATCAGCCTAAGAACGAAATGATGGATTACTTTATGAAATACTGATTATGAAAAACTACAGCATTTTTTAATCTTACAGTTTTTAGAGGTTGTTTTCACTCAATATGAGTTCCTTTTTAATTTCCAGTTCCTACAGAATGTTGAAAATGTGTCTCAATTTCCATTTTATCTAATGTAAAATGGGTAATTATGTATCATGAACTGAACATGAAGTCAAAACAGAAAAATATAGAAGAATTGCATGTCTCTTGAGAAACTGGGTATCTGACATGGCTCTGAAAATGTTACTCCTCAAGTCTGATATTACCAGCAGTCAATAGGAAACTAAACCTCTTCCTCTAGTCTCCAGGGTTCTACAAAACCCCCTCATGGAGGGGAAACCCATGGGAGTTTACTTAGATGTCTACATCTAACTTTTGAATCTTCCAGAAATCACTGAAGCAAACCTCCATACTAAACCTTACCGAAATAACTGAAAAGGAAAAATGTGAGCTATGCTCATTGTCATAGGCAAGTAAACATTTTAGTGGCCTCTATAACATCTCGGCCACTTAGTTACTTAATTTTTAAAATTTAAACTGCAGTTCCCAAATGATTTATTAGTTAAAATGACAACACTGTTATGGTTCAGGTAGAATATTATGTCTACATAATTTTGTAATAACAGTTGTGCTGCTCTTCTCTCCTCCCCTCCCCTTCTTTCTCCTCCTCCTCTTCTTCTCCTTCTCCTCCTCCTCCTCCTTCTCCTCCTTCTCCTCCTCCTCCTTCTTTCCTCCTCTTCTTCCTCTTCTTTTCTTTTCCCAGTGCTGGGGATTGAAGCCAGGGCCTCATGCACAATTGATAAGTGCTCTACACTGAGCTATATTTCAATTACTGAATTCTGCTTTTCTAATGGTTATTATTAGCATACTTTATTTATATATGAAATCTATATTTTAAAAATGGAGATAGTCTATTAAAAATCCTTCCCACTGGCCGGGGATTTAGCTCAGTGATTCGGTGGCCTGCCTTGCAAGCGCAAGGACCCAAGTTCTATCCCCGGTACCAAAACAAAACAAAACAAAACACTTCCCACTGAATCTCTTTAAACAGTAAGCTTTGCTTGACAACTTTTAGTATTTCTTAAAGAAAAAAAGTGATGTTTGAATATCTCACTTCTTTGTGATTAGAAGGATGAAGATGCTTGTTTTAAGAGCAGATTAGTTATAAAGTCACATCTATATAATAATCTCATACAGTTTTGCATTTCATCACTGAATCTCTTACTTCTAGATCATTTAAATCCTATTTATATAAAATTAAAATTGGCCCAATAAACCTTATTGAAGATATCCCAGAATATGTATAAAATTGGCTCAAATCCAAATTAAGACAATTGACAAATGTAAAGATAAGTGAAATAGAATTTTTATTGATCCTCACTGTTGTCAAATTAAAACTTTCTCTGGAAACAGTGATGTCTTTCCACAGATGGCATTTTGGTTGGAATACCATTCACTTTTAAGGCACCATAAAATCCGTACCTGCACTTCAAAAAGCGTCTTAAACCATTGTTAACTTCAACAATGCTAACTCTCATTGATAATATGTACCATTAATACGATGTGATAATGTGTGTACTTTGTTACATTCCTTGTCTTACTGACTTTCCATTGCCAGGACACAAAATCCAACATTCTGTAACTTAAATGTGGGAGGTTTATTTTACCTCCCATTTTCAGAGGTCTTAGTCAAGGCTGGTAGGCTCAAATGCAGAAACGTCCTGACGGAAGAGCCCACAGTGGACAAAAGCTGACTACCTCATGGTGGCCAGGAAGTAGAGAAAGAAAAGAATCCATACTTAGCCACAAAGTCATCAGCATATTTGCCCACTGATAATCCAAGCACACCTTCCCAAATCCCTACAGGAGGCTTTGGGAAGGATAGTCCAGATCTACACCATAACAATCTCCCCCTCCTCCTCCAAATTAGCAACCTTGACCTAGTCACGAGAAAAACAGCAGATAAATCTCATTTCAGGGACAATACATGACTAGTACTGCTTCTAGATGTCAAGATCATCGATATGTAGGAAAGCTGAGAAATTGCCACAACCTACAGATACCTAGGAAGACATGGTGGCTAAATGTAGTAAACTACTTTGGGTTGGATCTTACAAGACAAAATGGACACTGTGGAAAAACTAAGGAAACCTGAAAAGAGAGAGGGCATTAGTTAATAATACTGTTATTGGGGCTGTGGATTTAGCTCAGTGGTACTGTACCTGCCTTGCAAGCACAAGGTTGTGAGTTGAATCCCCAGTACCAAAAAAGAAAAGTTAAAAAATCCAAAAATAATGTTATCAATATAGTTTAATTAATTGTGACCAATGTATCATACTAGTTTAAATGATTAATAATAGGGGCAACTGGGCATGGAGGATAGGGAACACTCCTTACGATCTGCACACTTGCTGAAAATCTATTCCAAAGTGGCAAAGTTTATTGAAACAACAACAGCAACAAAAAACAAACACATAGAATTACAGTAATATATAAAATATACAGTTAAAGATGGTTCAGTGAACTTGAATTTATAAGTAAATACATTGTATTCATCTAAAATATTCCAAGATAATCATTGACCTACAGAATAAATTACTTTTAATTAAATGGATTATAATTAATATTTTAAAATTGTATTTTACATCATAGAAAATAGTATTGCTTTGATCAATAAGAGATCCATTAGAATGCTGATCAATTTTACTAGTCATTATGCCTGGAAGATGATTTTCTATAAATGCAGCCTCTTGGGTCAGGAATGAGCTTAGAGCTTATAAACATAGAACTAGACTGGAGTCAGAATGTCTGAGGCCTAATTATACTTGAGAGTCACTCTGACTCAGTAGTCTAAAAGATACACTGTAAGGCATTCTTTGTGTGTTTATCTTTAGAATATGAACAGTTTAACTCATTTGATAGTAGCAATCATACTAAACGTTCTTTAAGCTGTTAAATTGGAGCTTTATTTCACATCAATCTTAGTGATCCCTTTAAGCTACAATAGGCTTTCTTTTGGTTTCTGTGTTATAGTGCAAACCATGGGGTAACAAAGAAATTTAAAAAATGACTAAGAAATTCTCTTTTGTGCTGACATCCAAATGCCTGTTATCTACAGGAAAGCAAGACAAAAGACAGCTCTACTTTGACTGTCAAGGATTTATTTAATCATGGTTTACACCACAAGAGCCCCTTTTGTTACCACAGCATTATAAAATCTTCTCCTATTCAGTGACATCTTTGCCATTCATAGTATCTGGCAGTTAGGGTAGACTGTCAGCTCAACTGGCTTTGGATCTTCCTAGGCGATTGGTGAAGCACACTTCTGGGTGGGTGTAGTTGGACCATGGAGGCATGGTGTTGGGGTATGTGTTAGTCCCTTCCTATTTCCTACCTGGCACTGTTCCTATGTTCTACTTTGCATCACCCTGAACTAAGTAACTTTGCTCCACTATGCGCTCCCACAATGAAGTTGCTACTTTGGAGAGCATACCGTGGACTAAACCCCTTTAAAACATAAGCAAAATGAGTCTTTCCTTTAAATTGTGGGTGTAAGATATTGTGTCCAAGTGACTGGAAAATGAAAACAAATCTAAATTCCAAAGATAAAAAGAAAGACTTTATCATAGAAAGTGAGAGAGGTGATACTCTTCTCCAGTAAGAACGTTTATGTTTCCCTCTGTGAAACTGAAACAATTTCAGTTCTTTTATACATATTAGCACCCAGAAAAGCAGCCGGGTCCTTCACACATCAAACCTCAGCAGCTCCGTAGAATATCAAGGTTATATAAATGTTATGTGTCGATAACAAGCAAGATGAATCTAAAGCATCCAAAGACAACAGCAAGTGCCCTGTAGTCATCGAATAGCTCTGCAATTTAGATATGAAACTGAGCAATGCTGGACAACTGAATTTGGAGAACGTAGGAAAAACTAAGCATTAAACCATGTTTGAGTCCAGTCTCATCTGTTCCCTGAGTTGTAATTAAAGTATATCTCGATAATTTCCCATTTTACTGATCTACATTTATGATAATATCTTTGGGACAAGGAAATAGCTTTACTTGGGCTACCATAACTACACTTCTGTCTTTTTTTACTATTTTGTTTGCTTTTGTTTTTGTAGTTTGTTTATTTTGGTTCTGGGAATTGAACCCAGGATCTTTGCACTGAGCTACATTCCCAGTGCACTCCCCTTGTTGCTATTGCTGTTTGTTTTTTGAGACAGGGTCTCACTAAGTCACTAAGTTGCCCAGGCTGAGTTCAAACTTTCATTTCTCCCACGTCAGCCTCCCAGTGTCATGGGATTACAACTATGAACCTAATTTCATTCAGTAGGATGTACAGTAGTTATGTTCTCAACCAGGACTTTTTCTTTTTTGTCAAGAATAAATGTTCTACAGGGCTGGGGATTTAGCTCAGTAGTTTGGTAGGCTGCCTTGCAAGCGCAAGGACCAGAGTTCAACCCCCGGTACCAAAAAAAAAAAAAAAAAAAAAAAAAAAAAAAAAAAAAAAGAAAAGAAAAGAATAAATGCTCTACAGAGGACACAAAGACAAGAAGAAATTTAAACTGTTCTAGGAAAGCTGAGATGCATTTTCATCTTACTTTTGGGGGTACTTGCCAAATAGGATCTGAAATACGAGCATTACTGTGTGGTACTTTTTGATTTAATGGAAGTACATTAGACTAATCATTTCAATCATCATTCTTTATCAGAGTGTGTCACCACTGTGCCCATATGATCTGAAAGTTGGATTGTATGGCTGAATAATGGTGCTAAAATACATATAAACAGAACTCATACTTAAATCACTGCTGTTGAAATCCTGCATTGTAATATATAGGTACCCCCAAGTGAATATTAGAACCTGGGATCATTTGGATAATTGAAATTTATCAACTTCATACTGAATGCTTGCAGCGCTATGGGTTATATTGTAGTTCTGACCACCACTGCATTTAATATATAATAAAAGTCTGTGAAACCTTTTGGCTAATGTTTTAATTTGATGTCTTGAAATTTCTGTCTTAATTTCCTCAAAATAAAATATGGTGTACTATGCAGGGGAAGGATGCTGAAATGTTGGCAGATTGTATACTATATTCTTGGGTATTAGAGTAACATTTTTGAAAAGTTTGATATCTTTCAGTTTTTCATATTTCCAACTTTTTCATATTTGATATTTTCTTACTTTTTGCCTCTCTAAATCAGTAAATCTAGTGGTTTCAATCCATTATTTTTAGTGATTTATGTAAGTTATATTATTTGTGTTACTATCTAAAACTCAAAAATAATTTAAAATCTGTATATATAAATTTGTATTAAGAGGCCTAAAACTAAGGCAGCTTTTATGAATCTTTATACAATCTCCTTTGGTACCAGGGATCGAACTTGGGAACTTGAGTTTACGAGGCAGGTGGTGGAACCACTGGGCCATATCCCCCACCCTCTCCTGCTTCTTTAATTGAATACCTCCATATGGATTTTTTCATTATTGTTTCTTTTTCTGTTTATCTCTATATTTCTAACTCAGTATGAGTAGTTTTGTTTTTAAATTTTTTATTTCAATATAATACAAGTAGATATTAAAGAAAATATCAAAGCTGTTCAATGAAAAAAAATTTTTCATAAGTGAAATAAATTGAACACACATGTCTAAAGCATTGTCTCTCTGGTGTGAGAAACTGACACTCAGTTTTGTTTTGTTTTTTGTTTTGGGGGGGTTTTTTTGGTAACTGAGATTGAGCTCAGGACTTTGAATTTAAGAGGCAGGGGATGGCACCACTGAGCTAAATCCCCCGCTCTCATTCCACTAATTTTCTCAGCACTTTGTTGCAAAAAAGTGAGAGATGGCAAATAGTACTCTATAAAGTATTCTTATATATCTTTCCAAAATTGTAATCAATTCATCATATTTTGTAGTTGTATTTTATTATGTTTATAGATAAATATTATCTTGTTTTTATTCAGGCTTCTCAATTTTTAAAAAAAAATATGTTTTAGAAATTCATTGTACCTACTTTGTGTGGCTTAGAAAGCTTTACAGAGTCAGAGAAAATAAAATAAAAATTTAAGTTGTCACTTGTGTCTAAAGTAACTCACTTTGGGAAATTCAGCCAAGAGACTATACAGATAACTGCTGAAAAAACCTGCTTCATCACATTTTTAGATAATAGGGAGGCAGTTTTTTTTTCTTTGACAAGATTAAAGTGAAGAGAGAACACATCTTACTAAAGATTTTGTAACTGTCAATGAGAAGCACATGGAAAAGTGACTGTAACCGTTTTAAAAAAACAAACTTCTTGTATTGGTTGTCATTAAGAACTTTTTGTTTCTGCAGATTTTTCTTATAAAATTTCTCATAGTATATATTCCAATTACTTTGCAACATAGTTTCCACATGCTCACGTGTTACTTCATTCTTTTGTGCAATGAATGTTTATTAAGGAGTAAATATGCTCAGCATTAGCCTTCTAAACTGAAATTTTGAATCTGGATTTTTCACAAAATTAACAACTTCTGAGACTTGCTCTTTGCTGTAGTACATAATGCTACCTTTCCTGGAATAACTTGCTTTTGGTTCTTCAGGATTAGGTTACATCTCTTGATCTACAACTTTTCAAATACTGTCCACTGGCAAAATGGAACATTGATGTAAAGTATTTTATTCCATTCTTCACCTAGATATGAGGATTCCACTTGTCTTATATTTGAAGAATGTTCAGTAACATCCATAGAAAAGAATCAAACTGTTCAAGTGATAAAAGCCATTCCAAAGAATAGTTTGAACAAATACTATGATAATAATCTACTTTAACATGGTGTTTAACCTAAGCAATGTTGTTCCTTTTAGAACAGGCTCAGCATTTAAGAAATAAAAAAATTTCATTATTTTTCTTTAATGCATTCTGTAAGTTCTAAGTGATGGAGTACTTCAATAACGATCTCTACTCCTTTCCAATTGCATAATCCTATTGCTGGAGTGATAACAAAAGCAATAAACAAGAAATAAGTAGGCTTCACTCAATGAGTTATTTAAAATCAGCAAGAAATTGTGAGGTCGCTTCTTCAGATTTCAGTGTTTCAAATAAGCTGTGGATTCGTTTGTCTTTATTTGTTAGAAAGCCAATGACTTAACCTATGAGAAAACTTAATGTGGAATCCAAACACAATGATAATGATTCTTTAACAGTTCAATTTTTACAGAATAAGTGCTGAAATAGAATAATTTCATGAGAAATACGTAGTTGACAATGCAAAGTTTATAGTATGATTTGGATAGGATTTAAAGTTGTTCTCCATAGGTTAATGTGTTGAAATTTAATTCTTAATGTGAGGAATTGAGAGAGTGGAAATTGAGTTTTACTATGGTGGTAGGAGGTGGGGCCTTTGAAAATGGGTAAAGGCCAAATTAGTTCATCAGGGGGACCCTGATGATTAAATGTGGGTGGCAGATATAAGACACCAACTAAAGGATGTAGACACACACGTGATTCTTGTGTTGTCATGTGACACCTTGAACTGCTTTGGGACCGTCACCAGATGGGACCCTTTAACCTTAGATTGGAATTTTGAAACAAAATAAAGTCTTTTCCTTGTAAGTGTTCCAGCATCAGGTATCTCCTTATAGTAACAAAAGATATCCTAATATAGGACACCACATTACTCTTTGAACACATGTAGAAATAGAAGAAATATCACAGTCTGTGTTATGGTTTAACTTTGTAAACTTGAGGAATCATCCACCAAATTTATGTTTGTATTTTCTCTACAAAAAGAAGCACAATTTTATAGATCACTATTTCATTGGGAGGCACTTGTTGTATAACATCTCATTGTTCTAAAGCATGTAGTTGCTTCTTTGTACATCAAAGAATACAGTGAATATTTACATTTAAAAATAGATTACAATAAAAGACATATTGTCCATTTATCCCCCTAAAAATCTGCTTCTCTTTCCACTTTCTGAAAACTCCTCTTGTGTGTGTATCTTTGTGCTGCTGTGGCTGCCTCAATGTCTAGAACTCAGTCAAAGCATTTACCTTTCATGGTCATTGTGACTGTGGAAAAGCCAGAAGCTCCTCAGTACCAGATCAGATAAATAAGGTGGATGAAGACATGCTTTAATATCTTTATGAATTCACCCTTTCGTTGGATGGTACTCAGCGGCAGCAGCATTTACCACATTTTTCACAACTCATAAAGATACTTACAGAAGAGGACTTCCAGGCTGTTTAAGAAAGTGGCAAGAATGCTAAGTATTTTTTAAACTGGGGAAAGTACTTTAAGGTGAATTAAACATGTTTTTTACTGTAATTTTTTATATTTAAGCATTTATCCCTTGTAATTACTAACACAGAGAGACTCTGAAAAGGTTTTCCATTGTTTCTGAAGACTCATATGAGAGATATATGACAGTAGATCTGCAAGCAAGTCTTCAAAACAGGGAAAATATTATATAAGTAAAGGAAAACTTGTTTTACAAATTGTCATTACTCTCATCCATAGCTATGCCATGAAAAGATCTGTGATATCTCTATGATAATAGCAGGAGCTAGTGAATTTCTTATTATTTCAATAAATTTTGCCCTTCAGCATTTGAAAATTGTCTCACAATTTTAAGTTTATCTGTGATAGCAGTATATTGTATAGTTTGAACTTACTAGTGATGACATACTAAACAGGAGACTTTCAATTGCGATTATTTTATTCTTACATAGATTTATCTTAATAAAAATGCTACTTTATCACTTTCTTTAGTACAAGATGAGGGAACTATACATCTCTTGTACTTAAGTATTAGATATGCTAACCACCATTTTCACTATTAAGTGAAAAAATCAGGTTGCACAAGGTGCTTTAAAAGGGATTTTTCTCTACTTAAAACATATCCATTGTTTCTAAAATTAATCATAAAATTTACATAGTATTTAGACATTTTGGGATATAGAAATAAAAATGGATAGTAGCAACCTACATAGGAATTGAGAAACAGGTCAGTGTTAGTCACTCTCAGGTCCAAACTCAAAATGAAATGCAAACAAGAGTTGAGCCAACCACTAAACAGCTATTAGAATGAACTATTATTGACTGGCTTATTTTCAGAAATACAGACACTGGAATGAAGGGTCTACAAACCTGTAGATTTTTAGACCATGTATCCTGATGCTGAGCTATCACTAATTAACAATGGTTGTCTGTTCACAACTTCAAGCTGGTACTAATGAGCAGTTTTTCCCTTTCTTTAATATGAAAACAATTGCTTTCAGTTCTCAGTTTACCTTTTTGGTGTTCCCTTAGCCAAACTTTCAGGAGAGACCATAAAGAATACACAGATGATTCTGCCGCCTGCTTCACAAGTGTAAGGTCCTGAGTTCGATCCACAGTAGTGAGAAAACAAAAAAAGAATACAGAGATCTTCCTTTGTGGAAGTAAAAATTTTAGCTGCAGATGACGCTTAAATGAATGTTAACTCTGGCAGAAAAGTCAGTTTAACTGTCCAGTGTATTTGTTTGCTTTCTTTGTTGTTTGAGACAAGGTCTTGCTATATAGCAAATGCTGGGTTAGAACACATGATATGCCTTCCTCAGCCTCCCAACCATTAGTTTTTTGATTTGTTGAAAAAATCTGAATATAGGAATTTAGGGCATATTGACTATGCCAATGTAAGATATAACATGAAAGTATTCAAAACAGAACATCTCATAGTGAATCATAAACATGAAATGTATGACAATTCTCCGCCAGGGGGATACACTGAGGGCAGCAAAGGTTGTTTGCAAAGATGTCAGGTGGCAGAGGCCAGTGCAGCTGCTAAAGAACCTATGAAAAGTGCCACCTCTGTCCTGATAAATAATTTTATGGCTCCAAAAATTAACCATGCTGAGGTTAAGAAACATTTAAAACCACAATTTCATCTGGTAGCTTCAGGCATTTAACACCTCTTCCAGAATTCTAAAGAACTATGTGCCACTTTAGCTGTAATTACTTTATTTACATTACCAAATTGCTTTGTTTACACTGTAAACATGCTTAGTGGGGTTTTGGGTTTTAGTCCTTTAACTCCTGAGGGGCATTCTGAACTGGCAAGCCTAGTCACTATTTTAGTAATAGCTTTTCTACTGTCACCAAGTAATTAAGCTCTGAGATTTTGGTGCTCCTATTAGAGTTCTCTAAATAAAGAGAACCTGTGTTGAGCTGTAGACTTTGGCAAGAACACAAACTCACTTGGAAAATATTGACTGCTTATTTCTATTACTTTGAAAGGGCTATTTTCTTAAAAAATAAAGTAGACAAGAGAAGGTTCCAAAATAATATTGATGATTAATCTGAAAAATGATGAAATCTGTTACTTTGTAAAAGTTGCTTTTCCCAGTGTGGATAAATTTATAACAGAAAGTACAGTGACCAAGTGAACAAAACTGTTACAGGAGCACAGTGTGGAGCACCCTCAGAGATATGGGGACAAGTTAGCACTAGCAGATGAATGTAGGACTCAGGAGTGAGAGGAACACTCAGGCCTCCTTTCATGTATTTGACTAGGCCAAATAAGGAATGCTCCCATAATTCCTTGTAACGGAAAACCTAGGAGGAAGAGGAGAAATATAGGAGAAAATGGTGGGGAAGGGCTTTGTGTTCAATTTGGAACATACTGTGTGTGAGGCACCCAAAAGCTTCAAAGTACAAAGGTTAAATAACCAACAAGTGCATAACCATGTCACTCTGAATTACATAAAGTGATTTGATATTAACCGTGACAAGTTCTATTCTTAAAGGATAACTGTCTTTAAGAAATACTGGTACGTTGGGCCAGGGGTTTAGCTGAACAGTTCTGTCACTTGCCTCTCAAGCACAAAGACCAGAGTTTGATCCCTGGCACCAAAAACAAACAAACAAACAAACAAACAAAACCTGTACATAATGACCATAACACAAAGTGTGAATCCACTTGAATGGAAGTTTTTTTTTAATTTTAGTGTAATACAAATAGAAATTAAGAAAGAATATAAAAAGCACCCTTCTTAGTTCTATCCAAAAATATAACAAAATTTCATAACAAAATAATATAATAATAGTTAACACAGTAATCTCAAAAAAAAAAAAAAAACCTCATTGGAGTACAAGGCAGAAGGCTCTCTTAGAAAGAAGAAACAAACATAACAGCAGAAAACTTTTTTCCAGTGAACTCAACACTTGTAGTATAAATGAAAAATTAACATATATATTAAAATATTTTTGAAACAATGGGATAAGTGATTCAGGGAATTATATAAACTTCCTATTTCCTATGAATGCAAGTATTTTAAAATGTACTTTTGAAGCATAAGGAAGTCGATACCGAGATGGGCTAAGGAAATACTGGTCAGAATTGAACAGAATATAGTGGGATTAGACTTGTTAAGGCTGGACAGTATAAGGTGGAAGGGTCACAAATTTGAGCCTAATCTCAACAATGTGGGGACTGAGTGAGACCTTGTCTCAAAAATAAAGGGGAGAGCAGAACACTTGTCTATCATGTGCAAGGCTTTAGGCTCAATGTCCAATACCAAGAAGGGAAACACACACACACACACACACACACACACACACACACACACACACACACAGAGGAGGTAAGGAGGTGACATCTATGGAACACTCAACAGAACTTTGATCAGTATATAAGAGAGGAATCAGTTTCCTGGCAGAGTGTTTCAGGATTCTCATTCCTAATGGAGTCTTTTCAGCAATTAAGCAGCAATACATATATCAAAGAACACCCATCCAACTATAAGGAGATGAGGTTCACTATCAGCAGGCAAGGGAATAGTACCAGTTAAAAACTACACATCTCACATGAGCCAATATTAGTTGCAATAACATGCCCACTAACTTCCATGCCTCACAGCATAGAGGGGGCCGAAGTAAGAGCGTACCACCTGGCATTTGTATCCTTCCCAGTGGAGAGAAGGCCTATTAGTCAGCACTCATTTTTTTTCTTTCATTATCCTTTAAATACAAACTTTATTAGTTATTACTATTAGAAACTACTTAATACACATTGTAAAATAGTTACTATAACCATTTGTTTGCTTCTCTTCTCTAAAGCACTTTCATTTGATTTTTTACATTTTTTGGAAACAATTCTAGATATCTAGAAAAGAACTACAACTACTACTAAAAAATATCACTTTTTCCCCCATTCAATTTCTCAAAATGTTACACTTATGTAGCCACAGAATAAGAACAAGAAACTAATACTAGCATAATGTTATTTAATTTGCAGGCCATAATTTTCACCATTGATGCTTTGCGTTTAAATTGTCATATTAGCCTTTTTGATGGTACCATTTTAGTCTTTTATGGCCCTGTTGATATTTCTGAAGAGCATTGATTTTGTAGCACAGTCCTCAGTTTAAATTTGTGCAATAAATTGTCATGATTGGGAAAACAATAGAACTTTGTGGTAAGAATACTGTAAATTATGTCTTTTATTCTTAATTGTGTTGGATCAATTTGAATGGATCCAGAAACATCCAACAGATTAGTAAAACACATTTCTAGGTGTGGACTACAGAAGGGGGAAGAAGAAGTGGGTATAGCCCCAATTAATAAGCTTGTCTCCAGGGTGGAATAAAAAGGGAAAGACGAAAGTGGTTGTTTGAAAGACCTCTAGACTTCCTGAGCAGGTGCACTCCTCGCTCTTTGGCCTTTGGACATTGGTCTCCAAAACTGCCACACCTTCAGCCTTTCAAATCAGACTCACACCAGTGATTCTCCAGTGAGCTTCTGGGCCTCTGGCCTTGGATTTACACTGTAACCATGACACTTCTCATGCTGTGCCTTCCATCTCCTTGGGCTAAGCAGTTACTGGATCCTCCAGCTCTCCAGCATGCAGATGGCCATTATAGATTCTCCTGCCTCTGGTCCCGTGGACAGCCATAGTAAGCCTAGAATCCCCTTACATGTTTACACATATTTATTCTATAGATTCTGTTCTGCTAGAGATCCTTAGCTAATTCAGTGTGCTCTCGGAGTATTATATAAAAGCAGATCGTGAGCTCTGCAAGTTGTATTACTGAAGATGTTTAGATTTGTAACTTGGTTTAGTGGGGTCCTGCCAACTTTCTTCACTACCAAATTACTAGCTTTTTCTTTGGTGTCGATAAGCATCTTTTTTTTTTTTTTTTTTTTTTTTTTTT
>NW_022900938.1:28250134-28288994 GCF_012274545.1 Fukomys damarensis | reverse complement strand
TCAGTTTTTTTGGGGTTTTTCATTTTTGTTTGTTTTTTTAGCAAAACATTTATTGGTACATTTCAGATATATATAATGATAACACTCACCATAGGGAATTTGTACCAGTACATGATATATCTTGCTTCTTCCTTTTTTCCCTCAACTTCCCTTCAAAGAGAGAAAATCAAAGGAAAAAAATGAAAACAAAGCTTTTGTATATATGGTGTTGATAAGTATCTTGCAGATGTTCCTAAGGTATAAAAATCCAGTTTCTGTTCAGATGTTTGCCCACAATTTTAGTAGCCACCTTATCTGCAATATTTATTACTGTGGTTTTTGCCTACTGATGATTCTTTAGATTTCAGAATTCTTTACTAATAGAAGCAACATGGCTTAGTAACACAGTTGATGCTTCCTTTCCTTTCCTTTCCTCTTCCCTGACATTAACTGAAGATTGAATTGTCAAGGAGAAAGGAAGAGGTTACAGTTAATGCTTTGCCCTCAAGGACTTATAAATTTTGGATAACAGAGTAGATTACGACACACAAATGTACATAAAGGAGAGTATGGGGAAGTACGAAGTTTCTAAATTAGAAGCCAGCAAATACTTGAGAGAAATACAACATAGTATTATTAGTTTTTAAATTGAGCCTTCTATGTTTATACCGCCCCAGGGAGGAATCTGTACCAATTCTTGGTGTTGAGAAAAAGTTTGAAGATAGGAGGAATGTTTTACTTTTGGCCTTCACTAGAGGCTAAACTGAAGAAACTATGCACAAAAACTGTGAGCCAGTCTGGGTGTAGTGGAGGCTGTGACAAAATTGCAATTTTGAGCCCAGCCTATGCAATTTGATGAGACTCTATCTCAAAATAATAAATAACTAAGGATGTAGCTCAGTTGGAAGTCCTGGGGTGTGCACATACACAATCAGTAAGCCAAATAAATGTCTTCTATTTATAAAAGCTTAGCTTCAAGTATTTTGTTTCAGTAACCGAAAACAAACAAATACTCTACCTTATTTAAATTTAAAAGCCATATTATCTAATTTTCCTCATATGAAGGGGTATGACTCCAGAAATGTGAGAGTGCTACATGATACCTAGTAAGGGAGAAGGTGAGTCTTCCTTTCTTTCCATTTCCTTGAATTTGGATATTAGCATTCTCACCATCTAGGATGACAAAGCACCTTTGGATCAGAGCACAACAGATGGAGAAGATAAAATAATCTGGGTGCCTAATTACTTTGTGTAGCCTGTCTCTGGCCCTGCATGTTTTCTACTAAGTGATACTATAAAACATGCGTGTTTAAGATATTGTGTTTAGGTCAATGTTATGACCAAGTGATTCTAATTGCAAGTAATACCACAGTAAAATTGAACATTTATTTTTTAACAACTTAAATAAAGTGGTATTAGTGTTTCATATTAAGTCAAACTTAACTCTGAATAAATTTATTCTTACTAGCATAATATACAGTATTAAAACATGTTTTTCATACATATTTTCTTTTACATTTAACAAACTTTTATTTTTTATAACAACTCCTAATTATAAAAATTTTCTAAGTATTCATATGTCACCACTGTCTTGATCCTCCCCACAAAGGGGTAGAAAAACTGCCATAAAAATTTCAATATCATATTGAATTTTTTTTAAAAGACAAAATAAAACTCAAAACAATATAATACTGGTGGCATTCTAAAGGAAGGTCAAAACACAGCAATATATCAGTTTTGCTTTTAGAGGATATCATGGATTATATCTATGAACCCAGAGATAATATTTGAATAAAATTCTAACAACTTTGCATAGAGACATTAGTCCAGTGGTGTACATACAAATGAAGCAAGTAATTCTTCTATTTGAAGTGATCTGAGGGTCAGGAATTTAGCTTACCTGCCTCACAAGTGGTCCCAAGTTTGATTCCCGGCAACAACAATAACAACAACAACAACAACAACAACAACAACAACAACAAAGCTGAAGTGATACAAAATCAGTATCACTCAAATCTATTTTACTGCCCAGAAATGAAAAGAAAATTCCAGTATTTTAAGACTACATTAATTACTATCTACTGAGACTCAATCATTCTTAATCCCCTTTATTTAATATGAAAATTTCAGATGACAATTATCAGACATGTCATTCTGAAAGGAGCAAGGTATAACAAAGCTAGCACTAACATTAAACCATCAACTGAATTTTAGGATCATCAAATACATAAAAATGCACCCACACTTTTAACACAAAGTACTATTAAGTGCCTTTACTGTGTTCCTGATTTTGCAGGACCAATATAAGTAATCAAATATCTCAATATTATGTCTAACCCAGGCATGAATGACGCTTGTACAAGGTGACTTAAGCTTCATATTTATCATTTAGGGTCACAGAAGTTTTCAGACTGTGACAAATAAAATTCTACAATAGGAACAGACATGATTTATTGTCATTTTGAAAATAACCCTTCTACAGCAAGTGAAAAAGCTGTTTATGATTGTAGAGAAGTTTAATTATTTTTAACATAATCTTATTTACAATCATTGCTCTGCAGTGACTAACACTTAGAGAAAAATCTAAGTCAAACCTTTTAATTCACTCATAAGCAAACTGAAGTGCCATCAAAAGGGTTAGATACTTTGTCCAGGCCATCAGAAGAGTTCTGCAGAGCCAGGACTAAAACTAAGGAGTGTTGATCACTAGCCCAGTAAAGAAAGAAAAAACATTCGAAGCATGATACCTATGTTTGGAGAAGTTTAAAATGCAGAGCTTGTAGTGTGTACCTGTCGTAAATGTCTTGTCTTCTGAAGGTTTTTTTATTTGTTTGTTTCTTTGTTTGTTTGGATGACTCATTTGGCTTTATTCAGCAGATGGGTTTAGAAATTCAATCAGTGAGTAGTTTATCTGGTGAGCTGTCCATATAATTAAATAAAACACTCCCCAGAAACTTAATTGAAGAATGCCTCCCCATCAGGACCACCTAAAAGCCATGCTTTTGTCAGTCTATATAAGCCAAATTTCTGGCATACTGCTCTTTAAAAATCAAATTTAAAATGACAGGTAGGTTGCTCTTAACTCCTTTAAGGGCATGCATGGAGTAGTAATCGCAAACCCTCTGATAGCCAATGCACCACAGAAAAGACTCCCTATATATAGCAGCTTTTACTGGCAATAATGTAATTTGAGAAATCTCACATTTTCAATTTGTTTCATGTTTAATTTTACTTTGGTTAAAAATGTGCAAAATGTGGTAAAATGGGAAAATTAACCAAATGCCTTGATTAGCATTTTATTTTCTTTCTACTGTATTTTGGAAACTACTTAAATCATTAATATTTTGTGTAATTAGCATTTTGTTAAATACAAACTTTGCAGTAGCTGTACTTAGTATTCTTTAAAGTGTATGAATCTACATGTCCTTATATATTTACAAGTTCCTATACCTCCCTCAGTGTCACAAAATTTTGAAGGTTAATGATAAGGTTTGTAAATCTATTAACTTTCATACTATTATCTGATATCAAAGCTCTACCTATAAATAAACAAATTGAGTAACAATAAAAACCTGAGTTCTTGCATCTCAAGTGACTTCTCAATAGGTCTTTGTTAATTGCTTGCAAGTTTACCACTGCAAAAAAGACAGTAAATGTTAATATAAAAATCACTATAATAACCTGAGAGTGCAAATCAGTGGTAAAACACGTGTCTAGTACACACAAGGCTCTAGATTCCATTCCTAGTACCACAAAAAAAATAAAATAAAATAAATTCACCTTAATGTTAAAAAAAATGTTTTAAATTAAATGCCCTTTACAAAATACAGTGGTATAAAGTAAATGAGACTCTTTGTACAAAATAAAAAAAATATATGACATTTTTTCTAACATTTCTCTTTGAAATGAAAGCGCACTGTCTAGAAGGGAGCATATCATAGTTCGGAAATCACAGGTCCAAATATCTGTCCCGTCAGTATTGTGTAAGCTTGCACAAGGGATTTAACCTGTGAGATGCTCAGGAATTATACATTCGATTTCACCAAAGAAAAAGTAACCCATCTAGCCTGTTGGGAAGAGGCTATAAGATAAGGCATGGCAAAAATCTGGCTATTTTTACTCTAGAGCATTATAATTGAAATGAGGAAGAAGTGAAAAGAAAACAAGAAGGGAAACTACTATCTCTAATGAGAATGAATGAAGACAAAAAGCCCTAATTAATACAAACTGGAATGAATACACTGTGAGGAATTTTATAATTCATAGTGATTTATTTTAAGAATATATAACTTGTGTTAACTATACTTGGATTTTCCCCAAGACCTGCAGTTTTAACATTGATATATATCATTTAAAGGCAAAATATATATTTTACCAAATACTGTTTCCATATTGATTTTAGTGCTGCTTCTGATTCATCTTCACTTTCCTGCTTCTAACTGTTACTATGGATTGTTTTAAAAAATTAAAAATTAGATTTCTAGTCTTTTAGGCTTGTTCTTCCAATCATATAAACATTACTTTTGATGTAAAAATCTATTTCTTTGTATTATTTCACACACATTGATATGTGCACATATTCTAAAGAACTATTTCTTTGGAAACATCTCTTAATTGACTATACTTTTTAAGGAGAAAAATTGAAAATTAGGTCAAGAAACATGGAAAATAGGATGTTTTTACTATCTCTGCATGTAAGGAAATTACATTTGTGAAGAAAGTATATATTTGTGTATTGGAGAATAACAAAAACAGATCCCTATATAAAATATAGTAATACTAGTTTATAATTTTCACAACTCTTTGTGTATAGCAATTCTCAGAAACAGAAAATGCAAAGATTCTCTTCTATCTTTTGGTTTTTTTTTAAACAAAAGTAATATTGTAATGTATAAAGTTTTTGTTCGCTACCAGGTCATGTTGAGGATAAACTGGAGCTATGACTCAAAATCAAGTTTGGAGCTGAATTCAGTAGCAACCAGCACTGCAAACTGCATAGCGTCAGTCATTCTGACGGTAGATTATGCAAAAACTGGCAGCAATAAATCTGAGATTAAAAAGGGCTTCCGGTTTAGCCAACATGCCCAAATCGGTAAATGGAATCTCCTTTAAGATTTCCACAAAGAAACATTAACAAAGTTTCCTGGGAACAAAGCACACTTGCTTTGTGAGTAAATCCTTGGTTCACAGATGCTGCGGAAGGTAAATGGGCAATCCAATCACACAAAGTCTGGAAAGTTTTCTACAGTCAGTGGCTATTACATTATTTTTGCTTATGACACAATACACAAGAAAGGAAAAGAGAGAGGAATTGCTATTTCCTTTATTTATTATTTCCTTAATTGCTCAAGAAAGCCTCAAGGAAGCCAAGCCATAACTATTTCATCAATAACATTAACCTGTCATTTCATTCAGGAAACCTGAGGAATGTTTTCATCTTAACGTTGAGAATACTAGGGGGTTCTAAGTCTCATGCTATCTTGTGGACCTACTTACAGAATAATGTGATGAATATTTAGAAAATGTTACAGACTTCTATTTCTGTGTGTTTGCCATACATGTTTATTAAAAATCATAAGAGCTATCTGTATGTATACAGTGGTTTTGAAGCCCTATCATAATGATATTGTACTTGACATTGGGAAACTGTGATGTCCTACAAACAGAGAAAAGCACACAAACACACATGAACACATAGGTTATATAATACTAATACTACATTGCATTTACTTTAAGATAATAGAGAATTATTGAGTAACTTCAAGTTTGTGTACAAAACACAAGTGATTTCAACCAATGGTAGGAACAATCTATTCAATGAGTGCCCTACCACGTTGTGCCAATTTTTGGTCACTTTTTCACACACTAGACTAATCATAACCCTTACACCATGCCAATGGTTAATTAGTGCAGCTAGCTTTCCTGCATTTTCTAGGATTATAATAATTATAGAAGAATTTTTTTAATCCTTATCATAAAATGTTCCAAATTTCATAGCCGGAATCATAGTGCCACTCCCCCTTTCTTAAAGATTAGTCTATTAGAGTGAGTGCAGATTTTCTACTTAGTGCTTGGGGTCACCAAGTATTTTTAGTCATTCATCGTTACCAAGAGAATAACAGTAAACCAATAATAAATTGAACATGTCTCAACATATGAATGTATTCTTCTGCTAAATTAGAGTCTATATATGCAAATGTGAAGCAGGTTATATGTCTTAAAATGAGTTAAACATAAAATTTCAAAGTCAAGAATTTAAAAATGAACTTTTCCAGCATTCCTCCTAGATGCTCATACTCAACTTTTTACATCACAGGCAATGCCCTTCAGATGTTCAAATCCAAAACTGCTTTGTTATGCATCTATCTCCAACTCTTCCTAGAAAACTCTGATGACAAACATGTCCCTAGCCACCTTTATCTTCCTAATGCAAAAAAAAAAAATGCTTTTAGCACATATAGAGCATGGGTTTAAGAGCCAGATTTTTTTTCAACAGTAATTTAATTGGGAAGTCTTCTCCTGTATTAGATTTTACCAGAATCTATAAGTCAACTAAATAATCTAGGGCAGATTTAAACTATTACTCATATGAAATAATTACACAAATGAGTTTTATTGAAGTAAAAAAAGCGTGTAACTTTTGTCATGTATTTTCCTAGTTTTATAGGACAAAAGTACAGATTTACAGTAACAGAATTCTAATGGATGTAGGGTTGGGGATTTAGCTCTGTGTGCCACTGCCTGCCTTGCAAGTGAAAGGTTCTGAATTCAATTCCCAGTACCAGAAAAAAGAAAAGAAAGGAAAAAAAAAGAATTCTAATGGATGTTTTATTTTGAAAAGAAACAGGAAGAAAAACTTTTATATACGGGAGCCCTCTTAACAAATATCTATCTATCTATCTATCTATCTATCTATCTATCTATCTATCTATATATATATATATATATATATAAAATAGAACCAAGAATACTTGTATTTGTCAAATATAACTTTCTGATGCAAAATGCTTGTCAGATTTTTCTTTTCTTTCTTTTTTCTTTCTTTACTATGTAGTTGAGACTGACCTGGAACTCACTATGTAGCCCAGGCTGGTCTCGAACTCACAGTGATCCTCCTGCCTCAACCTCCCGAGTGCAGGGACTACAGGAGTGCACCACCACACCTGGCAGATTTTACTAATTCAAGAATTATTCTATGTATTGCAAAGCAGTCAAGAGGGAGCCCTTGGTTTGGGGAATATTAAACAGTATTAAGAAATATGAGGCAACCAGATGTTGAATTCTAGCTCTATTATTTTCTGGCTATGTTTGGCAGAGTGTGTTTACTTCGCTAAGCTTCAGTTTCCTCATCTACAAATTTAAGATGGCATTGTATTCATCTCCATTACACTGTTGTGTGCATTAGTACAATAGATAACGCATATAACTCATCTACTTTATAATATAAGGTGCTTAGAGAGGCTGAACTAAAGAAATGCTTAGTAAACACTGAGTCTCAAAACGCTGACGGTAAACCCTATACTTGCGCAAGGGAATTCGCAGTAGTTCGGATGAGTTGTTTAATGGTATAACGTGTCTCTCTGTGGAGGCCTGTGAGGCATTCCCACGGGGATCTGACCCACTGTGCGAGCCTCAGAGGCGTCACATTGCAGTCAGTCAGACTGAACTGGTCCAGACTGGTACGTCAGTCAGAAGTTACCAACCATGCCAGAATATATTCATAATATACGAGGCATCGTTAATACATACTTTGAAATATTTTTACCGTTAGGCTTTTTAGGATCTTTTATTTTTTTGAAGCTGACAATGCTAAACTGCTTAAAAGGCAATCATTAACTACCACTTCAGAGTTAATATGCATGTGAAATCCAAGAAACCACAAAGTAAAACCTTTTACTGAGATGGCATCTCATAAAGTTGAAGTTTTGTAATTTTTCTACAATGGCTTTGAAAAAGGACTTTCTAGTAATTTGGCATTACCTCATGCAAGCCCATAAGACTATGAGACTCAGTCAGAAGAAACAGAATATACCATTAGGATCTTAGGTACAAGTATAGTTTTTGGCAATGCGAAATAGGAAGAAAATGGCTAAAGATGTAGGGGAAGTGGGAAGGGTAGGGGAAAAGGAAATAAGGGAAAAGAATAAATATGAGAAAAATGAAAAAATGGAAATGAAGTACTTTTAAATAGGGAAGGGAAGAGGGGGTGAAGGGAGGACAGGGGTTAGGGGGAAAAATGAGAACCAAGACCTGTCATGTAGAGGTACAAGATCCCAATGATGAATGTAACTGTACTGTATACCTAAAATGTACCAATAAACTAAATGAGAAAAAAAAAAAGAAACAAGAGAATGAATTTTAAGATTTATCTGAGCTGCATAAATAATCATAGTAGCAATTGGTCAGTGTATGTTCGATCTTATATAAAGGGCGAAGTTACATGTCTTGCTCCTATGATTTTTCTCTTCACTACAAATAGTTAATTTATTCTGAACCTATTTTTAGCAATCCTTTTCATGTATGCCTTCTGAAAAGCCACTTAAATTTCTTGGTACCAAAAAGGGGGGAAAAGACATTACAAGAAGCCAAGAGATGGAAATTTCCATCACTGATGTCACAGCTGTGCCTCAGATCAGAAGGCAAAAATGTGTGGGAGGAGAAGGTCATTAAATGTATTTTTTTTTTTTTTTTTGCCATGGATATAAAGCAGGAGTGTAAGTCAGAAAGCATTTGAGTCACGTCTCTTTTTGTCTTGGCAAGCGGCTCTTTTCAAGGCCCCAAAAAGGAGTGTTAGTCACATTTCAGACCTCATAAAATTGATAAATTAGCTCTGAGTTGATTTTACTGTGAGGACACCTCAATTACTTCAGGAGGTAAAATATCACAGCCTCTAATTAAGATAGTCATCAAGTGAACTAAAAAGACTATTATACTCCATGTAGGAGGATAATAACCAAATTGTTGCCATACCCCTTGATTTAGAGGTTCTCAAAATTCTTTCATATTCTTCAAGTATAGCTTTAGGAGGTATTGTTTAGTGGTAGATCGCTTGCCCAGCAGGTGAGGCACTGAGTTTGAACTCCAACACTGCAATATTTATATTTTACTATATATATTTATTGTTATTTATATATTATATATGTATGATTCAAGTATCACACATATGACTATATATATGATTGATATATGTGACAAAACTGGTACTGTCTTATGCTATGCATAACGTAGAATCTGTTCAATGTGATATTTCTTAGAGTAGGGGGATTCGGTGGGGCCATCAAAGACAATTAATACTTATAAAGCAGCTACTCTGGCTTAGGCGCCGTGTTAAGAGAGTCATTCTTTTCAGCGATATTCACCAGAAGCTGCTGATGAAAGGACAGAGGCAGGGTTTAAACTCAGTTTTGCCTTTTTTTTTTTTTTTTGCAAGTCTTTACTAAGTTGAGGTCCGTTGGCTCTTGAAAAAAAAAGGAACAAATCTACAGAAAAGGAAATTTCTGGGTGATGTGAAACTAAGTTAGAAGAAATGCAGTGAAAACATTTATTGCAAGTCAACAGAGGACCACACGTGAAAACATCTGCCAGAAGATCCAGCTGTGGGTGAAGGCAGGTTTTGCCTTTCTTCTTCCTGAGCTCCTAGTACTCCATGTTGCCATCACCTGGGAGGAAATGGTATTTGTAGTTGTATTTTCACCTCCGAACAACAGATCTCCAAATAAAACTGGTAGATTTTATCATCTGCCTTGAAACAAATGAGACAGAGGACAATCCTGTATGATACATCTGTTGGAATGTCTCATCTTCCTGCTACTCTGGGCCACTAGATTAACCTGTGCTGCTGTGGGAGGTAATTTGTCTTGCCTCTCATAAAGAAAGCAAACAAACAAGGAAAGTAGGGTCAGTAATACCCAACACCTCTCTCTTGCCCTAATTAATTTCTCAAAATGTCCATGGGCCTTGCCATAAAAATCTTATCTAGGTCTAATATTAGTTCCAAAATGTAATAACAAAAAGGTCATAAGATTGTTATGACAATTTTTCCCGTAACAACGAATCTATCATGACTTGGTACTTCTCATAGATCATTTCGTCTTGCTTTGTGGAGGCAAAACAAGAATAGAATAGAATAGAATAGAATAGAATAGAATAGAATAGAATAGAATAGAAGAATAGAATAGAATAGAATAGAAGAAAGAATAGAATTCTAGTATTAGAATTCACAAAGATTTATAATGTTTTATGACAATGCAATACCACACAATAGAAATACATTAGACACTTTAAAGATATACACAGCTTGAGTCATGTGGATGGCTGAGAGATGGGCCTCTAGGGCCCTTCTCCTAATGAACGTGAGATGTTGTGCTCAAGTTGGAAAAAAATGTATCACCTGTTTGTGAAAGATCCTGTTCAGCTGCTACCCTGACAACAAAACCAAGCACATTGGTAACCTAAGGGACTACAGAGATATCTACTATTGTGCGACACAGAAAGGAATTGTAAACTTACTAAACATAGAGTGGGTACAGAGAACTTTTTCTTTCTGAAGTGTAGGTTCAGGTGAAAATCCAGCTCATTGAAAAAAAAATGTGACATTTTTATCACATACACAATAATTTCTGAGAATAAGTGAAAAGGTCAGGAGAGGAAAAACTCAGAAAGACATGAAAATAGAAGTACAGGTGCCTGCACAGTAATTCTGAGGTAATCATTCAAAGCTTTCCAGCTTCACACTAAACAGAGCCAGTTTGTTTGGAGAACCGGTTATTTCAAATAGGGATTTGGGACTGAGACTGCAGCGTCTGGGCGTATACCACATCTCTCCAAGTCAAATTTGCTGACATATGTTTAGTCTACAATCGCAAGTACTTCTATTGACATGATTGTGCTGGATCAAAAAGAGGAATATTTAGAGAAAACACAAGAATTATGAGCAGTGCAAGTCTGTGTGAAATCTTGAGCACTGGTCTACCACTCTCTTCCTTCTCTCTCATCCCTTTCTTTCCTTTTTCTTTCAGAATCTTACATTTTTGGAGTAGTCTTTATTTCTACTTATGCAGACAGACAAATCCTGCCTGAAAATATAAAATAATTTAATTATGTCGAGTAACTATTTAAAATGCAGATAAAAATAATTCTGCCGCATTGGGCAAAGTCCAGGGGGTTCATGAATCATTGCTCTTAGAAAGCCTTTGGCACTCAGGGGATACGTTTTTGTGCAGCCGTTCACACCGGGAGATCAGCATTCCTCATGTACAAGACGTGTTTGTTCTCCTAGGTTAGAAAAGTGCTATTTAAGAGGACCCCCAAATGAGGTGAAACATCCTTGAGTTCTTTACTCTTTGGGATGTCTCTCAACTGTTTCATAGCTAATTAATGTACAAAGCAAACCTGCAACACTGCTAGTACTCTTCCATCATTCTACCTGAATTATAAACACATTAAAACTTTATGTGACGTCATCAATACATGACTGAAAACAAATCAAGGAGTCAGTGTTTAAAGTACTTGGGATTGACGGATGGACTAGGCTTCCCCAACCCCAGTCTTTTAAAATGCATGCTCCAGGATGGAAGGTATAACTTAGTAGTAGAGCACTTTGCTAGCATGGGTGAGGCCCTGGATTAAATCCTCAGCACCACAAAATACATACAAAAATTAAGTCGCACCCTAGAATTTTGGGTACATTCTGACCTACAGCTTATATAATGGAATCATGAGGAGAAAGAAAAGGATATTTAAAAGAATAGGATTGTCAGATAAAATACATAACTTAAAGTTAAGATCATCTTTGAAAAATCTTGATTTTTACATAATCAGTGGCAACTTTTCATAAGCATGTTATAATAACATGCTTTTTTCTTGTAGTAAGAAGGTATCTAAATCAGGTGCACACATATAGAAAAGATACTTTTCACTTCTCAACTGATAGGCTGTGACTCTCAGAGAGGATGAGCTGAAAGGATTCCAGATAGCAACTAATCATAAGCCAATGAAAATTAGCTAATACACCACCTTGTCACATGTATAATTTATTGATATGTGTTGCTTCTTATAAACTAAGAATGGAAAGGCTAACAGCTGCAAAACTAAGAAAAGCAGCTGATTTTCAGCCTAGGCATGTCTTTCAAATTCATCAAACTCTAATTTTTTCATGTATTTCTAAGTTACCCTAATCATTTAAATGATACTACTACTCAGTAACCAGTGCTAGAAATAGTAAATATGATTTATTCCTGGGGACTCAGAGTAGACTATTTGCATCTAGTCAACAAATATATCGATGATTCTTTCTAAATTATTCCTAAACCCATTCCTTTTATCTTATTTCCTCTTACCTGCACCATGAAGAGTCTTCCAATCTCTAGGATTCCATTCTTTTTTTTTCATCTATCAAATATAGTTACTGTCATACTAATAATTAAAAATTGATCATATCAGTTTTCTGTTTAAAAATCATCATTGCTTTCCCTCTGCATATGAGATTAAACCAAAAAGTACTTTTTGAAACTGTTCCTAGCCTTACTTTCTTGCTGTTTACTTCCATCCACCTATCCAAGACCCTAGACCTTGGGTAGATGGCTATGCTCCAATGGCACCTTCATTGTAAGAGCCTTACTGAACTAGAGTGACTCCATGTTGACCAGCAAATGACCCAGAGACTGTTGCCCACTCCCCTATAGGATAAGTAATGATTAATTGGGAATTACTAGGTAGCTGCTTGGGAGTAGCTGGGAAACTAGAGAAAAATTGTAACAAACATAGAGACCCAAAGTAAATCATTCCACTCCTTGTTTGTTCACAACTGAATGTTCTGAACACCACAAACTACACAGCAATGGGTAATCGATCTGCTGACCATTAGTACCTAACGGTCGAGTACATGATTGATGACCACCAGCTTGGATCAACTGACCACTTGCCTTTGTCCCCTTCCTGTAAGTTTCGAGTGTTAACTCCCCGTAGCCCTTTATAAAATAGCCTCTGACTCCGAGCTAGTTGCCTCTCTGAGCTACTTGGTTCCGGGAGTGCCATTTGGCCAGACTAATAAAGATCTATTTGCCAACTAGCCTGGTGTGTTCTTTCCTGGGTGACTCTCGCTGTCCGACAAGTTCCTGGAACCTTGCCAAGCTTCAGGGCTCAGCATCATGGAGGCCTTTTAGCTGTTCATGGTCCACTGAGTGAAAGTAAAATTTTAAATCTTACATTCATGACCATCCTTCAAGAACCAATGTAAGAATTCTTTTACTGACAGCCACCTTAGTTAAACCTCCAAGGCAGTTACTGTCATCACAACTGGACATACTTATTTCCCCTTAAACGATGAACATATTGCATTTCCAATATTTAACCAATATGGCAGAGTAGTAAGTACTACTTACAGAGAGTCAGTAAATATGATTCATTTATTTCATTTTTCCATTTCATTTTCCTGAAAGAAGGGAACATAAGATACAAGGAAGAGTTCAAAACAAAAGATAATAATTTTAAAAAGGAAAAAGTCTCAAAGTTATGTAATGAGCTGTTTACTTTGCTGTATTCTCTACATGAATCTCATTTTATTCATTACAGTTTCTGTATTTAACCAAATGTTTCACAAAACTGAGTGCTTTCTCATCATACTACAGTTTAGTAGTAGTGATTATTTTCAATAGTCTGAGAACATTAAAATACTGTTAACTCTACAAATTAGAACATTGTCAGTATATTTTAAATTGGGGAAAAATTTTACTAAAAATTCTAAGTAGACAGAGGAGGCAGTGTATTACGGAGCCTAGAGTTGCAGTGTATATAGAAATATTGCACATAAACATAGTTTGTCTAAAGCCTTTTTACGCTTGTTTTGTAAATTTCACTAAATTTACTGTGCTATGAACTAAAGTATCACTGGACACCAAACATCATTTACAAAATAAGAAGTTTTGATAGGCACATTTTGGTGTAGCAGGCATATTCTATTTTTTCCCCTTCTAGGTAAAATGTATAAGTAATTTGAACTTTTTACATAATCAGAGAGATTTTCAGACAGGCTAGTAAAGATGTCCACCCAAATGCCCCATAGATATATCATTTTGACTCTCTCTCTCTCTCTCTCTCTCTCTCTCTCTCTGGTACTGGGGATCGAACTTGAGACCTTGTACTTGCACAGCAGGCAGTGGCACCACTGAGCTAATTCCTCAGCCCTGTCATTTTCCTTCTTGTTTGGACCTTCCCTAGGGAACAACTTTCTCCATGTGTGTACATCCCCATCACTTGGTCCTCATGAAACGAACCATTCCTGCACATACCTCAGTTGTATAAAGCAAAGCAATCAGAGTTCAAAAGTCCATTCCTTCATCTCTGCTAAATTCCAGGACTCAGACATGTAACATGAAGGAAAGTTTTGATTTGTAGGAGCAGAATCACTGGACATACAAATGTGCTTTACAATTCAATAATAAAATTATTAAAATGATAGTTACTTCCTGTTAATTATTTAACTGGGCTCACCTTTATCTGGTACAACAAACTGAACTCCTAGGAACTTGTCCATAAATAAAGAGGGAGCATTATATTTTATTAGGGCGCTTTCAACTTCAAGAAATCATCCAAGTCCAAGTTTCTAAACATATTTTCTGTCAGTTTTCTTCCAGGTGCCTGCTTAGTTATTAAGGGAGGAGTAAAAAATTATTTGTGGCTCAAAAAGAACTTTCTAAGTATATACGTTACTCCGTACAAATGGATATTGAAAGATGGCTTTAGCTGGAAGTGAGAACCAAGAATTTCCAGGTAAATCCTATTTAGATGGTGAATTTTATTATGACTACATTTCAAAAATATCTAGAAAAGCTTATTTTGAAAGCAAAGACTAATTTGTGTGCAACATGGAACATGTGTCTATTTTTTAAAAATTAGACATGTAGAACCTCCATATCTAAGTAGAAAAGTTCTAATTTGGGGTCACAAAGATTTCCAAGAGAAGACTTTTATGAAATATCTTAACTGTGAAATATATAAACATTAAGAACAATAAAGAAAAGAAACCCGACACATTAAGAATGAGGAATGGATAAGCCAGAAACATTTCCTTTCCAATGTTTATCAACAGACAATTACTTTATAATTTAGAGAAAACCCTGAACTACATATACCTGTTCACGTAAACAATGGCTTGTGGCAAGCAAGCTGAGGAATTTAGAGATGATATATGTCAAAGGTAAAAACACAGTTTTTTTTCAAGCAGGAAAAAAATGGATTACATGATAATGTTCTACTTCAATATCTTTGCGGCTCTCTTGCCAAAGGACTGATGCATATTTAATCACTTTATCTAATGGATATTATCTCTCAAGTCACAGTTCCCCATTAGGGAAGCTCTTGCTCTGGCTCAGTGGGGCACTCTGATTACATTTCCTGACTTTGTGGTTTCAGAAAAGCCAAACTGGTGGAGAATTCCCTGACTGATCCATTGGCTTTTGCTATGAGCAGGAGAATAGGACAAGATCATCCAAGTCATTAGGCTTGGGGGTTGAATTTGTGGATTCATCATATCTGAACCTTTAGCGACAGGTACCCAAATGATTAATTGTAATGATCATGAACATATTTTTTAAAGAAATAAAATAGTCTTATCTTTCTGGATTAGAATGGGAACAAATCTTACTCTGGAGTTATGAATACTTACTGTGAAGCTAAATATCAAAATTCCTAATACCACTCTAGACTATTTTCATATACCAAATAATGCAATGGTTCTTGAGAATTTTTAAAGTTCCAAAACAGTGTAATACAATGCTTATTATTGCAAAATACAATAAAAAGAATACCGTAAAACATCTAAGAGAGTTAGGCTATACCATGAATAGTGTTTCCCACTCTCTTGCTTTGCTGCATATTCTTAAGAATATTCTTAAAGACAAAAGTACAATGTTGAAACTATATTTAGCATCTCTAGAATATAACACCTAAACCTGCAAAATGGAAACAATCCCATTAACTTGAAATATCAACGTTTTCCTATTGTATTTTGAATGAAGTGAGGAGTTACATAGCCTTACTTGATAGCATTGTATATGTTTATTGAGTACATTACATTTTGAAGTATGCATACATTATGAAATTATTAAATGTAACTAATTGACAAATGTATTACCTCAAAGTTACTGTTTTTGTGATGAGAGTACTTAACATCCCTTGACTTTGCATTTAAAAGAGAATACCATATAATGCCAGTAACTACAGTCATCTTGCCCAGCAGTCATTTGTAATTTATTCTTCCTAGCTAATGGTAATAACCTATGGTTTGATCTCCATCTCCCCATCATTCCTCCTTAAATCACCATACTCTGGTAACTAGCACTCTACTCTCTCCATCTATGAGGTCAGCTTTTTAAGATTCTGCAGGTGTGAGATAATGCAACATTTATGCTTCTGTACCTAGCTTATTTTACTTAACAGAATATTTTCAGGCCGGTGATTTAGTTCAGTGCTTCCTCCTCATGCCTCACAAGCTCAAGGTCTCAAGTTCAATCCCTGGTACCAAAAACAAAACAAAACAAAAAGAATATTCTCCAAGTTCACTCATCTTGTCTCAAGTGACAGGGCCTGAACTTTTTTAAGATTAAATAATGTTCCACTGTTATATTATACATACCATATTTTCACGATCAGTTCATACATAAAAGCACATCAAGACTGATTTCCTATCTTGATTATTGTAAATAATTCTTTAGTAATTCTGTAGATAGCTTTTCAATATCCTGATTTCCTTTGAAAATGTATCAGAAGTGGTGCTGGCAGATCATATGGTCATTCTATTTTTAATATATGGAGGAACCTCCATTTTTTTCCCACAATGGTTTTTCTTAATTCACATTCCCATAAACATTATGTAAAGGTTCTCTTTTCTCTTTATTTTATCTTTAATACCTCTTTATGGTTTTGGTTTGAATGTCCCTGATGACTAGTGAGAGAGCATTTATCATGTTTTTGTTGTGCATGGCCTTAACATTCTAATAGAAAATTTATAATAAATTCATACAGACTTAATGATGCCTCTTTAAAGATTGTTCCACTCCACAAATATTTAAATGATCATTATATACATTCCTTTGCTGTGACACATGAAATAAAGCATGCAAAATGTGATCTAAATAATAAGTAAAGTTAAAATATGAAACACCATTTCAAATTGATGATGGTGGCAAATTAAAAAAATTAACCTATAATAACAGAATACAGCAAGACTGAAACTAAGAAACTGAACAATGTATGGATTTTCATAGGAGTAAGTCATATTTAGAAAAGCAATCCTCAGTCACAAAATATTTATCATTAATTAAATATATATCTTGCTTTTATTGAATACATATTAATGAGAAATTTGATGAATTGATTTTGAATATTCTGCTTCAAATCTGTTAATTTTTCTGTTTAGTTACAATCACCTTATAGAATGTTCTCCTATATACTGATTGAGATATTTCCCCTCAGTAATTATAAAACTATATTGAGGTTTTCATGTTAGTCAAATTGAAAATTGACAAAAAAGAGTTCATGATCTAATAGTCTATTTCAAGAATATGAACACTCCCCTGAATGGGGTTTCCTGGTCTCTGATGTTCTTTTCTGCTCTTTCAATTTTATGTTTTTCTCTTGAAAAACAAAGGTGCTATAAAATACTTTAAAATATGTTGTTGGCAATGACAAGACAATTTCAATCAAATTACATAATATTTGTTCAATGAACAGGCTTAGCAACAGGAACTTTAATGATTTTCATCTGATAAGAAAATCATTTGTAGCTGAGTTACAGCATAAACTGCCAAGTCTTCGGCTTGGTATAGAAGGCTTTTCCTAACCTGGGGTGCCAGCTTCTTCTCCTTCCCTATCTGAAATCTACATTCTAGCCTCATGGTTCTGTTTCCCCAAAGGGGGAGCCAGATGAGCCCTGGCATCTCATGATCCTTCCCTCTGTCCAAGCAGTTTTGGCTCCCTGAACACCTGATTTGTTGTCCAATGTTCAGTTCAATGCCTCCTGTATGAAGAGGTCCAACCCCTCACCTCTTTCCTTTCCTTAAATACAACCTGGACACTTCGTCCTTTTCCCTGCCCCCTCTGAATGAGCTCCCATCAGTTTCCTAAAGCACATTTTTATGCTAACTCTTGTTATGCCTCATTTCTCTCATCAGCCTGTCTTCTTCAACTAGATTTTAGCCTGCCTACACAAGTGAAATTTGCCTTGGGCATCTTTCCTCACCAAAGTGTAACATGAAGTTGTTACATGCTTAGTGAATTTAGACTGTGGAAGCTTCTCTTAACTCAAAGGACTGAAGATGCAATTTATCTGATTATGTTTCATTTAAGACAATGTATGTCTTACACTGAGTCGTTAGAACATTTTAATTATGACATTAAGAAATTCATTAGGATTTTACAATATGTGAGCATCTTCAAATACTTATATCATTCAACATACATCAGAAACATTGTCTTCTGTTTCTAACACTCTTAATGTTTTTCCTTCATTTAGGACATTCACAAAACAAAGCAGTTCTTAACCTCATATGTAGACAGATGTGTGCAGGAAAAGTAAAGTTTCTACCACTATAAGGTGGCTGTGGTGGCAGATGCCTGGGAGGATGAAATGGGCGGATCATGAGTTTGAAGCCAGTCTGGAATACATAATGACACCCTTTCTAAAAACCCCCAACCAAACAAATATAAATTAAAACAAAAATAAAGTTAAAAATGTTCTACTGACATAAAACACCAAAATAAAAAATGCTCTCTACTTGGGTTTAAAGTAGTTTTCTTCCAACCCTAAACAGTCCAAAAGCTTAATCAAATGGCCAAGAAAGGGGACACAGACACTACCTAATTATGCTTTAAAATTCTTTAATGTGCATTACACTGGTTATAGCAAAAGTTAAAAAATCTATCGAGCATGTTTCTCCATTTTTACCATGGCTTAAGAACTTAAAGATTATAAATCTTGTATTTGAAACATGTTTGATTGAAAAATAGCAAATGTTTGATAAATTATACAATTGCTTTTTAAATGTAGACATAACATAACTGCTAATGAATCCTAATTTAAATTTTGACATCAAATAATGTAGCTTAAAGTCTGTATGCAAAAAAAAAAAACAGAGGCAAATTATGAAGAAGAGTTTATCCATGAATCCAAGATTTCACTCTTTTCATATAGTCATGTATGATTGAATATTAAAAAAGCAACTTTTCATTGATATAATATTTGGAAAATACTGAAAATTACAAAACTTAAAAGTAAACTATTCAGATAAAATTACTTCTGATACTTTAAGATGCTTAATTTTCATATATATATTATATATTGTGTGTGCATATACAAAATGCTGTCTGAAAAGACTGTAAAATTTGATATTCTTTCCAGAAATGTGTGAGCTTGTATTTTTTCTCCGAACTAAAAAAATAACAAGTCCTGTTGAAATGTGTTCTAATTTGATGGGGAAAAAATTAATGTTCATTCTTTGGAACATTTCTAGGGCTTTTGTTTTTTGTAAGTCTATTCTCTTGGTCTGGGTTAGGAAATCCTTTTAATTCTAGGATATCACTATCTTTTCACAAAAAGTTATTTGTCTTTCTTCCCTTTCTTCTTTTTTTCCCCCTTTGGCAACTTTAAATTTTTGTCTTTGATGAAGCTTGTTTTTGAAAATGAATAGAAATACATAGCTACCGTTTAAAGGAATTATGCAGTTACATTATAATTAAAATACCCATATTTTGTGCACGTATTTTTTTTTATGAATGTAAAGAACACTTTTATTTTCACAGTATACTTCTAAAAAATATAGACTTAGAAATCAGATATTCACTGTCCTTGGAGTCTTGCTGAGGTTGCTTGTTTTACTTTCGATTGGGTCACCTAAACTACCTTCTCCTCTTCTCTTTTCTCAGGCTTAGGTGACCCACTTCCTCAAGTCTTCTGTGACACCTCTTTTGCACGGAGAATTCTATTCAGTGAAACTGTAGAAATCCAGATGGCCACATTAGGAGAAAGGCTAATAACAATTTGCACATTTTAATGCATGTTTTGTTTTGCAAAGTACCTCTACATGCTTCGTTCATCCACTCAACTTCATTACGGACTTTGTTATTTCATTGTCAGGTTTTAGAGCAGTTACCTTCAAGGCCATAACACTGTAAATCCAACAGCTGGGACCAAACTGCAGGTTTATGACTCTGGTTTTTCCCTCACAGAGCATGATTACAGGAAGTTTTGAAGAATAAATAAACCCACACAGCTCGAAAGTAAGGAGAGTGAACAGTAATTTTCTGTCTTCCATATTCCCTGGCCATCCAGATTCTTCCCATAGAGATGACCACCATACCAATCTCCTGCATCTGACCACTTGTTTTTAACAGCACACACACTCATTTTCTTTTCACACACAGTACTCTACATACACATCATTTAATGCCTTACTTTTTCCACCTAACAACATGACCTGGCATGGGCCTGGGATTTAGCTCAGTGGTTCTGCTGCCAGCCTCCCAAGCGCAGGGTCCTGAGTTTGATTCCCAGTACCAAAAACAAAAAAACAAAAACAAAAACAAAGTCATTACAACATGACCTGGCAATCTTTCCATATTCATATGTATATCTTTTCATATTCATATGTATATAACCATTTCTTCTCACAGTAGCATCATAAATTCCTGTTGTATGGCTGTGCCAACATTATTTAACCACTCGTCCACTATAGAACATGTAGGCTGTTTCCCCGAGTTACTCTGCTTACCTTCTTAGGCAGTTGCGCAATACGGATTGATGTTTACAAGACAACTTAGACTTAGCAATTGGTATTGCTGAGTCATAATGGTTTCTGTATTTTTAATTTGAAAGAAGAAAACACTATGAAATTTCCTTTCTACCAAATCATACCTCCACAAACAGGATTATATAAACATACTTTAAGGAGCGTTTTATACTTGTTTTCATTTTTATAATTTTAAAAAGAAGGGAATGGTAACTCCTTGCCATTTTAGCTGGCATTTTCTTTTATGAATGAGCTTGGGGACCTTTTCATATCATTAGAATCCATTTGAGGTTCTTTTTTTGTGTACTGTCAGTATATAACCTTGTCCACTTTAAGGGCTTTTGAGCCCTTTATTATTTAATTAAGAAACCCTCAAAAATTAAATTAGCAGCTCTCTGTGGGTTATATGCAGATTTTTTTTATCAGTTTGTTGGTTTTTTCTTTTTTGTTGCTATTTCGTTTAATGGTAATTTTTGTCCCTTAATGGAGCTTACTTTTTAATGAAAGTGAATTAAAACTAGTTACCCAGTTATCGCAATAATTATTAACTAATATTTTCATCTACCTATTGGAATGCCAACTTTATCATTTACATATAAATTAGATCTATTTCTGGAAATGATATTGTATTTTCTTTCACTGAGCTACTTACTGGACCAGTACTTCACTGTTTCCATTATTTGTTCCATAAAATGATTTAAACAACAAAAAAGGGGGGGATGCAGTGATGGATGGAGGGGAGAGCAAGGGAAGGACATGTAGATGCACCAACTCCCCCAAAGGAATGGAAACATTACTACAAACATCTATTAATAAAAAATGATCCTAAGAGAATTTAATGTGGTTACTACTATCAGATACTGCTCTTATCTTAGTGTATATTGTCCTAGCTGACTAGAGCCAGGTTTTCTGAAAGCACAAAAATCCTACTTTTATTTTCATTGAAATTACAGTAAATTTATAAATTAACTTACAAAAACTGGTGTATCTACAGTTTTTTATTCCTTTTTTAATGGCACCATCTTAAATTATAAAAAGAAACTACACATAATGAAAAAAATGTACTGACTACTACTTCAGAGCTTCTAATGTTAAGCATGCCGTTTGTAAATTAAATATAATAATCAAATTGTATACAATCAATACTAATTGAATACTTTTCTTGGTGAAATGTAAACTTTATTTTCAGCACTGGTAATCATATTAATAAATTTTTAAACTGAGAATTATTTATCAGAGGTGTTTAAGTTGGAGGACGAAAAATACTAGCAGTTTCAAAAAGTAATTCACTAGGGTCAGGCATTTAGCTCAGTGGCACCATGCCACCTGCCTCGCAAGTGCAAGGACCCAAGTAATTCACTATTCCATGTCCTAAAAATCGTTAGGTTTTCTTTTTTACCAGAGACTCGAACTCGGGTCTTTGCGCTTGCAAGGCCGGCGGCGGAAGCACTGAGTTAAATCCCTGGCCCAAGTTTTATTTCCTTTTATAATATTGGTATACATAAAATAAGGTATCTATGTGATAATTTTATATTCAGATGGCAAAGGGATAGTTTTGAATATATTTCTTGATTCTTTGATAGCAAAAATTATGCTTTTCTGATCTGAGTATGACATAAAATTCTGTAATGATAAATTACTTTATGCTTTCAGAGAAAAGTTATCTCTGTACACATATGGTTCCAAGACATATTATTCTTCAAATTTATAAGAAATTAAAATCTATAATCTCAAGAGGTATATTACACTGAAGAGAATTAAGGATATTTTCAATAATTACTGATACATCTGAAATTCTATAAAAAGTTAATGAAATGCCATCCACCTATCATGTATAATGAAATTTGGAAAAATAATTCTTAATCTCAGTCTTCACTGAGAACACAAAATCATTATAGATTTAGGTGACTTCAGGGCCACTAGATTATGACTGCAAAAGAGGTCTTACACTTTTATTTAAAACATCATATAAAATATATATTTCCACTATAATATGCACATATCCTCTTCTGCCAAAACACGAGGATTTAGGTAAAAAGACAATAACTATGATGGCAGAGTCTTAGGTTTGAATTTACTAATTATTTCATATAATTAGCTCCATGGCATTAGGTAAATTACTCATAAATTAAATAGAGAAATGATGTGTCCTGCAAGGTTAGCAAGTGTTAGGACTGTTTCTTTAAAATATATGTTATAGTTTAGAAGAGAGTAAACAACAGTAAACAAACTCTGCAACACACTGTCACTAAACTGTAATGCTCAGAAAGTCAGGTGTGTGAATACATTTTTTTCAATATTTTCAATTTATCTCATCAGGATGTAACATAGCCCCTTCATTAAATCACAAAGCATCTATCTGCATAACTACACTCATTAGTGATTTTTAACAATTTCTTATATCTTTCCATACTCTTCTAAAAAAAGAGAATACATAAATTCACAACAGATACTTTTTAATGTCTTATACAGAATCTTTTCTTCTTTCTTTTTTTTCTTTTCTTTTTTCTTTTTTTTTTTTTTTTTTTTTTTTTTTTTTGATACTGGGAATTGACATAGGGACCTTGTGCTTGAGTAGCAGGCAGCAGAACCACTGAGCTAAATCCCCAGCCCTAGAATCTTTTCTTCTTAAGGAGCTGTCAATTTAGAAAATTTCAATGACTGAACTATGCTCATTGCAAAACCAAGAATACACTTATTTGTACCACTAGATGGAAAATATATGTCTCATGTAGCCATTATATTTTATTTTTAAATTTTTACTCATATATTGTGCAGTACGCAATGATTATATTCATTATAGAAAATTAGTAATGTCCATATCACATTAAAATTCTTTCTTCCATTCATTAGTCTTTTATTTGATGCCAGCATCAAATTCATGTATTTATGTTATAAGTTCCAATAAAGCAATTATCATGCAAATAGATTAACAACCAGGCTAAGAAGCAAAACAACAAAAAACACACAGAAGACAATTATACTAAATCAAGGTACACTTTTAGATATGTTGTCCAGGATGAATTAAAATAATTTCTTCTCTTTCTATTTTCCTACTATCTGTCTTTTATTTCACACTTCATTTCTCAAGTTTTTCATGTAAGAGTAACTAGGTGATACTTAAGCTTTTGTGTTAGTCCCTGGCAACACAAGTTTTGAGGTATCATATGCAAGATATGTGCATTGTTCTTAAGGTGAAGAGAATTGTTATAACCATCAGACTTAGGAAATACAAATATACTAGGAGTATTGGACAATTTAATAGACAAAGACATTATAAAATGATGGATAATAAAGTAGATGAAATAAAACAAAAGACTAACAATATAATGTGGCAGTAATGAATGTGGTAAATCCATAGAATATGAGTTCTTTCACCCTAGAAATACTCTTTAGGACTGAGCGGAACTATAAAATAATTCAAATGGTGAGCTAAGGCAATAACCACCAAGATATAAGCAAGCAGTATTTAAAAAAATAAAAATAAAGGGAAAGAGTTCCAGCGCTAGCTAGTTTTTCTTCATGAGCAATAGATGTTTCAAAATTTAACACTAAAGCAAGAGAAGATCAGGTATTCAATTGAAAGGTGAAATCCGAGCACAATGACAGTTGCTAATTATGACAGCTAACTATTCCCTACAGGCCAGAAATGGTTCAATCGATTCCAGACTTTTATTCAATAACAAAACAGGTGAGCTAAGTGGTATGCATGGAGGAGTCTCTATCACAGTGACAACTGTCATGGCATGATGACATCTATTCATTAACATTCTTTAAGGAGACATATACGTAGAAGGGGGCAACGTGACTTTTTAATTCCAAATACGCAGTTTGTTTAGTGGAAATTCATCTAAGAATGCCAGAGTACTATGGACTAAAAAACATGAGATTAGAAGTAAGCCTTTGATATATTCAGAGACAGAAGAACCTCCCATGTTTCCTGTTTCTTTCCTTCTTCTTTGAACCAGAGGCTATAATTATGGCAATGTACTTAGTGACTCTGATTTTAATCTGGAAATATGCTAAAACTCCTCTAATACCGTTTAAAACATATTCTTTTTAGGAAAAACATGACACTTTTTAAAGCTGAATTAAATATATGACCATGTATCTTACGTTCTATCATTTTTGGGAAGGATTTTTTAAACATAATAAATGTAAGCAGGCTTAGAATTATGAGGGAAAATATGTACTGTGGCCACAGAATGACAATGACATGGGAAGAAAATAATCACTGCTCTTCCTCAAACTTTTATTCCAGAAAATATCTGATCAGGAGATAAAAATTCTAAGATGAAGTAAATACAAATAGTTAGACAATAAGCAAACACAACTGTTCGGTATCAAAGTTGCTCAACTTTTAAAATTTTACTTATTCTAATTGGTTTATTCAACAGATGATTTTTTTTAAATATTCATATTTTCATGATGAAATAAACCTGATTCAGTGACTTTGACTTTCCTTGAAAAAAAACAGTGTTTTTTTTTTTTTAATGCTCTGGTAACTATGCAGTGGAAAAGGTACCTGTTTAGGAAACTTCACCCTGGCAGCGACTACCTGAAGAAGGATTTGTGACATCTGCTCATAACATTTTTGGTATCAGTCGTCTTTCAGGACACATGTCAGCGGAAGGGGGTAATATGATTTCGTGATTCCAAGTATGCAATTTGTGTGGTGGAAATTCATCTCAGGATGAAATTATACCCTTCAAACTTTAGTTCTCAGTAGTTAATTCTACTGAAAAGAAAAACAACGAAACTGAGTGAAAATTAGTGTATTTACTAAAAATTAAAGAAAGAAGAGAAGGCATTTTCAAACTGTTTCACTAAAATAAATCCTAGATTCTAAATAAATTCAAATCATAGATTTAGTTGATATTTAAAGAAAAAAAAACCCACATTCCTTTGTATTTATTTACTCATTTGTTCACTCATTGAAGAATTAGTGAATGCCCATTCTGTACAGAGCATTTTTCTGGAGTCTGTGAGGGTTATTACCATACTAAGATAGAATCTTTGTTAGACTTAATCATTGTATCCAATACCTCAAATTAGAAAATATTGTACCTGAATTTTTGAATTTATGCAAAAAACAGAGTTCCTAGACTAGCTTGTAAGAGATCAAATCCAAACATTTTTCTTTAATAGAATTGGGCAGAAAGAATATGAATATACAATACTCTCTCCTCATAGGGAATTTCCCTAAGTTACTAGTACACCCTTCCAATAAATTAAGAATTTCATCTCTCTCTCTCTTTTTTTTGGTACCAAGGATTGAAGTTCGGTCCTTCTGTTTGAGAGGCAGGATGCGGCACCACTGAGCTAAATCCCTAGCCCTTCATCCAGTTTTTTAAGAAACAAAATAAAGTGAGACAAGGCGAAATGAGATGGGGATTATTTAGAGGGTTAATAAATATTGGAGTGAGGCACATTTAGACTAAAGCCAGTAGTCTGGGATCTGTGGGTGAAATTAAGTAGAAGACTCAAAATGTATAATGGCTCTAAGAATTTTGTAAAAGCCACCATGATCCCATAACTAAACTGACAGTTAAAACTATAAAAATTCAGGAAGAAAACATAAGGCAAAAACTTTAGGATATTGAACCTGGCGATGATTTCTTAGATATGACAGCAGAAACCAAGGCAACAACAACAAAAAAAAATAGGCCAATTGTACTTCGTCAGTATGAAATCTTTTGTGCACTTCACCATAGAAAAAGGCAACCCATAGAATGAAAGAAAACATTTGCAACTCATATTATCTGAGATTTTAAAATCAACAATATTCAAATGACTCTAAAAACAAACAAAAAATAATTTCACTTGAAAATGAGAAAAGAATATGAAAAGACATCTCACCAAAGAATATATACAAATACTTAATAAGCACATAAAAATGCTTAACATCACTAGTTATTAGAGAAATTCAAATTAAAAACACAATGAGATACCACTTCAATCCAGTGGAATGGCTGTTATCAAAAATAGAAAAATACAAGTTGGTGAATGTGAAATTGGAACTCTTGCATTGCCAGTGGGAACATAATATACAACAGCTTCTGTAGATAATGGCATGGTGGTTCCTCAAAAAAATTAAACCTAGAATTATCATATGATTCCAGATCTCACCTCTAGTTATATACCCAAGACTACTTAGAGCAGGTACTCACACAGGTGCTCGTATGCCAGTGTGTATAGCAGCCTGATTCACACTACCCTAATGGAAGAAACAATCCAAGTGACCATCAAGGGATGAATGAACGATATGTGATGTACACCCAACACAGCATTGTAAGTCCTTAAAAGGGAACAAAATTCTGAGACATGTGATGGCACGGATGAGCCTTGAAAACATTTCACTTGGTTAAATAAGCCAGATGTAAAGAGAAAATGCTGCATTGTTATATGAGATATGTAGAAGAGTAAAATTCATAGAGGTAGTTATGGTGGGTACCAGATGCTAAGGAGAGGGATGGGCAGGGAGCTGTAGTTTGAGTTATACAGACATAGTTTAGAATGATGAAAAATTTCTGAAGATGGATAATTGTTATGGCTGTATTTAAAGTTGGTTGAAGTGGTAAATGTCATTTATGTTTCATCACACAATATATTTTTAAAAAATGAACATGTATTTCTCAAAATTTGTTAGGAAAATAGTCCTTGTGATACCAAAATTATGGCAGTTAGCAGTTGGTCAAACCCAGGAAGATACAGGAATATTTCCCTCATATTTTGCTGAACAACAATCTTTTGTAGCTTTGTAGAACACTATACCGATAATCAAAATATGTAAAATATTACCCTGATCTCACCATTTTTTTAGTTTCCAGAATACAAACAATTAAACAAGAAACTCTCAGTGTTTATCTATAGCACATTATCTCTTTCTTTAACCCAAAAAATAATAAGGATTTTCAATAATTCAATGTATTATAGAAGAAAAGGAATATAAAATAATAGTACGGCAATCATCAAAAATGATAAAATATTATTTTGTGCGTGAAGTAGAGAGTTCTTGAACACTTACTGTGATTTGGTTTTCATGTGTGAAAAGGAATCCAATCGAAATAAACCCTATTCATGCCTTCCCCGAGCTTGTCATTCAAGTCGCATCGGTTTATTATACAGAGTTGTACCCTGGGTCAGTCCTTTACTGCTTTCAAACCGCATTGCTGCCACACTAGGTTTATTGCTTCTTGGTAAACACATCATATATGCCTTAGGGCTTTTGCAATTACTGCTTTTCTCCATTGTGATAATTTTCCAGGTACTTAGCGAGGTCACTCTGCACCACACCGTTTTAATATCTCTGCTCAGATATGGCTTTTCAAAGCATTGTCCAAACATTCTCATCAAGTAAGATCTCCTTCTTTCTCTTCTCTTTGTCCTGTCTTGTTTTTCTTTATAGTATTTCTTATAATACATGATGAGTGTAAAAATTTTAATCATCTCTTTTTCCTCATTTTTCAATTAGTACAGGTTTGTAGCACATAATAGTTACATTCCATGTCTTATTTCTTGTTTTATTCCCCTCCTACATATGTTGGTCCCCTTCCCCTTTGCAAAAGATCTATCCCTATTTCCTAGTATCTACCTTTTATTTGCTCTTTATATTTTGGGTTTCTCATATAAGAGAAACCATGTGATATTTAAGCTTGTGTGCCTGATTTATTTCACTTAACATTATGATCTCAAGGTGCATCTACTTTACAATTAATGACTCCCTGTATCCTTCTTTATGGCAAAGTAGTATTCCATGGTATATAAATAACACATTTTCTTTATACATGCATCTGTTAATGGGCACACAGGCTTTAGCCTCAAGGATGGGTGGAGAGGGGAGGAAAGGGAAAAGAGATAAAAAAGGAATTAAATGCTTTATGTAGTTAGGTACGCATAACAGCTTCCCACAGGAATGTAAACATTATGTAATATATATATATATATATGCACTAAAAAACTAAAATTTAAAAATCATAAAAAAATTAGCCTCAAACATCCATGTTTTATATATTGCTATGTCTACAAAACCTGTAACAGCAATGCTTAAGTGGCTTCTCAATACATAGCCTGAAGGAAAGAAGAGAGGGAATATAAGAAGAGGGAAGGGAGAAAGGAATGCTCTTGCATTCTAGGAAACATAAATGAAAAGAACCCTAATGCTGAGCCTTCCGAGAGCTGCCTGGAGAAGACAGCATCCCTTCGCCGCTGCCCTTGGGATATCTGCCAGGGCTTCCCTCCCCACAAACCTCAGTGGCACCATTAGCAACCTGGATGCCAACGCCTGACCTGCACATCTTTGGAGGCCAACCAGACGGGGTTAATGATGGAGTACCAGGCCAAGACAAATCGGTGGAAATTAGCTCTTTTTTCCTTATGTAGCAGTCCACCTTTTCAGCAAATCCTGAAGAGACGGCCTTCACTTTACAAGCAGATTTGGGTTTTGGCCTTTTTTATTGCATCAACTGGAGTACACACTGAAGTATTTTGATTCTTGTGCAAAGAAACTTAAATACTGTCATCCAGAATTGGTGGACCTAAACTGGCTGAAAAGAAGTGCTAAGATGTACCAATGAAAAAAATCTGAGCAAAGTAACCAAGACATTAATTTATTCCATTGCATTCTAAAATAGTATATTTCAGTGAAAATGATGAATTTTTAAAATAAAATTCGGCTCATAGTTGTAAATATTCATAATGTATTTAAATCTATGTATTAACAAAATCTGCATAAAACTCCCAAAGAGGGATTCTATTAAGAACAAGGTATGATTTCTGTCTTTAAAACAGACTCATTGTAGCCTAATTGATATATTTAAAAACCCTACATATTTAATGTGTATACATCTGATTATGAGTGTGCATCCACACAAAATACTCTCATCATCTTCAAAAATGTTCTTATTTTCTTTTGCTGTTTTTTTTAAAGAAATTGGTCCTAATATTTAACATTGGACCAACACTGTCAATCCTTTTTTAAGTGCATCACACCATCTTGTTAACTATAGGCACTACCATGTACAGCAGACATCTAAAATGTAATCATTTTGCATAACTAACTTTACACTTAATGAAAATGTTTCTCCCTCCTCTTCCTCCCCTCACACTCTGACAACTAGTATTTTCTTTTCTGATTCTATTAAATTTTGCCCTTTTAAACTTGTTAATCAATTAGAATTCTGCAGTGTTTATCCTTCTGCAACTGCCTTGAGTTAGCATGTCTTTTAGGTTCATCCACACTGACACAAAAGGTATCATCCCTTCATGTTCTATTGTATGTGTATATCACATTTTCTTTATCCACTCACCTCTGGAATAATTTTGTGTTTTCATGGAGGTATAAATATCTTTCTGAGATTTTGATCTTATTTACTTTGCATATATACCTAGGAGTAGGACTGCTAAGATAGTATGGAAAGTCTATTTTTTATTTGCTTAATTTGCATGTGGGGTGCTGGGTACTGGGATCAAACCCAGAGCCTAGTGCCTGTAATGCAAGACATGTACCACTAAGCTGCCTTTTCAGCCTTCTGCTTTTAACTTTTTGAGTAGTCTGCATGTTTTTTTCAATAAGATACACACCATTTTATATCCTAACCAACAATGCACAAGAATTTCAATTTCTCCACATCCTCACTTACACACACAAGCACATGCACGCTCACACACACACACACACACACACACACACACACACATTAGCCTTATAGTAACTATCCTACCAGGTATAAGGTGATACCTCATCTGATTTTGATAGGATTTAACAGTCAATTGAGATAACTACTAACTCACAATCACAGATATATCTATCATAGACTCCAGGAGGCCCATTTCCTATGCATTTTTTAATCTCACTTGAAGTACAGTATCTAATTAAATAGGAAATGTTAAGAAATTATTTACAACCAAAGGATCATAAGGATGATATAAAATAAATTTTTTTCCAAAGATAGTCATAGACCCTTAAAGGTAAACTTCTTGAACTACTAATGTTTAACAAATACTATAACTAACATATATAACTGACTCTGGGAAAAAGTCTTTTGACTCATGTTACATGTGTATCAATTTGTGATACTATACATTTTATATTCTTAATTTCTATGACAAAATACTACACATGAGCACTGTCCTCTTGTCTTCGTTCTGCAGAAAGTTAATTGGCTTCCTCTACTTCTCCTTTTCCTAATACCCAAGATCTCAAATACGTGATTTCATTCCTTTCTTTTTTCCACTTCAGAATGAACTTCACCCTACACATTTTATTTTCATATCCTTTAGTAACTTCACTTCTTTCCCTTCATCTTGTGCCTACCTTGGGTAAGTTATTTTTCTGATCTGAGCTCTTTCCTATTAAAATGAAGAAAACACTCTTCTGTGGTCAAAGTAAAGTCAGAGTAATACAATAGCATCCCTAGAGGAGGGCAAAGTCACTCAGTTTCTCAAGCAACCTCAAAAATATTTCAAATATATCACTATACGTGTTATGTCTTCAAAGTTCTACCTGCAACTGGTTTAACATAAATGTGCCACATATGAATCAGTATATAAGGTGAATATTTAAACAATCATCGTTCTTTTAAAGTTCTCTAACACTGTTGTTCCATGATTCACTATATTTAATCGCAAATATATATTATTTTAGCTCCATTATAGGTTATAAAGATTTTGTAGACTACTTGGTAATATAACCACTAAGTATGTAAGTTTAGGATAAGTACAAGTGTATTACTGGGACTGTACATAAAATATATATATGTTATATATAATCAGATATATGTATCGAATAATATTTGTGTGCATATGTAACATATTTTCTTCCCACTAGAAGAGATCTGCAGCTGAACATAGTGGCACACACCTGTAAACCCAGCACTTGGGAGGCTGAGGCGGAAGGATAGCCAAGAGTCTGAGGCCAACTTGGGCTGCATACTGAGTTCAAGACCAGCCTGACCTACATAGCAAGACTTTGTCTCAACAAACAAACAGACAGACAGACAGACAGACACATAAATAAATAAAATGAAATAAAGGAAATTTGCACATTGTTTGAGTTTAGTTATCACTATGGGACTTTGGACAGTTTAAATAATGCTTGCACTGTAGGGTTCTCTATGAAGTGGGTGGTTGTGATTTAAAGGGAGCTTTTGAAAATTCCTTCATGTCCTACTTGACATGCATAAAACTATAGTATGTGAGGCTACTGAGTTAATATTACCAAGGTGTAAATCTTGCCATCTATATTTTGCCTTATGGCAAGGTCTGAGCTGCTTATTCATTTTTTATCTTTATAATATTACCCGGGACCATCTCTTGCAAAACATGGTCTATTGTTCTCTGCAAATGAGGAGGAATCGTGGATTTCTGAAGAAAATAACAAATAAATCTGTTAAACTATTACAGTACCCTTCTTTGATTATTTACTTTACAAAATTCTGACTTTATTAATGTATAACCAATAAAATAAGGAAGGTTAATATATGTTTTGGGAAATAATTCTCTCCTTGTTCAGAAAATGTATTTGCTTGTTTAAAACTCCAAAGCTATACTCCCGATGAGTGGATTACCGCAGTAATAGAGATGAGAAATCTCTGGCATACGTTTGAAAAACTTTCCCCTACAGGAATAGACAATAGCTGGGGATGGTGGTGCGTGCCTGAAACCCCAGCCCTGTAGGGGGCGAGAGGCAGAAGGCTGGAGGATTGCAAGTTACAGCCCAGGCCAAACAATATAAGCTTAATATAATCAAAATACATTTCAATTATATTTTGAATATAAATGGTAGGATATATAAAGTTTTCTTTGTTACTTTGATTTTTCTATGTAGCATTGTTTTCAGCAACCAGTTATCATGTGTGACACATTGAAAGCAACCCTTAGAAGTTGATATTACCAATTTTCCAGACAGTATAAAAGCATTTGAGAAATTAATATTTGACTAAGGGCACATGTCGAACAACAGATCTAGAAAAAAAAAACTTACATGTCTACATTAATTTAAACACAAATTTATTTCTCTGTATCTTCACAACTTTATAAAAATAGTTTTTAAAAAAATCCAGAAGTGGGCCGGGGATTTAGGTCAGTAGTTCTGTTTCCTGCCTCACAAGTTTAAGGTTCTGAGTTCAAATCCTAGTACCAAAAAAAAAAAAAAATCCAGAAGTATATAGTAGGGATGTAATATGAACTTCAACATTTGAAAGGTATTTCATTGCACAGCCATTTTATAAATGGTCACCCCTGAAAGCCTGTCAGGTTATCTGCTGGTTTTTTAACAACTGGTACTTGCTCGTTCCCTGAATTACCAAAACCCCAGTTTGAATACCGTGGCAAGGACAGGTATTATATTAAGAAGGAAATAAACTCATCACTTCAACTTTGTAATATTTTCTGCCCTGAAAAGGTTATTTATAAAATGTGGTCCCTTTCTGTTTATCTGAAGGAAAGTTAATTCTGTACTTTCATGTAGAACAAGTGGATGCCTATTTTACTGACAAAGTAGTCTATTATCCTCTTCAAAATACATAAAGCACTGCCCATTGGAATGGAAAGAATAGTCATTTTGTGGAGTTTAATGCATAAAATTTTGTATTTTATTATCAAACCACATAAGAGAAAATCACAGTGGATATTTAGTTGTTTTTTTTTTTAATTTGCCACAGTGAAAGTCACATTGCTATTAGCTCCCATCAAAATATACCCCTTCGGTTTGAATACATTTATGTCAACTTTAAGGCCACTTTCTGAAGCAGTCCTCTTCCGTAAATGTTGAACCAATTAATAATGATTAACTTTCATGGTCATTTTGACTTTGAAGAAGTCATGGTGTCAGATCTGGTGAATATGGTGGAGGAGGATACACTGTAATGTTTTTATTTAACAGAAATTGCCATAAATATTTGATTAATGTGGAGTGATCTAAAACTATAATCTTTAATTTTTTAAAATGTTAAAATAATAAAAGACACATTTCCATTAATCTCCTTCAAAATAATCCCACTTTGAACACACATCCCATTGTTCTTGGCAATATATCTTTTACTGTAACAAGTTTTTAAAACTTAAATAGTCACCATATATGTCAGTCACCCTATGTATAACATGCACTTTCCCTGTGTTCTTTATGTGCATGAAATCAGATATCTATCTTTATTTCTTTTTGAATTTCTAAAATATTGACTTGGAAAGATCATATATTTTAATATGAGTAACTACTGATATCACTCTTCATCTTTCAAAACCACCAGCCACCTTTTGGAATCTAGTTCCACATGTACTATATACAAAATTTCATTGAAAATCTCTATGGAAATTTGTTGCACTTATATTTTGGTGCATCAGTATAATCTTGCTAATGGTTTATAGAAGAACAGTTTTTCAATTTTCATACTAATAATTTGATCTGAAAGTAGAGTGTTATTGGCCTATATATCAAATGCTAATAAGATGAGAGAAAAAAGAATAAAGCTATTTGTTGCAGGGTAGGATGTTATGCTAATGACAATGTAAATGTAACAATGCCCTTTAAATCTCCAAATGAATAATTATAGGCAGAATTAGAGTTTTATTGCATTTTGATAAATGATTCAGAAAGCTTTTAAAAAATCTAGGGACTTTTAAAGAAATTTATGATAAATAATAGTCTCTCAAACACTTGACACAACAAAAGGGAATCATGAAACAAATAACAATAAAATTACAATTAAAGTGATTATATGTTTTAACAATAACATATGACATTTTGGGGTCCTTGTTATCAGTTGAAAAATCCAAAGGTGTTCCATATCCCATAGTATAGAAGCAATAACAGTACATTTTCTTCTTACAGTGAATTTTATTAAAAGGAAAAGGAAAGGACTATTTTCTCAGCAATGCTAAAAAGGTAAAGAAAATTTAATTGTAAATACAATGTCCATGGAAGCTTATGTTTACTGGCATTTTTGAAGGCATTCCCCCTTCCCTCCCCACTTTATCATGGTCTGGCATTTTTCCTTACCACCTATAAGGGATACAATTGTTCAAACTTCATTCCACTTTCAGCTGCCAAGAACTGATGGCTTTCCCTATTGCCTAAAACCATCTCCTTCCAGCAATGCAGACAAGACTGCATAAGTAAAACTTTCAATGAAGAAATTTCATTTAGTAGGATGGCAGGCCACCAAAATCATTGTCTCACTTTCCACAAAAGAATGCTGCTCACATTCTCTGAGTTCCTTTCCATACATCTTTACATAAAAAATTACTTTCATAAAATCTTATAAAATCTATTTCATTATTATAACTTTACCATTTCACGTGGCTAACTCTACAAAGAAAGATGTCACATTGCTGTTGTGTAACATAAATTTGCTAATTTGTGATAGAACTTTCAATTAGTATACAAACATAATGCAATATTTCACAACATCCACCATGTGCCATTTTAATTAAAAAATCTAACAAAATCCCTCATGGCAATTCATGAAAGAATTTAGTTCTTCAAGATGTAAGAGGACTGCCAAATTTTTAACCAACAAAACTACAATACCAACAAAAAAAATGTGGTTGACCATTTATAAAATTTTTTAAAAATCATGAATCAAAGAATACCCTCCTAATTAAAAGCTAAATTTTAAACCAAATACTGAAAACAAAACTACTTATTTGTTTAATATATTTAATTACAGTCTTGAAAAACAAAGGGGTGAGGAGGTTTATTGCCACAAAGGTGTGTTTGTAGTAACAATATTTATATAAATATTATCGATGAATATAATATATATACGTATATATTTTTATTACATTGTCACTAACCAGCATAAATTTTGAAGGCCTCAGTGCTATCCCAGGAATAGTGAAGCGTGTTCATAACCCAGATTTCCCCCTGAGCCTTGCGTAGTGAGGGCTTTGTGTTTGTGTCATTTGTCCCTTGTACCTAGAGTAAACACCCAATTCAGGTGCACACTCAGCCTATGGTGTCAACTTCATTTGAACAAGTTTCCATCAGTTGGGCTCACTCTAGTAACCATATTTGTTGGGAAATAAAATTTAAATTTGGTGGTTATTGAGTGATCCTCAAATCCTTGGTAAAAGATACAGATTTAAGCCTAATGAAGTCATCATTGTTAACTAGTAGTCGCTCTTACTAAAATTACGTAAGTTTATGCACTCCAACTTTCTCTTAAAATATATTTTAATCCAGTGGTAGTCACTACCTTCCTAAGAATACAATATAATTCACTTATATTTGAGACATTGTTGCTTGCTGACACTTCTGAAAAATGGGAACACATCTCAGGATATATTAATTTTGCCTCTTCAACATCAGAGCACAGGGTTGTAATCATATAGAATGTTCAGGAAATTAAAAAGTTGAATAACAAAATACATAACTTTCCATGGTTGATGAGTACTATGGTGAAATGACTCATATTTTTGTATATTTTTATATAGAAACCTACAAATCTCCTACTTCATGTCAGATACTACTCTAGGAAGCTGGGTTAACAACAGAGACATACGGGATCCTTTGCAGCATTTGATATGCTAAGCTGCAAAAGACAGAGATGTTATAATAAGCGCTGTGAAGGAAACCAGAAAGCTACCAAGATCAAGACTCAAAGGAGACAACCACTCTGGCCAGGTGATAAAGAATGATTTCTCAGGTAGAGAATTTGAGCTGAGCTGTAGTTTGAGCTGGAGGGCAACAGGCCAGCATTGGGGACAGCACAGAGGTGACACTGCTTCCTGTGTTCTGGGTAGTATGAGATCAATGTGTCAGGAATGCTCAATGAGGGGAGGATGGGTTCTGCTGAGGTTAGAGAGGAAAGAGCAAGTGTTCAGAGAGTGAACTGTATGCTACAGGAAGGAATCTGCTGTTAGTGTTAACCAATCTTTGTGTTTCTGTGTTTACTCATTTTTTAATGCACTCATGGCCCAAGCAATGCTTTTAAGGGACAGTTGATAATATTACCTTGTATGGAGAATGAATTACTGGGAAATGAACCATGGAAGTAGCCAGACTAATGTGATGATTGTAGTAGGACTCCGGGTAATTATGATGATGACATAAATTCATTTGGTGGCAGTGTAGATACAGGAAAGAAGATGGAAGAGATGTAACTAAGATGTTTGATAGAATAGAGATGTATTTGGAAGAGAAGATGTGACCTATATACAGGCTAAAGACCTATACACAGGCTAGATAAGGATGAAATGTGACCATGTAGAGGAGAGAGTATCAAAGGTATCTTCGTCATTTGGTGGGTGGTGGAGCCGTTTATTCAGATTATGAAGACTGTGAGTCAGTTAAGGGAAAATTGTTAATTATTACCATTAGGATATCTAGGATGATCCCATTATGTTAATAAAGTTAGCTCCTTAATAAATCCTGACTAATGTGTCTTAGAAAAGTACCCTGGCATGTCACAGCCATTTGCATTTCTAAAGGGAATAGAATTTAGGTAAATGTAAGTTTTTATAAACTGTACAAATGCAAAACTCTTTTTTCCTTGCCACAGAGAAAGTGGGTTAGAGATATTAAATAAGGTGAATAGAACCTCACTGGTTCTTCCTCTAAATTTCTTTTCCTTTGCTGCCAAAATTCACCTTGGCAACAGGTAGCAAAAACACAGAAGCATTTCCACAGAATGGTTCCCATGATTACCCTTGGGCCTAGAGGGCTAAGAAGGCACAGGGATGTTGCTGGCAGAGAGCCAGACCTGACTCAGCTTTCTTCTGTGGAAGTACAGGTGACCTGTGAGCACAGCTCTGTACTGCCGGAGCAGTGTGTTCTGTGACCACATCACTGTCTACTTCTAAAAGGAAACCTCCTTCCAAACACCTACAAAATGTAAAAGAGTAAAGAAACAGTATCTTAAGCTAAATTACTGTCAGTTACCTAAGTAGGTGGCATATCTTCCATCACACAAATGCTATGCTTTGTGTAGCACTTTGTTTTGAATGAGCTACTCGAACGACCTAAATTCTAAATCTCGAGATCAGATAAAACTGGCATTCCAATAATAATTTTTAGAAGATGGTAAAACAAAATAATAAAACTAGATTTAAAGTTACAAAAATAAAAACGGAGATTTTTTTTAAAAAAACCTTTTTTCTGTCCTTGGGAAAAACGAATTAGAAAAGAATATTTCCAGTGTTTCTGAAAAAAAAATTGTACTTCCCAAAACTGTCTTCACCTTCAGTAACTAAAAATCTATTATTTTGAAAAATTTATGCTGATTTGGTCTTTATCCTATAGAAATCAGCTTTTTAAAAATTCGCCTTAGCTTCTTGCTCATGAAAATTGCTCTTATGTTCAGAGGAGATGTCCTTCATCACAAATGCTAAAACTTTTTTGTAAACCCTAACATTACGTGTTAAATTGATGACTATTATCACAAAAACTGGCAATCAGGTTATTAATTTGATAATCTTTTTTATCTTTTGTCTTTAAATAAGGAAAGAAAATCCTTTTTTTCTGAAAATTCATGAAAGTTTCAGTTGAAACGGATAAAAAATTAAAACAGTTCTGAGTCTTATCTACATTTTTGCTATAAGATGCTTATCTTCTTGAAGAAGACAGATTGCGTTGAGAAAGAGACCAAACGGTCTGGCCCATTCCTGGCGTCTTAAACGCCGCGGCGAGCATCATCTCCCACAGGTAGGAAAGACCAGCTACGTCCATGCTCTCCTGCGTAGACTGGGACACTGCACGCGCATTTTGCTGATAAAGACTTGAGCTGACCCTGGTACTGAATCCATCTAGCAGCTTTGCGAGAGTAAACCGAGAAAAAGACATGTAAACCACTGGGTCTGGCTACCTTTCCTGTTTATATCCAGAACCTGGTGGCAAACCACAGAGCCCAAACCAGCATGGCAGCAGCTCAGCTTTTGAGGCAGCTGCCTGTCCAGCTTCTCTTCCCCCAACTGCGGAAATCACCCGGGACGAGCTTCCTCCCTGTTCTTCCCAGGTGGCGCAATAAGGGAAGACCGAACCGAGGCGCTGAAAGAGGACACAGGTGGGTGTGGCATCTGAAGCGGGGACGCGGGCGAGGTTCGCAGCTCCCCTTCCCGCCACACCCGAGGGAAGGAACGCACTCACCTGCGACCTTCCCCGC
>NW_022900938.1:28246143-28249693 GCF_012274545.1 Fukomys damarensis | reverse complement strand
GGGGTCCCCACCCCTCGCTCCCTCGCTCCACCCTGCGGGCTGCGCTGGGCCAGGAGCGAGCTCTGGGCGCCGCCAAGGGGAGGCTGCAGTCTCAGCCCTGGGAGCGGGTCACGGGGAGGAGGAAGGGGTCCCCACAGCTGCTCTGTCACCTCGCTGGGTGGGGCCCGTGCGTGTGTGCGCTCCTGTGTGTCCTGTAGCCAGAAGAGCCTTCTCTTCCCTCACCCCTGCCCTCATATCCCCTTCCTTCCTTCCTGCTCGGCAGAATCTTTTAGCGTTTCGGAGAAGCTACTTTGTGTGGCTTGGAGGCAGAGCCGTAGAAAAACTCCGGAGGAGGGAGGTAGAGACCTGTGACAAGGGCAGGCACGGAGGGAGCCGAGCCAGGCAGCTTCCCGGGACAGTACCTCCCCTCCCCGGCCCTGAGCCAGGCTGGAATTCCCAGTTGGGAATTGGTTCCTACCCTAGGGTTTGGCCTCGGGGAGTGGGGTGGTGAGGCTCAAGACCTGTCTGTAGGCTGTAATTTTTATTTTCTTCTTTGTAATCGATCATGCTGCAGTCTTTCAGGGAGGCTAAGAGTGCATTTTCCTTCAGGGGTGGGGTGAAGAGTCAGAGGTTGTCACAGGTGGAGAGGGAGAGCCAAGAAGAAACTACATTTCCCAGACGTGGAATCGCCAAGGGGTTCTGGATCGCAGAACTCAGAAGAGGCAAATGTGAAAAGAAATCTTTATAATTACGTGTGTGTGTGTGTGTGTGTGTGTGTGTGTGTGTGTGTGTGTGTGCATGTGTGTGTGTTTTACGGTAGTCTTTGAGGAAAAGCAATGAAAATAAGATTGAATTATGTTTCTCAAAGACAAAAAGGAAATTTCTTCCCAGGGAAGAACTCAAAGGATTTAGGCCTCCGAAAACGGCAGACCATTTTGCAGCTTAAACACAAGCTCCAGGCATTTGCAGCTACTGTACGTTGTTGTTTGTTTCCACACCTTCTATCACGGAAATGATGATTAGTGGAAAACACAGAAGATTTTAAGCCCCAAGGTTTACCTTTACACTTTCTGAGCTTCTGAGTTTTGCCCTGCAGCTTTGGATCTTCTAGATTTCCACTGTAAGATGTATTATTGAGGGAAGGAGACTTTTTCGGTTTCTGAGGCCTTGCTTCCTGGTTGAAATAGGTCACTTGGGATAACTATCAGTGCCACACCCAGGATAAACCATCTTCTCTTGCCTGATTGTTTGGAAAGATAGTAAGAAGAGTTCAGTTGCAATAGGAATGACAACCTTTTTATCCGGTGCAATAATCGCCACATTTTTATTTTTTAAACGTATTTTTAAGATTTAGATTCACAGCAAAATTAAGAGGACAGTGCAGAGGTTTTCTAAATTCCCCTTACTCAGGGATATATACAGCCTCGCCCGTGAGCACCATCCCTCCGCAGGGTGAGTGGTAAGATTGTTACAATTGATGAACCGTCATTGACACGTCTTTATCACCCAAAATTCAAAAACCGTACATTGTGTGGATTTGACAGATGTGTAATAATGTATATACCTCATTGTGTTATTATACAGAATAATTTCACTGCCCTAAAAATCCTTTGCACACTCCCTAGGTGTGCCTGCACTCTCTGGGAAACACTGATCTTTTTACTATTTCTATCATCTTGCCCTTTCCAGAATGTCCTACAATTGGAATATTATAGTACGTAGTATTTTCAGATTGGTTTCTTTCTCTTAGTAATATTTATTCAAATCTTCTCCGTGCTTTCTATGTCTTTACAACATCTGTTCATAGTACTGAAGGAGCTTCTGTTTTATGGATGAGCAGGTTATTCATTCACCTCCTAAAGAACACCTTGGTTGCTTCCAAATTTTAGCAATTATGAGTAAATCTTTTATAAACATTTATATGAATATTTTTTGTGGGGACACAAGATTTCAGTTACTTTGGCCAAATGACAAGGAACTTGATTTGCTGGATTATATGGTAAAATTTTGTTTAGTTTTTGTAAGAAACAGATGAACCGTGTTCCAGAGTGGCTGGATGGATCATTTTGCATTCCGACCAGCAGTGACTGAGTTTCTTTAACCTAGCATCCTTGTCAGCATTTGGTGTTGTCTATGTTCTGAATTTTGGTCATTCTGTTACTTATAGAGGGGTATCTCACACCTATTGCTAATACCATAGCCATTCTTTTAATTTGCATTTTCCTGATAATATATGATGTGGAACATCTTTTTATATGCTTATTTGCTACTGTGGTAATTTTGGTGAGGTGTCCTTTAAATTCTTCGGATCATCTTTAAGTTAGGTTGTTCTTTTTGTGTTTAAGAGTTCTTTGTATAATTTAGGTAACAAAATTTTTATCAGATGTGTCTTTGTAAATATGTCTTTTCATTCTTAGGACTCTGTCTTTTGCAGAGCAGAGATTTCTAATATAAATAATCTCTAACATTAGTTTTTTTCCCCGTGGATTATGCATTTTATATTGTATCTAAAGCGTTATTGCCTGAGCTGGGGATGTAGTTCATTCAGTGTAAAGCACTGGCTTAGCATTTATGAGTCCCTAGGTTTGATCCCTAGCACCTGGGAAAAAAACAATCACCATACCCTATGTCATTCAAGTTTTCTTCTCTTTTATTTTCTAGAAGTTTTATAATTTTGCATTTACATTTATGTCTGTGATCCATTTTGAATTTATTTTTCTAGCAATTTTCTTGCTACCTTGTTGAAGTCCCACTGTAGGTAAGTTTTCTGTTGAACAGCCACTGAGAAATCAAATTGGGCCAATCATGTCTCTAATCCATCTGTAACATCTGATCTCTGTCCTGACAGGGGATAATCTATGATATTTAAACATTTAGAATTTATAGGATGTTACATCTGTTCTTTCCATACGATGACAAATTCAAGCATATTGACTCTAGCCAGTTAAGACAATTAAAGAAAAAATGACAAATACCTTTAAAATTATAGTCATAAATATGATAAACAGATTTCACTAACAAATCCCTTAGTACTCAGTTTCTTAAAAAAGCAAAATTTAAAACAAAGCAAATTATTATATTATAGAATATAAAGTGAATTGTTGGATTTGTTATTCCTAGAAATCACACAAAATAAAGACAAAAAGATTCAAGATGATTTGGTAAATGGTGTCACCATATAGAATTGTTATAGGAGTTTAGTGTCATCTTTAATCATTAATACTTTATAGCATTATCCAGAAAACAGTAATTAAGACTGACTGGATAAGGTATTGGTGCAATGATTTATTGGCTTAATGTTATATAGCAACCTTTAAGATTAAAATAGATTTAATTTAAAAATCAATATTGATGTAAAACTGCTTCCCACCTATGGATTGGAGAGATTTGATGTTCCTTTTCATCTGCCACTATGATGATATAGAAATAAAATATATATTATTCTCTACCCTGTTTCTCCCTTCCCTACTCCAAGTATCTCAGCATTCATTCATAAGGATATACTATTCTCAGTATGCCTTGTTCTTCTTAGAGAGCTACAAAAGAAAATTTTTTTTTTTTTTTTTTTTTT
>NW_022900938.1:28158959-28246054 GCF_012274545.1 Fukomys damarensis | reverse complement strand
TGGTACTGGGGACTGAACTTGGGTCCTTGCGCTTGCAAGGCAGGCCACCAAACTGCTGAGCTAAATTCCCAGCCCTAAAAGAAAAATATTTGTTTTGTGCTGTCTGAAGATCTCTCATAGAGTTCTGTCAATAAGCTGTTTGAAAAGCATGATGTATATTATCCACTATCTTACCAGTTCTCTTTCATCTTCCAACTATTTCTTTATTCTCATTCTTTTTGTGGTGTTGTGGCATTCTCAGTGTCTAAAACGTTCTGTAATGTCTTACTTTTAGTGTGTGCTGCTTTTATTACTCTGTTGGCAGTGTTAAGACTTTTGTCTGTTTAAATCCAGAAAAACACTATCTGAATCTCCCACTGAATATTGCACTAAACACTTCTGAGAGTTTACCAAACACCAAGTGTTGACACCTCTTGTAGACATAAGTAGTGTCTTTGGCAGGATAGATAAATGACAGTTTTGAATTTTCAGAGGGAAAGGATACCTGTTTAAGTAGCCAACAACCAATGAAATTCTACTGTTACTTGCTTACTTTTCTCATTGCGGAGACAAAATACTCAACAAACCCAAAGTTTGAGGAGGAAAGGTCTATTTCACCTCACAGCTTTTAGAGGTTTTTGTCCATAGTCAACTTGCTCTGAGGCAGGATGACATAGTAGAGTGGCATCACTGAAGAGAAACAGCTCATGACAGGCAGAAGATAGCAAAGCAGTAGCAGCAGTCCTTTTTCTGTCCCTTAGATGGTATCCAGGCTACCTGCCCTTGGGGTTGGTAGCACTCAACCCAGAGTGGGACACCCTCAATTCTAGCATCACACCGTTAATCCCAGTATAATATTCTTAATCTCAGTATCACACACCATAGATCCAACCATCTCTGAAAATCCCCACCTAGGAGCAAATGAGGCTTTGGGAGACCATCTTAATACAAGCTATAACATTACTCGTAACTGATTTTCTCTTAATTTGGATAGAAAAAATGTAGGGATGTATATGTGAAAGATTAACTGATATTATACATAAAAACCAGAACCCAAAGTTTTTTTTCACTATAGGTAACATGGAAACCTGCACCTCTCCATCTTATTCACAGTCGCTGCTCTAATGTTTAAAATTATAGAATCTTCTAGATGTTCAATAGATAGTAATATTAAGACAATAAAACCAAGTTATTAATTGCTTGATTTATCTTTTTTAAATAAAAAATTGGATATGTTTACATTCTAGTATTTACCATGTGGCAATAGTCTTTGTTTTGTTTTGGGGGGTTGTTGTTGTTGTTCCTAGAGATTGAATCCAGGGCCTTGAATATGCTAGGCAAGTGCTCTAATACTGAGCTATATCCCCAAACCAGCTAAATACTAATTGAAGAGAAAAACAAATATTCTGTTTTTAAAGTGAAAAAAAAAAAACCTATGGTGTGTTTGTGTGTATTTTTGTATGCACACATAGCCAAAAAGTAGTGTTCATTAGTAGGGTTTTAAAGTAGGGTTACAATAGAATAGAATAATTAAAACATGGTGATTTCATGCAATAAAGTTTGTGGAGAATTCATACAATGATTTTTATCGTATATTGGGACAGAAATTTATACAAATAATTAAACGAAGAAAAGTGTTTCCTATAATAGAAACACTGATTTCTAATTAGCTAGTCTAATTGACATGGTCTAGATTCTTCACCATATGAAGGAAAATAAGTGTTTTCTTCTCGTATGTAGTAGATGCTTAGTAAGTATATTGATTGATTATTTAGGTTTTTTTGTTTGTGTGCATGTCTGGTATTGGGGGTCAAACTCACATCCTTGCAAGGCAGGTGGCAGAACCACTGAGCTAAATCCCCAGCCCTATTGATTGATTATTAATGAGAAATTCTTTCTACAATTACAGCCCACTGATAGGTCCTTTACTAGAATAATGCTTTTACTAGTAACGTGCTTTCTATGGAATACTTTTACACTAAATCTACTGTACTGAATGTCCCTTTTTTGCAGAAAGAAGTCTTAAATTTGACAAGTGGACAAAATACATGAACTATTAGTTTTCAGACATCATAATATGTGACATATAAGACTGTGACCATTAATAAATGGAAATTTGGGCACTCAGGGTCATCCCAGTTCATTTTATAAAGGTAGATTTCAGACTGGAATTTTCAGGAGGGGAATTCCTCCACACCCCCCAAAAAAAAGCCCAGAAATCCCCACGAGTTGAATGGACAGAAAGTAGTTTGAGTGGCTGAAGTCGCTGTGCTTTGTAAGACAGTACCAGAGAGGAGGATGACTAAATAAGTACACTACAGATCTGCAGCAGAGTGTCCTCAAGGTCAGAGAAAGAACTATTGTTAAATAGCAGGTTGTAAAAACCCTCAAACTCACAAAGGACTGGAAATAGATCATATTTCCCTCTAGTTAAAGTAGAAATATCTCATAATACATGAAATTCTGGGTAGAATCCTAAGAAGAGTATTACTTTATTAGTGGAGCTTGCTGCAAACTAAAGTTGCTCTAGATTTACCCAGACAAAGCTTAAAAGCAACATTAAAAGAATTTAACATTAAAAGAATTTAAACACACACCTGTAACCCTAACAACCTTATCAAAAGAAGGAAGATTCTAGTCTGATCCAATTTAGTTTGGGCATTTGTTACTCTAGTTGACACAGTCAGTTAACTATTACAATCCACCCCTTCTCAATTTGACAACCAGACCCTTTTCCATAAACTATAGTCTCCAGATATAAAGACAAATTTATAATTAAACCCAATGAGCTGGGGATTTAGCTCAGTGCTGCCGTCACCTGCTTTGTAAGCACAAGGTCCCAAGTTCGATCCCCAGTACCAAACAAACAAAAAACTGTACTTATATAATTCCACCCAACATATCACAACTATCCTATATACAAACTGAAACAGTAATTCCCTCCCCAGAGTAGAAGGCAAGTTTTTTTTTCTTCACTTAACTCCTAACATTTCATAACATGAACATGATAACATAGGTTTAACAATACTTAAGAACAAATATTGTCTACCAGTATATTACATAGAAAGTATATTAGGAGAGAGGTATTACAATTACAATCCTCATTTCTGTAACTGATCACATGGTCATAGCTGGAATTTAGAATTACCTTCTTCTACTCTCCATTCTGTATTCCTTTGGCCTTCAGCAAGCACCTCAGCAGATTTTGGCTCTTTCCCCACTGGGTTCACCTGTGTTTTCATACCTGAAGGTTCTGGACTGTTTGTCATCCTGCTTGGACTGGATTGTTTTAGTTTCCCATTGGCCTGAATAACAGGGCATGACAATATTAGGAGATGCTCTAAGGGATCTCCTGCTCTCCAAGTATGTATGTCTTTCTTTGTTCCATTATAGAGTCCAATTTTCCGTTGATAGTCTGGGTCAATCATTTCTGCCAACAGTGTAACTTCCTTTTTAGCTTATTTCTCCAGATGCATGAGGAGACAAAAGCAACCAGGGGGAAGTCTTAGCTCCCAGTTTAAGCCATAGCTTCCTGGTATGAGCCTTTCCCACTCTGGAACTAAGACTTCTAAAAGAGCAGACCATAAACTTTAGGGGATAGGAAGTGAACATTTTTTGAGTAGATCCCTGCGGGTAATTGTGAATAATACCATTCACAGTTTCACCCTTTGATTCCTGAACCCATGAATCTTGGCTATAGGAGACACAGTGCCATACAGTAGACAATGATTTAAATCATATACAGCCTTTTGAAGAACGTTGCCCCAGCCTGAAAGCTATTGCACCTATATGGTACTATAACTCTCTTCAAAAGATAATCCCACTTACTAATTCATTTTCTTCTGGATGGTAAAAACATGGTAAGACCAGTGAATCTCATAAGCAAGAGCCCATTTCCTCACTTATTTGGCTGTAAAATATGTATTTTCACCAGAGGCAAGGCTGTGTGGAATTCCATGATGATAGATGAGTCATTATGTAAGTTCATGGGTTATAGTTTTGGCAGAAACATTTCATGTGAGGGAGACAAATCCATACCCAGAATAAGTATCTATGCCAGTAAGGACAAAGTGTTGTCGTTTCCACGACAGAAGTGGTGCAATATAATTAACCTGCCACCAGACACAGGCTGGTTGCCCCTGCCAATGGTGCCATACTGCAGACTCAGTGTTTGTCTTTGCTGTTGGCATAGTGGGCATTCAGCAGTGGCTGAATCAGCCTTTGTGAGTGGAAGTCCATGTCGTTGACCCCATGCATAACCTCCCTGCCACCATGACCACTCTGTTCTGGAGCCCATTGGGCAATGATATTGGGCTAACAAAAGAGGTCGACTGACATCCACAGAAGGATCATCTTCTGCTGAAGTCACTTTTGGGATACAACTATTTTTGCCTCACTTGCCCATATAGAGATGTCTATCCAACTCTCCCTCAGATATCTTCTGCACCAATTTTTATGTAATGTTACTTCTAAATTCCTGCCCATCCAGCCAGACCACTGGCTAAAATTCGAATAAGTACACAGTATTATGTCTGACCATTTTTCCTTTCAGGTAAAATGTACTAACTACCAGGTACAATGCCCAAAGTTCTGCCCACTGTGAAGATTTCCCTTCACCATTGTCCTTCAGGGATACTCAGGAAAGGGGCTATAATACTGCAGCTATCCACTTGCAGGTAGCACCTACATAACATGCAGAAACACCCATGAACCAGGCCCTAGACTTTTCTTCCTCTGACAGCTGATCATGTGGTACACACAAAGTCATAGGTGCATTCTGGCAGATAGAAGGCAGTATAGCAGGAGTAGGAACCATGGACATCTGGGCAATGTCTCCCTGTAACTTACTTATGCCTTTGGAACCTGCTCTGGTTCCATCAACTATATACCATTTCCATCTAATGATGGACTGTTTCTGTGCATGTCTGATTTTATGACTCAATGCATCAGATAATATCCAGCTCATAATGGGCGAGTCAGATCACATGATAACCTGTTGTTGCATATTCAAGCATTTCATTTTCACTAAGGACCAGGAGAGGTGAAGAGCAGTTTTTCAAAGAAAAGTAATTGTCTAAAGATGATGCTAGAGCCTTGCTCCAAAATTCTAAAGGCCTCTGCTGCGATTCATTATTGAGGCCAGCTAGAAACACCAAATAGCATCCTTCCCTGCCACCAACACCTTGATCTAAGAGATCAAATGGCCCCTGTGGCAAAGCAGCCTGTTCAAAAGCTTGGACTTACTGCAAAACCTTTTCTTGTTCTGAGTTCCACTGGAAACTAAAGCTTTACAAGACACTCAGTAGATGACCTGGAGCAAAACACCTAAGTGAGGAATGTATTGCCTCCAAAATCCAAATAGGCTCAGTAGTCATTGTGCCTCTTTTTTGGTTGTAGCAGGAATCAGATGCAACAACTTAGCTTTTCACCTTAGAAGGGATATCTCTACATGCCCCCTGACCCACCGGCATCCTAGAAATTTCACTGAAGTAGAGTGATCTTGAATTTTAGTTGGATTTATTTCCCATCCCCTGGTGGATAAATGCTTTACTAACAAATCTAGAGTGATGGCTGTCTCCTGCTCACCTCCACCAATCAACATAACATCATCAATGTAATGGACCAGTGTGATACTTGGAGTGAAGGCAATCAAGATCTCTGCAACCTAAATTGTGACAAAGGGCTGAAGAGTTAATATAGCCCTGAGGTAGGATATGAAAATGTACTGCTGGCCTTTCCAGATGAAATAGAATTGTTTTAGATAGGCTTAATGGATAGATATGGAGAAGAAGATATTTGTCGAATCAAGAGTTGCACACCAAATGCCAGGAGACATGTAATAAAGCAGCTGCAATTGGAGTCACCATTTGATTCACTTTATTGTAATCTAGTTTCATTCTCCACTTTATGGTAATCTAGCGTCTTCTGCATAGGCAAAATTGGAGAATTAAATAGCGAAGTGATGGGAATCACTACCCCTGCAACCTCTGAGTCCATGATAATGACACTAATCTCTGCAATCCTTCCAAAGATGTGATGGTGGTTTGGGTTTATTATTTTACCAGATAAAGGTACCTCCAATGGTTTCCACTTGGCCTTTCCAGCCATAATAGCTCTCATACTATAGGTTAAGGAAGTAATGTGAAGATTCTTCCAATTTTGCATTATGGAACAAGGGAAATGATTACAGGATGGATTTGAGGGCCTACTGGACTCACTATGAGTCAGATCTTTGGTTAAACTTCATCATTACCTGACATCTATAGGCCATACTCTTATTGGAGGGCCACAGTGATGTTTTTGGACCCTCTGTAATCAGCATTAGTTCAGGACCAGTGTCCAGTAGTCCCTGAAATGTCTGATCATTTCCCTTCCTATGCTGACAATCACTCTGGTGAAAGGCCTTAGGTCCCCTTCAGGGAAGGATGGGAGAAAAAGTGACCATATAAATTCTTAGTGGTGCATCAGGGTCCTTCCTCAAGGGCACCTGACTTCCCCTTCATTCAAGGGGTTTTGGGTCTGTAAACTGGCTCAAATCTGGGAACTGGGTGAGGGGCTATGATTCCCAGTCACCATGATTTGAAGCAGGTTTCTGTCAATTTGCTCTTACATTGTTTTGATTATATGAATGTAGTAAAACCTTTGTAAGCTTCCTCTCTATTTCACTTTTGGGCACACTGTAGCTAATCAGCCAACACCATAGGTCTACATGTGTCAGACCCTTCTGATCAGTGTTTGGCTTCTGTTGTCCATTACAGTAAGTACGTTCACTTTGCTTTGGCAATTAAGTGCTGTCACTTGACCCTGCCACTCTGGATTCAATTAAATCTATTGCCCTAAAGTTTCCCAGTTTAATAACTGTGGTCCTCACTGTAAGGTTTGGCATACAGAGAAGAGCAATGACAGGGTTCTTCTGGGATGCCCCTGCTTCCCTCATGAATCTCTTTCACAACGTGTTAGTGATGCTGCATTTTCTGGATCATCCTACTGTGGTGGATTGATTTGGACAATCCACTGTTGCATTCCCATTCCCCTAATCCTCTGAATCCCCTAATCAACAGTAAACCCAAGGTTTTTCTAAATAGGGAAGGGTGAAAGGGGTGCAGGGAAATCAAGAGGTATGGGGAAAAATAAGAACCAAGATACACCATGTAATGTTACAAGATCCCAGTGATAAATATAACTGAATTGTTTGCTTTAAATGTACTGATAAATTCAAAGGGGGGGCAGTAAATCACAGAATATCCAGGATTTCTAACTCATTCACAGTAGGCCATCTTTTGATCCAAATGGCCAAATAATTACTTTCTTTCTCCCTCTCTCTTGCTTTCTTTTGTTTTTGTTTGTTTTTTTTTTTTTTAGAGACATTGTCTTGCTATACATTTAGACTGTCCTGAACTTACTATGTAGCCCAGACTGGCCTCCCATTTGTAATAATCCTCCTGCCTTTGCTTCCTGAGTGTTGGGATTAAAGATATGCAGTGCCACACCTTGCTCATCCAAACAAACTATTTTTTTCTCCACAACCTGCAACATTAAATTCAGAAACCATGCATAATGAACTCATATGACAAACTCAGCCTGATGTGTGTTTTTGCCACATTATCCAACACCCATAAAATCCATTCCCACCCATACTCACCAGGCTTCTGCCTATAAAGTCAGACAACTGAAGAAATTCTTTGGGAGGATGGCAAACCTCCTCCTGGGTCACACTTTGTACCTCACCCTTAGAAGCCTTCTCTGAGTTGAGCCTGGTTATAGGACTACAGGAAAAAGTTAATGGTGAGGATGGGTCTTGAGGAGCGTCAGCATTATCATGCTTGGTCAACACAGGATCAGTTTTCTGGAGTAAATCCCATACCCAGAACTATGCCAAAGCAATTTAGTAGGGCATTTTTCACTCAAGTTGACACAATCAGATAACTATCACAGACACATGTAGAGTATTTGAAAAAGAGGAAACAATGGAATGAATATTTATGGATTGTGACTCGAGAGCCCTGAAGGACTTAGCGGCTGGACCTGAGACAGAGGAGAGGCAGGGGAGGTCTACACAAGCCCTGTGATCACAGGGTCTTAGGTACATTTGTCAAGGCTGATCACCTATTTATGTAAGTCCTCAAATTCTAAGTTCCAGGGCTGCCATTTAAAGATTCTACACTGAAATATGTATCATGTGATTAGTTAAGTTGTGATTAGTTAAGGTTTATTTCAAAATAAAGACTTTCCATTTAGTAGATAGTATTGCTTTTTTATTCCTTTCTTTTTTTCTTTTTTTGTTTTACTGCTTTTTTCAAAGAAGTGAGAAGGAATAAAAAGATCAGAGATCTTTAGAACAGAATATGCTTATATAGTGATGAATGTGATGTGACAAATTTCAAATTAGAAGTCTGAAGTAACTTCCCAAAAAACTGGACATTCTGAGAGTGTATTATTATATGAAAATAGCGAATAGAAGTTGAATGATAATACTTTGAAGAATAATAATATATATTGTAATCATTATGCACTGAAAATGTGTACCAATGAAAATAAAAATTTAATACAAAAAGAAAAAAATAGAATACTACAAGTTATTGTATTTTTTTAACAAAAATTTCAGAAAAAGGGCCAGGGATTTTCCTTAGTGGTTCAGCCACCTGCTTTGAAAGCACAAGGTCTCGATTTGATCCCCTCTACAAAACAAACAAACAAAAAATCAGAAAGTAATACATTTAACTCGAGATTATTTTTTGTTTTCTGCTGGTGAGTCTGATGATAACCCAAGATTATTCTTAAGATTTATTCTTCAAGTTATTATTTTTTTAGTCAATGTTGCACTTTGACAAGTCTTGGCAACCTAATTACTTATAGAAAGTTGGATGATAAAGTTGCCTTTTAACCACCATTTTTTGTACCTCCCAAAAGGCCTGAAAGCTTCCTAAAAATATTCCAGTGGAAGGCAATATGAGTTAGATAGATACATGTCATGAGCCAACTTCCCCACAATTCCACTAAGCCAAATTGTCTAAGCATCCTGTCTGGCTGGAAAGAGCAATCTCTTTCTCACTCATTTTTTTTTCCCCCTTTGGAGCTAGATTTAACTTTGAGCTTTTTTCTGGAATCATAGGGTTTGTCTCAAGTAGAACTGAACTACAAAGCAAAAAAGTAATTGGAAATTATAAAGTACTTACGCTGAGTCAGCCCAAGCCAAAACCATGTACTTAAATAAATATTTCCAAAAACATAGGACAGAAATTCTGCTGTCATCTGAGATCCAAACCTTCTGCAAAGGACAGTGGAATGCAATATCCAGATGCACTAAGAAGAGAATGTTTGATACCTAATTCTAAGGGAAAAGATTCAGGAAACAACTTGCATAAAGCACGGTTTTGGGATCTTGACAGAACTCATCCCTGGTCACCTGCTGTGATGCCCGAGGCAAAGAAAACTACAGGTTCATTTGCTGAGGAATCTGGAAAGAGTCATGGAGTTGGTGTCAGGGAGCAAGGAGAGTCATTTAGGGTCCTGTGTGGTTCTTGAAAATGTCAACCTAGGCAAGTTGAGGCATATAAAGTATGAGAACATAGGGTTTGTTAAAGCCAACGTGAGGATGGTAATCTGGGAATCAAATTCTGCTAACCAGAATAAATATTCTGAAATGGCATCTGTTGGGTCAGGTTTATAAACTTGAAAATAGTAGGAAAGAGTTGTGGCAAACCTGCTCTTACAGTTTTATAGGTCAAGTAAAATAGCATAGGTTTTTCATTGATTGTCAGTCACTTACGTTACACAGTCCAGGTAAAAATTGTGATAAATAGCAGCAAGCAATTTCTCAAGTAATTTGTTAATCTAATGACATCAATACATTTACACAGGAACTAAATTGATGTTGTTAAAGATTTTTTGTTGTTGTTGGTACCAGGGATTGAGCTCGGGTCCTTGCGCTTGCAAAGTAGGCCACTGAACCACTGAGCTAAATCCCCAGCCCCAAGTTAAAGATTAAATTAACCAGATCACGGGACTTTGGAATCTAAAAGGCCTATTCTACTAGCCACACACTTTATACCTACCAGGCTTGATAGGAGTTTGCATGCCCTCTTTCTTATTATTTATGTTTCCAGGACAAAATGATCTAAAGTCTGACATTACTTCATTTCGTAAAAAGAATAAATGTTCCACTGAGTTGAATGAGCAAGTTTATTTTATAGATAGAAAAGGGCTAAAAGAAGCATTAAAAAAAACTCCAAACCCAATTGATGATTCAAGGGTACTGTAATACTTTTCATTGTGAAACAGAGAGAAAACTACAGAAAAATAACTGATTTCTTAATATTAAATGAGGTCAGATTACCTTTTATGTAAGGATTAAAGCTGTAAGAACTTAATTACCATGACATTTGAAACTGATCTGACTGGGAAATTTGACTGATTTTTCTTGAATTCTGGTTTCTCTCATTCTAGTTTCAGCTTGGTGATATGAAATTTTACTGTGTATAAATTTAATTTGATCTTTAACCTTTCCAGGAAATTTATACAAAATAAAACAGCCTGTGATATTTATTTAATAGTACTGAGGTTTATATTAATAATATTATTTAACTCATTAGTTTTTAGAGGTGAGTAATCTTACCATAGTTGTTAGAGGTAAGTAATCTTATTATCATTCCCTTCTGTTTTCAGGCTACTAGAATGTGAGAGACTGGACAACTTGCCCAAGGATGCACAATTAATATATGCAATATCCAAAGTGTCAACTTAAGTAACTTGACTATGGACCCTGTGTGCTTAACTTTCTTGTTGCATTGTCTCTATTGGGAAGTAGGTATTCTGAGTCTCATAAAAACATTTGTGCTTTTACAAAAATGTAGGTAGACCATATTTATGGATTTAAAATACAATTTGGTACGTGTAGAAGAAAATGAATCAATCCCTTTGCAGTTTATTCACAAATAAACCTGTTGCCTTAAGTCAAATATGATAAAGTTAAGCACCTCGTAATACAGTGTCTAGAGCAGCAAAGCTGTTTGCTAACCTACCAGTTAGTACTGTGTCTTGGAGCAAAGTTTCTGATTTCTCTGTATGTTAGTTTTCTCACCTCTAAATAGGAATATGGAGCTTTCTGAAAGATGTCAGAGTGGTGAAACAGAGAAGCAGCCTCTGAGATTTGGTGTTCAGATGCTGGAATATAGCATCATAAGGAAGAGAAGAAAGAGGGAAGTGCATCCTTGAGACACAATACACATCTGAAGTCAGAACTGAAGCCCATCGGTAACGTGAAGAGAAAAACTTCAATGCAGAAGAAAGTGGCAAGTGGTGCTTTCTCCCTGAGCTCCAGTTCTCTGAATGGGAGGGGCAGCTCAAGCTTGCAGATGCACAGTGACTACTGGTGACCCCACAGACTCCACAGAGTATACACCAGTGGAATCAAGAAGTGGATGCAGTGGACTGTAGTGTGTTACTTGGGTTCAGATGTCCCCCAGGAGAGGATGACTGGCTGATTACCATCTTGGAGAGGGACAACTGAGCTGAGAACTCAGAGCAGCTGCTGGTTAGTTCCATCTAGCAGCTCCACTGTCAGGGTGATGGGGAACTGAATTCATATGGGCAAGAGATAAGACAGTTGAGTTCAAGGTAGCAGGGAGCTGAGTTCAAAATAGCATGAGGCACATGGAATATTTCAGGTTGAACAAATTAGGCTCCAGGCTCACATCCTGAAATCAGCCTGAACTTCAGTGAAACTGACACTTTTAAATTTTCTGGGATTATCTATTACTGCACCATAAATCCATAGCTGGCTTGCTGGGATTAATCAATATGGACCTGGGCTGTTTTCCCATTGTGTTTGCTAGTGACATCAAATACATGCCTTCAAGTATTCTTTTTTTTAAATTTTTTATTTAATTATTTGTTCCTATTTTTATATGGACAAGAACATTGGTTCTATTTTCTTGTTATTATTGTTATGTTCTTCTTTTTATTTCTTCCTTCTCTCTTCCCTCCTATCTTCTTCACTGGTTTCCCAAAGTTTAGATAATCTTCCTTTGTCCTTTAGTCTTCTAATCTTTTCCTTTTATGTTTCACTATTTTCCCCCAACACCTTTTATATTTTCTCCCATGAGTGTAAAATCACCATATTGAGGGCATATTCACTGTGTACAATATTCTCGTTTGTTTTAGATTTTGTTATATAACCAAAAATCTAGTTCATATGGTTAAAGGAAGCAAATTAATGCTTACCTAACTTTTTAATTTTCTAGGCTGTATTAGATACTACTGTTATTACTGATTGTACTACTTTAGCCAAGGTGACATAATTGTTCTAATCAGTAATTCTTCCTGGTATGCCAAGAGTAAGATTACCTGAGGGTCATAAATAATAGTACAGACCATTGCCAAAGAAGCAAGGGATAGGCCAAATAAGCAACAACTTCTCATCCCCAATAAATTAAATAAGTAGGATCTTGCCACAGACTCAAAACCCAAAGCCAGCAACACTTGTATCTCTGAGTAGTCATTTCTTAAAAATTTTCAATACTAGTAATAAAACTGTTTGCCATAAACAATTTACAAGCATCAACCCAGAAATTAAACTTAAAAAAAAAATGAAAACACACAGAAACAAGATGCAACCCAAGACTTCCAGCCTCCCAAAGGCAAAAGCTGTTTGCCATAAACAATTTACAAGCATCAACCCAGAAATTAAACTTAAAAAAAAATGAAAACACACAGAAACAAGATGCAACCCAAGACTTCCAGCCTCCCAAAGGCAAATGGGGTCATTGATGTAGAGCAATTTGAAAGCCACTCACCTGGACTCTGAAGTGGTAACAGTAGAAGTAATAAAGCAGATGGATGAGGCTCTAGAAAAAATTAAATCAGAAATAATTTCTCAGACAACTATAGAGAGGTTGACCATAATTAAAGACATAGTTAGTGATTCTAGAGCAGATACAAATTTTTTAAAAAAAGAGGAGCTGAGGAAAATGATGGAAATCATGAATGACCAGTATAGGAAAGACATACAATATATGAAAAATTCAAACAAATATCCAGGAGATTAATAATTCCATAGAAAATATATGCAGCAGAATGAGCCAATGTGAGGACAGAATATCAGATATAGAAGACAGGATTACAGTTAGCTATCATAAAAAGAAAGATTTCTTAAAAATAGCAAGGGACCATGAAAAAATCAATCCAACAGCTGCTAGACGATGGAAATGAGAATAACAAAATTGACTAGAGTCAGTGTAAAAGCAGGAGATAGCACAAATTACATAAAAAATCAGTTCACAGAAGTAATGGCAGAAAACTTCCCAAGCCAGGAAAAAGAATTTGCCCTACAGATAAGTGAAGCATATAGAACTCCAATTTACCATGATTAAAAAAATCTAGGTCAGGGATTTAGCTCAGTGGTTGTGCAGCATACCTCACAAGCATAAGGTCCTGAGTTTGACTCTGGGTACAAAACAAAAAACAAAAAAACCCCAAAACAAACCCACACCAAGGCATATAATAGTCAAGACTCCAGAAATTCAGTATAAGAACAGAATATTAAAAGATGCCAGAGAAAAAGAAAAACAATCACCTGTAAAGGAAATCCATCCAAATTATAACAGACTTCTCAACACAAACCCTAAAGTCAGAGAGCTTGGAGTGAAATATTTCAAGCCCTAAAAGAAAGCAATGTCCAACCCAGATTAATGTACTCCCCCAAATCTTTCAAAATAGATGGAGCAATAAGATATTTAAATGACAACACCCAAATAAATTCATGACCACCATATCAGTACTCCAAAATATTCCAAAGGGCATTCTAGAAAGAGATAACAAGGGGTACAGCTCCAGGAACCCCAACAGAATGAATCTACAAGGCAGGGGAAGTAATTAAACAGAGAAGGAAAAATGGGGAAAACAAAAACAGGAAAATAAAATGATAAGGATAATTCAATATATATCAATTATAACCATCAATGTAATAGTCTCAATGTAAATAATTAGTCTCAAGTAACTAATCAAAAGAAACAAACCGGCAGAATGGATCAAGGATCAAGATCCACCAGTATGTTGCATGCAAGAAACACATTTAATTAAAAAAAATCATGGACTGAAAGTCCAACAATGGAAAACAATATTTCTTGTAACAGAAACCTGGAAAAAGGAAGAGGTAGTTATTCTATTTGTAGACAAAGTGGATTTCAAGGCAAGACTGTTTAAGAGGGAAAAAGAAGGTCACTACATCCTTGCAAAAGGAACAATCATAAAGAGACTGTGAAGAGATAACAATCATAAATACATATGCACCAGAACTGGGAGTGGTGGTGCCTGTAATCCTGGAACTCAGGAGGCTGAGGCAAAAGGATTGCTATGAGTTTAAACCAGCCTGGGCTACACTGTGAATTTAAAGCCAGTCTGAACTGCATAGGGAGACCCTGCTTCTAAAAATAAATAAATAAATGAATAAATAACACCAAATACCAGATCACCCGACTATATAAAACAAATATTAATGGATATGAAAAATCAAATAAGCACTAATACATTTATAATGAGGGACCTTAAAACACCAGTGTCACAAATAGATAAATAGATCAACTAGACAAAAAAAATCAATGATGAAATATGAGAACTGAACCAAACTTTTGAAGAAGTGAATTTAATAGATGTTTAGAGAGTGGTCTATCCCACAACACCAGAATACACATTCTGAGTTGCACAAGCAACATTCTCCAAAATAGACCACATACTAGCAAATAAAACATGCTTAAGTAAATGCAGGGGAATTGAAATTATCCCGTGTGTATTATCGGACCATAGTGTAATGAAATTTGAAATCAATGGCAAAAGAAACCACTAAACTTTGTAAACAGTGAAATTAAATAACACCCTACTTCACCACCAGTAGGTCACAGAGGAAATTAAAGAAAAAATTAGACAGTTTCTACAATTAAATGATAATGTCAATACAATATATCACAACTTATGGGAAGAAATAAAAGCAGTTCTATGATGGAAATTTACAGTGGTGAATTCCCACATCAGGAAAACAGAGTGAGATCAAATAACGTAATGTTGGACCTCAAAAATCTAGAAAAGGAAGAGCAAGTCAAGCCCAAGGCTTGCGTGAGGGGGATTATAAAGATCAGAGCATAAATTAATGGAATTGAGACTAAGAAAAAAATACAAAGAATCAGTGAATTCAAGAGTTAGTTCTTTGAAGATTACACAAAAATAAAAAAGAAGACTCAAATCCATGTAATTAGGAATGAAAAGGGTGAAAACACAACAGATCCTGCAGAAATCCCAGTGATCAACAATACCTACTTTGAGAATCTGTATTCTAAGATGGAAAAAAAATAGAAGAAATGGACAGATTCCTAGATACATATAAATTAGCAAAGCTGAATTTAGAAGACATTAACATTTGAAATAAACCAATATCAGTCAATAAAACTGAAAAGGAAATTAAAAACCTACCGACAAAGAAAAATCAAGGTCCTGACAGATTCACGGCTGCATTCTACAAGAAATTTAGAGAAACCCCAGTACTGTTACTTCTCAAACTCTTTCATGAAATTTAAGGAGAAGCAGTACTTCCAAATTCATTCCTGGAAACAAGTATTACTCTGATTGCAAAAACCAGGTAAGGATGCAACCAAAAAAGAGAACTGCAGGTCAATCTCTTAAATGAACATAGATATAAAAATCCCCAGTATGATACTATCCAACAGAATGCGGTAAATCATCAAGAAGATTATACACTATGATCAAGTAGGATTCATCCCGGGGATGTGGGGATGGTTCAATGTATGCAAATCAACAAATAATACATCTTATTAACAGTTCATGATATAAGCCATCTGATCACCTCAAGAAATTACTATTTTACATCTGCTTTTTGTGACTATGTACAATTTTAAATCAAAGTTAAATATGCTTTAATTAAAATGTATTATTGGGCCAGGATTTAGCTCAGCAGTTAGGTGGCCTGCCTTGCAAGCACAAGGACCTGAGTTCAATCCCCAGTATCAAAAAAAAAAAAAAGTATTATCATCAGACACGGTAAAGCAAACCCATAATTCTAGCACTTTAGGAGGCTGAGGTAGAAAGATGGCAGGAAGACCTTCTCTTAAAATCACACATTTTTTCCTTTCCCTTTATTTTTCTTTTCCCCTACCACTCAACTTCCCCTATCCCTTTAGAATTTTGCTTCCTATTCCACATTATCAATTAGGGAGAGATGGAGGTGTTAAAGGGAGGGCAGGGGAATGGGGAAAAATAAGAACCAAGATAGATTATGCAAGGGTACAAGTTCCCAATGATGAATGCAACTGTATTGTATGCCTAAAATGTAGTAATAAAATTATTGGGAAAAACCCACATATTTTATGGGAAGGATTGGGTACATAGCTCAGTGAGAAAACCCTGAATTCAATTCCGAGTGGTGCGAAAAAGTTACTGACTGTAGAATCATGGTCTGTAACATGAATTTATGTTTTTGGTATGATAGCTACATTCAGGAGTTGTTGCCAAATGGCTAGTTCTGCTTTTTTATACCAGTTAAGAGAAGTGATCCAATGAGACAAAGTTGAACAGAAGGCATAAACCCTATATGAAGTTATTTTTCAGCAGGGAATTGTTACTATTTCTTTCAGAAGCACCAGCTGTAAATTCTACCACAGTGCATACCGTAGATGCTCTGTACATCCTTTTGTTCTGGACATACAGTTGTAAAACTCCCCTTCTCTATTTTTTCACAAAATAAGAAAAGAAAACTAAAAATAAATGAGAGATATTTACAAAAATACTATTCTAATAAACACTACATCTACTGCCATCTGGTGTTCAAAAGGAGTAGAATATTTTGCAGAGCCCTGTACAAAGTTTCCAAAGGTTGCATCATCATCAAGGACAAAAGTATGTTAAGCTACGTTGAATAAAGGTCCACCTACACATGAGATGAAGTGAACTACTTCTGACTCCGAGAATAATTTTCAACAAGTTAATTTTGGACAGTAGATGTCACAGATCTTTCTTTTCCTTCCTTCCTTCCCTCCTTCCTTTCTTTTTTCTTTTCTTTCTGAGATGTTTTCAATAATCTATAACAATTTTATACAAATTTTTCTTTGACTTCTTTTGAACTTTTCCATAAATTTTCCTTTGATTTGTGGTGCAGGGAATACCCGATACAGAAAAATCTTCTCTGCATTAAATAACTTTGGATTATATGCCCGTCTAAGTAAAAAAAAAAAGAAACAAACAAACAAAAAGAAAGGAAACATGACATGTCAGAGGTTCCTATGAATTTGAAAGAAGGCAGAGGAGAGAGGAATAGTAGAAATAGTTGTAGACATCGAGACATATTTTAAAATATTTTATTCAGGACTCCCGAATGTAATTAATTTTTTAATAAAGTATAGGTAGGATTTCTCAAATTTATTTGGATTTAATAGAGATATTTTTACTTTTTCTATTACAACAAAACAGACTGGAGGAAATTCTAGATGAGGCTTGTTTTTGGTGGGATTTTTTTTTTTTAAACTGGGAATTGAACTCAGGACCTTTTGATTGCAAGGCAGGAGGCAGAACCACTGAGCTATATCCCCACCCCAAGGCTTGAAAAGTACCAGGGGGAATCACTGGCTAGACAGGTACTTAAGGAAGAGAGTAAGGTAGATGCTCATGGAATGGAAGCACTATCTGAGCAGAATTCAGAGAAGGAGCTAATGATAGGATTCCTGGGGGATTTGCTCTCTTCGGAAGAAGTGTGCTTCACTCTCCAGGGAAGTCTGTTTAATGTCAAGGCCTCAGCTTTCTTCTGAATCAGTCTTAAAAGAAAATCACTTCTGTGTGGGAAAAGACTTCAATTTCTCTTCATCTTTCAAACAGATATCAAATTTAAATTCTAGCACTAATTTATTGTGTCACTTTTTTCCACCTTTGCTAGTTTCTACTCTTGAAGGTAAGGAGAGTAGAAAGAGTGAAACAGGGTAAGTAAAGGAAAATAGGATGGTGTTGGAGAACAGTTCTTGCCTATTTTTATGAAAACAGACATTAAAGATGAAAGTGTTTGGCTCCCAGCTCAAATTAGATGTCTTCTGTTCACAAAGGAAATAATAAAAGATATTCCTAGATATTTTGGCAAAAATAGAATTGGGGTATGGCAGAGGTTGAAGATTCAGTAGACCTTGAAAAATATCTAAGCAGTGGAAAAAGAAAAGAAACATAGAAAAATCTTTCTTTTCCTCCATCTCTCCCTCCCACCTTTTCTCTTCCTTCCCTCCTCTCTCGTCTTCCCCCCACCCTTCCTTTCTTCCTTCGTGCATAACTGCCTTCCTTCTTTTCTCGCTCCCTCCCTTCCTTATTTCCTGCTTTTATTTCTCATTTCCTCCACTCTTTCCATATTGTCTTCTGTTTTTCCTTCCTTCTTTCCTTTTGTTGGAATATTTACAGAAAAGTCTCTAACAGATTTCTTTTTTTTCTATCGCTATTCTTAGTCTCTCGGTTTGAGAGGCATGCACTTTTATCTGAGCTATAGAAACAGTCTCCAGTCTGGTCTATTAGTCTTTATCATTACTGGGCTCAAAGAGCTCCTCACACGCTTCTATTTAATGGGTAGCCTTCAATAAAAGTTGAAATTCTTTAACATATGCATTGTGATCTCTACTATCAAGGCGTTTGTTTGCTCTGTACTTTTTTGTGTTGGAGGACTCTGCCCTAGCTCCTACTCTTAACTTGACTCTGTCATTCTGCAGACCTTCAGTTTTACATTCTCTAAGCCCGTACTTGGCTTCCAAAGTATTAGTTAGATTCCCATCCTCTCAGCTTCCATTATGCCCTGAACTTCCTCTTATCAAAGAATGCATCACATTTTATTGTAATTGCTTGTTTGAGAGCCAGCAAGGCTTCCCAGAAAAAGCAATGCCTGAGCTTTCTCAGGGAGGTTGTTCAAGAATTAGTCTGGTGGATGATGTTGGCGGAAGAAGATGTGCCAAGCAGCGGGGATATTGTGTACAAAGACGGGTTCCTTTGTGTTACTTCTGGGCACTTCTGCAGTTTCTATAAGAAGAAAGGATGAGGAAGCACTTGGGACAAGAGGGAAGATAAGCCCAGAGGGATCAACACATGTGGTCATAAAGATCCCGAATACTCCCTGGCAACTTGTCCTTAATCAGAAAGAGAAGAAGGCGTGTAAAATATTTTGAAAATATAAGTTGCCACCATCATATCCTGTTTTTAGAAGCATCACACCTATAATGAAAAAAAAATGCTTATTAACATTGTAATGCTGGGAAGGATGGTTTGAGCAACAGCACAGTGGAGAAAAATACCTAAAAAGCTAATGAAGTAAAAACAGCAGTATCATAAGAATTGGCTAGCTTAAGTTGTTTAAGTAGAATTGAGAGGAATTAAGGACCTATTGAATTCAGAAAGGAGAGTAGAAAGTATATAATATAAATCATAAGGTTTTTTTCCTTTGTTGACAATAGGTGCAGATGAAATTTCCATCAACAGACCTCTGTTTGTTCTCCCAACACCCATAATAAGTAATGCAATCAAAACAGAGTTAATGAGGAAAGATGATACATATTTATACATATTGAATTTGAGATGCCTCAGAACAACCAAGTTGGGAGTAAGAAGTTGAACGTGTACAAACCTTGTCCTTTTAAAACATTGCCAAAAATAAAAACATTAAACTTTAAAGATGTAACTGTAGCATCAAAAGAATATATAACACAAATTTTCAAAATAAAGTAACATCTTTTTTTTTTCCTCATTGAGTTTATTGGTACATTTTAGGTATACAGTACAGTTACATTCATCATTGGGATCTTGTACCTTTACATGACAAATCTTGGTTCTCATTTTGTCCCCTTATCCCTGCCCTCCCTTCACCCCCTCCTCCCTTCCCTATTTACAAATACTTTATTTCCACTTTTTCATTTTCTCACATTTTTTTCTTTTCTCTTATTACCTTTCCCCTACCCTTCCCACTTTCCCCACACCTTTAGCCCTTTTCTTCCTATTTCACATTGTCAATTATATCATCAGGATCTTATGTACAATTATAGTTTTTCACAGTAGAGAAACTACTCTACTGTAGATATTTACACATGTGTGACTTATTTATTTCACTTAGGAGTATATCCTCAATATGCATCCATCTTCCTATGAGTGACTCTAATTTCTCATTCTTTATGGATGAGTAGTATTCCATTTTATAGACAAACCAGATCATCTTTATCCATTCTCCAGCTGATGGTAAATGGTCTGTTTCCAAGTTTTAGCTATTACAAACCATGCCGATATAAACATGGGTGAGCATATATCACTGTGGTATGATTCTTTTAATTCCTTTGGAAAGATACCTAGCAGAGGGATAGCTGGGTAAAGTAACATCTTTAAGAGAAAAAATCTTTTCCTAGTGTTTCTTCTTCCCTTTTTTCTCATTAATGTTTGTTTTCAAAATTAAATAGCTAAAACAAGGCTAGAATTTTGGCACAAGCCAATAATCCCAGCATTCTAGGAGGCTGCAGTAGAGGAATCAGAAGTTGATGTCTAGCCTGGGAAATTTAGCAACATAGCAAGACTTTCTCAAAATAAACACTCTGTGCCTGGGGGCACAGCTCAATGGGCAGGGCTTAAATTCAATCCTCAGCACTACAAAAAGAAGTTGCAGCAATTTTATTTTGTTTTATGTCCTGTAATTCTTTTCTTACTTAATACACAGAGAAGAGAAAAAGCATCCAGAGAAAGTGTATAATTTTTAATAACATATTCAGGAGACTGTTGTGGTGTTGCCTGTTCCCCAAGAACAACAAATTCATTCCTTAAATTAGATGCAGTAGGAGTTACCGATGGCTTCTAGCTGTGCTCCTATTTGGAAACTGCATGAAGTCTCAGCCTCATGCAAGTGTCTATTCCACTCCAGAGACAGACTGTATTTGCTGACAGGTAACATGGGAGTCTCAATGTCCCACTCCTTTGTCTGGATATAGGTTGAAAATTCCTGAGTCTATTCCGAATGCTGTTGCAAATACACTGCAGTTCAACCTCTTTCTTGCTTTCTCTCAGTTATGTTTCCTGTGAACTTTCATACACATCTGTCTCTCTGACTTCACCGTATCAGAAGCAAGTCTGCATTGCACAGTAATGTGGAGAAAAATTAAGTCACCTGATCTATGCTATATTATTTGGGAAAACTGTAGTACTTTTAGGAAAATAGTATCTAGCTCCTAGTATTTGCCAAGATTCCTGATTTTTTTAATGAAATGATGAAAATAAAATGATTGGAGTCCGGAGAATGAATTTAATAGTAGATGGAATGGTAAGAGCTGTGGGAGGAAGGCAGAAGATTACTCCAAGCCATCTACATGGCCGTTTATAATGAGACTACAGATTACAGGTACTGATTATTACATTACCTCAGAGAAGTCAGAAGAAGTTGAGGACATGCAAAAACTACTCATTGACTCATTCCAGTCATGCGTCAGCATTGATAATCATCTAGAGGTGTTCTTACTGTCTGGATGTAACTAAAGCATGTAGTGTAGGCTAGGGGCATAGCTCAGTGGTAAAGAACTTGCCAAATATCTGTGACACCCTGAGATCTATCCATACACTGAAAAAACAAAACGAAAGAAACATGTAGTGCATCCCAGTTTAGACTAGATAATTAGAGACATGTAATTTAGAACAAATTAACACAGTTTCTCTAACTGATGTCTTGGGCCTGTGGCCTACATTAAGGAATGTTATCATCAGCATAATCCTCAAGGGACTTGAAGTAAATAGAGGCCGGAGATAGAAGGATGAAAGTGTGAACACTGCATCACCATTCTAAGATCTACCCTACAGGATTTTAGAAGTCTCCCATGGTAGCTGTATTCCCAAAATAATTTGCATCATCAAAATGAGTTGCCAGAACATCATAATTCTCAAGAAACAAAAATGTAATGACTCAATTTGTCTATTTTCTTTTACCCTTTTCCTTCAATCACTTTGATTCCTATCCTCTTTTTAAGTGAATTCACTTTGTAATATAATCGACAATGAAGTGCAAAACAATGCAATTGTATCATGTTTATTCTCTGCACTTAAGTTGGAAATTTATTCGTCTAAATGAACAAACTAAATAAACATTTAGGGCTAATATTATGGAATATTTTTTTTCCATTTTTAAAAAAGAGTGCAAAAGAAATAATTCTATTAAAGTGTATATATACTATAGTGCCCAAATGTGGTTTCAGGTCAAGTAAAATTTTTTTTGTTCTGTGATCATAATAGTTATTTAAATCCTCTGGGATTTTTCCTAGTTTCAAATGATAATGCCACTACAACACACCAGAAATTATGGGACAAAATGAAAGCAGTCTTAAGAAGAAAATTTATAGCTATGAATGTGCACAGCAGAAAAAAACACAGCAAGCCCAAATAAATCACCTAATAATGTACCTCAAGGCCATGCTGGGCATTTAGCTCAGTGGTACCGCTGCCTGCCTCAAAAGTGCAAGGACCCAAGTTTGATCCCCGGTACCAAAGAAATAAAATAGATGAGCTCTTAGCCAATTCTACCAAAAGATGAAAAGATCTATAGCAATGCAATTAGAAACACAAATATGAAATCACAACTCTAGTGGATAATCTAGAGCACATGGATAGATTCCTAGATGCATTTGAATTGCAAATACTGGATCAAAAGGATATAAGAACCTTAAACAATCCAGGATAGGCAGTTAAATTGAGGCAGTTACTTGAAATGGCTGAATAATAGTTCTATAAGTAGTTCATATAGAGCTAAGATGGAAGATTTCAACGTGTTATGATATTAAAAGACAAGAAGAGCCTGGGAGTTGAGAGTTGGCTTCAACCAGAAATAATTGATGAAAAGATTTACCAACAGACAAGGTAGGGGCAGTCTTATAGTCAAAGAATATAGAATAGACAAAAATCTTTGAAATTCAAAACTACTTCTTGCTCAATCAAAAGAAGAACACTGTTTTGTTTTGACTTTTTCCTCTGTCACTATTACTCTTTTCCCCTCTCTCTTCCTCTTTCCCAACTTGATTATTGGTTTTGTTACCACCCACCCAACAGAAGTGGTACACCTTTGTGTGAAAGCAGAGAGTAGAGCTGTAGACTGCATTCAAACTCAGTCTACCACTTGTTATGAGTATCTCCTTTGTCAAATAGGAACATAAAAATGCATAACTCCTAAATTGAAATGATAATTATTTTTTGAAATGAGTACTTAATGTGATCATATTCTAATGGCTGGCATGTCACAAAAACTAGTAGCTATCTATTTTTCTACTTAATTTTGTATTTCACACTGACCATTAGCCAGGTCTCTTCAAAATTAGTGTTGTATAAAATGGAGCAGAATAAAATAGGATCTTTACCTCCCACTATATAAAAAAATCTACTAAAAAAGAGATAAAAGACTAAAAAATAGTATCTGAAACTATCTGTATCTATGCTATACATGTATACATAAAGCACAGAAAAATATATCTTTATATATCACACAAATTTGACATACAGAAAGTGGATTATTTATATGACTTTAAAAAGTTATAAAAAGTTATGAAAGTTATATGACTTTTCCACAACTTTGATTAACCTAGTCAACATTATTATGAATTCAATAAACCAGACATGGAAAGACAAATACTACATGATATCATGAAGATGTAAATTGAAAAGGGTTGAATTCTTCAAAGAAGAAAATAGAATAGTGATTTCCCAGAGGTAGGAAATGGGAAATGGAAAATTGTTGTTTACAGAGTCAACGTTTCAGGTAAAGGGTGGATTTTTCTGAAGCTCTAAAATACAGTGTAGTGACTACAGTTAATAACGCCATATTATAGATCTGAAATTTCATAAATGAGCAGATCTAAATAGTTATATCACAAAAATATAACTATGTGAGGTGATAATTATATGAATTTACCTGGTTGTAACATATTTCATAATTTATGTTTCTATCATATATCATGTAATATACTTCTAATACATACAATTTGGGATTATGGGTATCACTCGGTGACAAGTGTGTTTGTCTAGCATGTGTAAGACCTAAGATCAATCTTCAGTACTGAAAAATTACGTAATATTGTAATCTTACATGTCAATTTTACAAAAATGTTTACTTACAGAAGTATTAAAGAAATGTTAGTAACAGATTGTTATAGTTAGAGGCAGAGAAGAAAAATTTTTTGTGAGAAATAAAATTCTACCACTCAGAATTTGGAGAGGCATCCAGTACAATACAACAGATTATGGTTTATTCTTGACAGTTCAGAAAAACTATCATCAGGTGTTCTGCTTGATGGTTCTCTATTAGAAATTGTCTGATTTTTCCACCCGTGTGTACACTGGGTGAGTGCAACTTTAGTAGAAAGAGCACTGAGTTAATGCATCTTTTTATCCTATCATATTAACAAACTTTTTGGCTGTTGACCTTCATCACATGGTTGAGGTTGTATTTGCTGTTTCTCCATTATAAAGTCACTTCCCCCTTTCTGTGCTATGTGAAAAACTGTATTAAATAACTAAATTATATTTATATTTATTATAAATGTATTTTCTGTTTGTCCTAATATTTATTTTCATCTTTTTTCTGTTGTTGCTTTCTGTGTGATTTCCATGTTTTCTTTATTTCCTTTTAATAATTCCTAAATGTTTATTGCATATTCTTATCTATGAAAAACATCCTTGAAGTATCTCCATATTGATTTCATAGTGGCTGCACCAGTCTGCACTCCCACTAACAGTGGAGAAGGGTTCCTTTCTCCCCACAACCCCACCAACATTTGTTATTGTTTGATTTCTTGCTAGCAGTCATTCTTTGTGGGGTGAGGTGGAATCTCAGTGTTGTTTTCATCTGCATCTCTCGAATGACCAGTGATGTGGAACATTTTTTCATATATTTACTTGCTGCTTTTACTTCTTTGTCTGAGAAATGTCTGTTCATTTCAGATGTCCATTTTTGAATCAGGTCTTTGTATTGGGGGGGCACTGATTGTTTGGAGTTCTTTATATATTCTAGATAAGAGTCCTTTGTCTGAGGAGCAGCTGGTAAAATTTTTTCCCACATTATAGGTTGGCTCTTAGTTCTGTTGATGGTTTCTTTTGCAGTGCAGAAGTTTTTAATAAGATGAGATCCCAGTTGTTGATTCTTTCTGCTAGTTCCCTTGCTACTGAGGATTTGTTCATAAAATCTTTTCCTATGCCAATGTCTTCAAGAGTTCTGCCTAACTAATCTTCCAGCGAGTTTAGTGTTCTTGTTTTAATATTTAGATCTTTAATCCACTTGGATTTTAATTTAGTGCATGGTGAAAGATAAGGGTCTAGTTTTTAAAAGAGCTGTGACTAGAGGTTCCATTTGACCCAGCCATCCCTCTGCTGGGTATCGTTCCAAAAGAACTAAAAGAATCACATCACAGAGATATATGCACACCTATGTTTATAGTGGCACAGTTTGTAATAGCTAAAACTTGGAAACAGCCCATTTGCCCATCAGTTGGAAACCGGATAAAGAAGATGTGGTTTTTCTATAAAATGGGATACTACTCAGCCATAAAGAATGAGAAATTAGCATCATTCATAGGAAAATGGATACACTTTGAGGATATACTCCTAAGTGAAATAAATAAGTCACACATGTATAAATACCAAATAGTTTCTCTGGTGTGAAAAACTATAATAGTATACAAGATCTTAATGGGATAATTAACAATGTGAAATAGGAAGAAAAGGCCTAAAGGTGTAGCGAAAGTGGGAAGGGTAGGGGGAAAGGTAGTAAGGGAAAAGAAAAAAACAGGAGAAAATGAAAAAATGGAAATAAAGTGTTTGTAAATGGGGAGTAGGGTGGTGAAGGGAGGACAGGGACAGGGGGGAAAAAACAAGAACCAAGACCTGTCATGTAGAGGTACAAGATCCCAATAATGAATGTAACTGTACTCTATTCCTAAAATGTATCAATAAACTCAATGAGGAAAAAAAAAAATCCTTACATGTAAACCCTTTAAAAAATCCTAAGAAAATATTTTGATTTTTAAATCTATTTAGTTTCTAAAAGTATATGTAGTATACAGAGATTATCATAATTAGTGGTTTATTGTCAACTCTTCTGGAATTTTTCTATATATACATATGATTGTATAATTTACCATAACTTATACATTTTCAAGTTAACTTTTTTAACTATCTAGAATATATAAAGAACTCAAAAAAATCAGACACCCCCAAATATAAAGATCCACTTCAAAAATGGGCATCTGAAATGAACAGACATTTCTCACACAAAGAAGTAAAAGCAGCAAATGAATATATGAAAAATGTTCAACATCACTGGTCATTCAAGAGATGTAGATGAAAACAGCACAGATTCCACCTTACCCCAGAAAGTGTAGCTACTATAAAAAAATCAACCAATAACAAATGCTAGCAAGGATGTAGAGATAAAGAAACCCTTCTCCACTGTTGGTGGGAGTGCAGACTGGTGCAACCACTATGGAAATCAATATGGAGATATCTCAAAGAGCTAGGACTGGAAGTCCCATTTGACCCAGCTATTCCCCTGTTGGATAGCTTCCAAAAAGAATTAAAAGAATCATACCACAGGGATATATGTTCACCCATGTTTATAGTGGCACAGTTTGTAATAGCTAAAACTTGGAAAGAGCCCAAGTGCCCAGCAACTGGAAACTGAATAAGGAAGATGTGTTTTTTTCTATAAAATGGAGTATTACTCGACCATAAAGAATGAGAAACTAGAGTCATTTATATATAAATGGATGCATATTGAGGCCATACTCTTAAGTGAAATAAATAGGACACACATGTAAATTTCAAATAGTTTCTCTGGTTTTAAAAAACTAAAAGTGAAAATAAGGTTCAAATTGTATAATTAATAATGTGAAATAGGAAGGAAAGGACTAAAGGAGTAAGGGAAGTGGAAAGGGTAGGAGAAAGGAAAGAAGGGAAAAGAAAAAATAGGAGAAAAGGAAAAAAATGGAAACAAAGTCCTTGTAAATAGGGAAGGGTGGAGGGGGTGAAGGTAGGGCAGGGGTATGAGGAAAAATAACAATCAAGATGCATCATGTAAAGGTACAATATCCCAATGATGAATGTAATTGTACTGTATACCTAAAAGAACCAGTAAACTCAATTAAAGAAAAAAAATTAACCTTTTTGTGAGATAATTCATATCAAATATAGCTCCATATTTTATTTATACAGGTCAATGAATTTGACAAATATATACAGTTGTGCAACTTATACTGCTAAGATTTAACATTTTCAATACACGAAGCATTCCATACACTGCAACCTCGGGAGACCACTCCTCCACTTTCCATCAGGATACTTTCCTCTTCTATAATTTCTGTCAGTTGTAATAATGGAACATGTAGTCTTTTTTGTCTGCTTTGATGTGGTCAGAACAACAATTTATATTCATTTTTAAATACTAGTAATTTCTTCCCTTTGCTTAGTAGTATTTTATCATATGGCTAGATCAAAAAATTGTTTTTCATTCACCAAAGCACAATTAGATCACTCTAGATTAGGACCATTTATTTGGCAAATGTTTTTAATTTAATGTATTCAAAGATATCAATTTCTCTTTAATAATTTTTCTTTATATGCCCTGACTTTAGAAATATTTAGTTAACCAGATGTTACAATAATTTTCTCTATTTTTCCTTACAGAATTTTAAGAATTTAAAGTTTTAGTTCTTTTTTTTTTTCCTTTTCATTGAGTTTATTGGTACAATCTAGGTATACAATGCAGTTAATTTCATTACTGGGATCCTGTACCTTCACATGACAGGTCTTGGTTCTCATTTTTCCCCCTTGTCCCCGCCCTCCCTTCATCCCCTCCTTCCCTCCCTGAAATAGGAAAAAAAGGGCTAAACTATAATAGTACACAAGTTTTAGTTCTTATTGTTAGATCTAAGGTATATTTCATATTAATTTTTCATCTAAATGAGATATAATATAGATTTATTCATTTTTTTGAATGTGGCTATCAACTTACTATAGTATGATTCATTGAAAAAAAAAATCTTTTCCTGTTCTGTTATATCGATCCTTTTAAATAAAATCAGTTGTTCATATAGTTGAGGGTTTATTTCTGGATTCTGTTCTACTCCATTCATATTACACATCCATGTATTTATTGATATACTACACTGTTTTGATTATGGTAAAATTAAGAATTTTTATTTAAATCAGGTTATTACCAACTTTTTTATTCTCTAAAAACTTGTCCAATTCTTTTTCCATGCTTGGACAAACATTAAAGAGAATTAAAAATTGGAGATGCAAGTTAAAGCAAAGCACCAAAGGAAAAAAGCTATATTTACATATGTATGTCCGATTTATTTCACTTAATAGTATGGTCTCTAAGTACATCGATTTAACTATAAACATCTCAGATTTATCCTTTATCATGGCAGAGTGGTACTCCACTATATAAAAACTCACACCTTCTTTATCCATTTATTGGTTGATGGGCATTTGACTTGTTTCCAATATTTAGCTATTACACACTGTGCCACAGTGAACATGGGTGTGCATATTACTGTGGTGTGCTTTCAATACTTTCAGGAAGATGCTGAGAAAGGAAATACCTTGGTCAAAAGGAACATCTAATCCTATTTTTTGAAAAATTTTCACAGTGGGTACACAGAAGAGAAGAATTCCTTTCCCCCCATAAACCTGGCGGCATTATTATTGGTTGATTTCTCTATAGTAAGCATTCTTTTGCATTTAATGTAATTATTAGCATTTTTGTCAATATATAACATGACATTTAAAGCTACCATATTCCTATTTGTTTTCTGTCTTTCCAAACTGTTCCTTTTTACGTTTTTTAAAAATTTCTTTCTTTTTAAAAATTAATTTATTGCTATTGGAATTCCACAATATACTCTGTACTGGCTTATTAGCTTCCTTTTGTCTTTCCTATTTTTGTTGCTCTAAAGTTTACAATGATCTTTTTTAATGGGTTCCATTTTGACTTTAAATAAGATGATACTACTTTGTTTACAGGATACCAACCTTCCACATCTTTCTATTTCATCAATTTTACCTTTTGTGACCTTCATCAGGCCTTTAACAATACATGCCTTAATGTGAGTTGGAAAAATACCATAAACAATTTTGTGTCCCTTTGTCTTTGCACACTTTTTAGCTGCATCAGAAGACATCGTCCGTATTCACCTGCGCATTGGCCGTTTCCATCGCTCTTCAGCTCATTGCTCATTCACGTTTCAGACTCGTCATTTGCTTTAAAACTGAGGACATATTTTAGACTTTTCCTGAAGCATGGGCTATTGATAGCAAATTCAATTTATGTTTGCCTTAAAGTATTGATCTTAACTTTAGAAATGTTAACGGTATGTTTGATGTCTACGTGTTGGCCTAGGGGTCACCGAAATACGCTTCTTCGAATTTATTTTATTCTCTGTTAAATTTGGATAGCTTTCATTCCAACAGCTTCAAGTTCATTGTCTCTTCTGCACTTTTTAATCTGCACTGAAACTCATTCAGTTTACTTTTAATTTCACATGATACTTTTTTCTTTTTACTGTAGAACCTCCATTTGGTTATTTTATAATAATTTTCAATTTCTCCCTTTATTAGAGTTATGTTTTTACACACTTGTCTGTAGCTTTACTATTTATAATACACATTTTAGTCTTACTCTGCTTATTTAATACTTTATTGAATTTGTCCCTTTCTATTTCCAGTTAGGTGTCTTATTTCTTTTCTACTCTCTATCTTGGCTCAGATACAAGACAATGTGAATTTTACATTGCTGAGTCTATATTTTGTTATATCTCTTAAATACAGCATGCACTTATTTTCAGATTGATTGCCTGTGAAGATTGCACCAATGTGCAGTTAAGTCAGACCACCACTGGCCTTCAAATTGTGCTGGATTAAATTAGTTGTCTCCAGCTCTCCTTTCCTGTGTTTCATTGACCTATTTTACCTATTGTTCATTATGTAAAAATACTTCTTTCTTATATTTTATCCAGTTTTCTAGTTGTTGTAGTGATTTTCTGTTTCCACAGCAGTTAATCCTTCATAAACTAAAGCAGATCACTCTGATTTAAATAAATCACATTTACTCAATGATTGCACCTCACACTAATCACAGCTTAGAATTTCAATTTTTCTCTTTCACATTATCATATTTAATCATTACACATTATGCTAAGAGAGATGAACATAGAATAACTAAGAACTGAAGATTATAACCATAGCAGTAATGATATAAATTTTTTATATTCATGCAGCAATACAAAATTTCCAGAGCATCTAGATGAATAACTCTGTCATTCACCTAAAGAGAAAAAAGGAACACAATGTTAATATTTATAGGATGTATTGATAATGTAATATTCACCAAGATAAACCAATACAAAACAGAACCAAACACACAGACAACACTGTACCACATTCTTACAAATGCCTATAAGTGCTTTCTTTTTAATAATTCATGGTCTGATTAGAATGGTGTAGTACAGTTCCATTTCTTGTTCAAGATTTGTATGAGTCAAAAGGTTTATTTCTGTAGAATATGACCTGATCATAGGATCATGGGTGCTATCTGCCTTCTCTATATCAAGAGCAACAATTAAGTTTTGACAACTATGTGGCTAATTCTGGCTAATTGAGGTGAATGCACAGAGTTTGTGAAATTGTAAATTTAATGTGTAGTTCATCATTGGGAAAAATGTTCATTATTCTTTCTAATCTAAAATAATGCAAAGGTAATGGGATCACATTGTAGATTGATGACAGCTATTCCAGGAAGGTGTTTGGAGCCTTTCTGACACTTCTTATCTTTGGTGTTAAGAAAGTGGACTTGAGTAGGCTCATATCCTATAATCTGTTTTATCAGGGCTACATCGGTATTCACCATTATCTCACAAGAGCTTATCCAATTACAAGGTAGGTTCAAGATAACTGCTTTCCCTTCTCCCATACCCTGCAGTGGAAGAATTACTCTGGATTTTTATCTTTGAGGTTTTAACATTTTAGTTTTCTGTTTAGTGTTATTTGCTGTTTATTGCTCTGATGTACATGAGTTTCTGTAGACAGCAATGCAGGTCAATGCAAGCTAATGCACATGCAATCAATGGCTTGCAAAGCTTTCAATCTCACTTGTTTCCTGTATAGATCAATGACTAATGAAAGTATCCAGTTACTTCACTTAGCGTATATTTGGGAATAGCGTTAAGTGAAGCAAGCTTGAAATGGCCACCTGTTTCCATTATTTATGAGACGGTTCCCATGTGCACCGAACACTGCTGTGGTACAGATTCCCAGCAGACCTTGGTGCAGAACCTTTGTTTACACTGGAAGAGTCCATTGTTTTCTTCCTGTACAAAGCAATGTGAGTGAACAAAATATATTTAATAATTTAAAGTTCAGAAGAAAATTAGACATCTCAGAGACAAATCTTTATCACTTCCTATGGTATTAAAAAAATATACAACCCTGTCTTCTTTAGTTGAATTGATGTTACTTTTGTGGAGTCTTGCTTGCCCTGAGTATGTCAGTGCTTTACTTAATCTAAACAAGGTTCACTTATTTGAAAGGACAAATGCTTTCCTCAACCAGAAGTATCAAGTATGATTGAGAGAACAGTTTAAAAATATTATTCAGCAAATGAAAGTAATCCTTTCCCATACTGAAAAAGCATAATATATTCAATGATCAAAAAGCAGTCTTTCTTCACATTGTTCTGTTTTATGGGTTCATAATAATTTTCTTTTAATTAGGCTGTTGATTAGGAATCCTGGCATAATTTATCCGAAGCAAAAAGTGAAAGTCGGTTTAGGGAATGAAACTACTTCTTAAAATATTCATATATTTAATAAGAGTCAATTAGGATGGAATACTTAATTACTATTGAAAAAAGATATATTCAGGTTTAAACAGTAGATAATATACAACTGTTATCTGATGCTGGGTAGTCTAATGGTCCTTTCCAGATTCCTGTTTTATTCAAAGAATTGGATGGTATAATTTTTTTTCTTTTTTTTTTTTGAGACAGGATTTCCCTGTGTAGTTCAGGCTGGCTTTTAACCCACTATGTAGCACAGGCTGGCCTTGAACTAGCAGCTCTCCTCCTGCCTCAGGCTCGCTAGTGCTGGAATTATAGGCATGCGTCATGACACTTAGCTTGGATAGTACAACTGAAGAACATAACTGAAGTATTAAAAGTATAAAGAAGTGTTCTGGAGAGAAGTGAAAAGAAATGCTGTAAAGAAAACTGCTCTGAAACAAGGAAAGAAGAGAGAAAATAAAATACACTCTGTATACACAGAGGGCCATTGCAAGAGAGAGAAGACAGTGGCCACAAGGTTCAATGGCTGCTGACTTTTCTATCTTTCTTCTGACATCAGGTCCCAGGGGTCCCACGCGTGGCTCCCAAACTGCTCCGTGAGTACAGCCCTGCAGTGATTTGCCAGGTCTCTTTCTGTGATTGACAGGCCAAGCCCAATTACCTAGCTAGTTCTGCTGTGCCCTAATCTTTTGGTTCAATATATAAAATACTTGAATTTAAAGAACATATTTGACCTACTTCCTGCTACTCTATGATTACCTGAACTAGGCTTTTGTAGTTTGTTGCTTATGATTTATTGGCTTTACTTGAATCACTATTGGCCTTATGTGTATTATTATAGATAGTCCCTTCAAGTCCAAATTTTAGTTGGTGGAAAGAAGTACAAAAATGATTAGCAGGTTGTAAAATGTAGTATTTTTTCCAAATATCTCATGTGTCCAGCTAAGGAACAATAATGCTATTATCACAGGAGAGCAGGGAAGTGACTTTTGGAGAAAAAATAGTCATTTTTGCTGTACTTTGAATCTTCTTAAGGATGATACCTAGTTAGCAAATCACCATTTTATGATCTAAAACTTATAGTTATTAAAAGGAATTTATTCAATTGTTTTAATTGCTGTGTCTGAAACGTTGAGTTTTGTTCTGCAGAGAGACAGGAATAATTGTATATTTGGGAGGGAAACTACATATGTGTACAACATAGTGTAGAACCTTTGAAAGCATTTACTTGATATCCATGATAATAGATTTTTGAGTACTCAGGCTGGGATTTGAAAGCAAAAAGGCAATTTTCTGAATAGGAGATTTAAAAAATTGTGAGTTGAGGTAAGAGAAGATCAATAGGGCTGAAATTGTGAAAATGTTCTTTTTTTAATTATCTTCAAATTGTTGATATATGTTCAAAGGCCAGGTCAGATTTTATGTCACTATCAATCTAATATTTATGGCAATTTAAATTCCAGTAATCAAATTCTATATTTTCATAACTCTTTGTTTATAGTCTGTTGCTCCATCTAGATGGCAACTTCTTAAAGTTAGAGCATGTGTAGGTTTTTGTTTGTAGACTGGTAATAAGAACAGACTGTCTTGCTGATTTATGTGAGGGATTCTATGTTAGACAAATTTTGACACAAAAAACACAGAACCAAATAGCTCCACAATAGAATTCTACAAACAATTAAAAAAGAAATAATGCAAAACCTTCTCCTGCTTTTCCTAAATGTAAAGCAGATGGATTACTTCCCAACTGACTTTATAAGGCTAACGTTTCCTCAATACCAACATGAGACAAAGACAATACAAGAAAATTATAGGTCATATACCTGATGAACAGATGCAAAATTCTTCAGCATAAAGCCAGAAAGTGAATTTGACAGCAGTTAAATCATTGCTCAGTGTTTTCACAAATGACAATAAATAAATTTGAGATGGTATAGTAAAAGGATGAAAAGTAAAACCATACGGTTATCTCTCCATATACTAAAAATGCTTTTGATAAATTCAACATCCTTTCATGATAAAATTTTTCAAAATTATGTGTAGTAGAAATGCACATAAACACAATAAAGGCCACATGAATATATGACAAATCCACAGGTAACAGGACATTCAATGATAAAACGTCGAAAGCTTTTCATTGAAGATTGGGAACACAAGCTGAAGATAAGTTTTATTTCAATAGAGCACTAGAAATCTGAGAAAGATAAGTTAGACAAAAGAAAAAAAAAGACATCCAAATAAAAAAAGGAAGAAGTGCAATTATTTCTATTTTAATATAATATCGCAAAATATAAAGAAAACCCCAAAGACTTCACCAAAATCTGTGAGAACTCATAAAGTAATAATAAGTAAAATGTATGGGTATAATAAAAAGGCAAAATTAGTATCATTTCTTTCATTATCAACAAACTATCTGAGAAAGAGTTAAGAAATCAAGTACACTTGAAATAGTATAAAAATTTAAGACTAACTTAGGTCATAGGGTTATTTGTACAACAAAAATTTCTAAAATATTAGTGAAAGAAATTGTATATGACACAAACGATGTTCATAGATTGAATGAATGATTCTTGAAATATACATTCGAATGAAATGATCTACACATTCAATAAATCCCTACCAACACTGCAATGACATTTTTCACAGAAATATAAAAATATTGCAAAATTTGTATAGAATCAAAAAAGTCCTCAGTAAACTTGGGAAAAAAAATCCAAGCTGGACACATTATACCACTGGACTTTGAAGTTGATTACAAAGCTATGGTCATCAAAATAGTTAAAATAGTTAAAAACCTCTCCACAACAAGGAGACAGAATAGTGACAACACATGGATTAAGAGAAAATATTTGTAAAACATATATCTGATAAGGGATTAATAGCTAACATATAGAAGGAATTCAAATAACTTAATAGCCCAAAACAGCTTCACTAAAATTGTGTAAAGGAACTAAATGGACACACCCCAAAATAAGACAAAAACATGACCAACACATTTCTGAAAAGTTGCCTATAGTTACTGATTTTTCAAGGAAATGTAAATTTAAAAGCAATATATTATACTTCACACTGCTTACAGTGGCTATTAACAAAAAGATAAAAGGGAAGGGCATAGAGACAAGGGAACATTCATACATCATTACAGGCAAAGTAAACTAATGCATGTATAGCCATGATGAGAAACGGTGTATAATGTAACAGTACAATTATGGGTACAAAAGCCTGGAAAGGTAGGTAGATGGTAAAAAAATTTTGATCTAAATGTACAAAGTTTAAGGAAGACATCAAGAGTAAACGTCAGAGTTTTATTGCACAAAAACGGTGACTATAATAATTTGTATATTTCAAAATTGCTGAAAGATTACATTGTAAATAGTTTTACCACAAAAATATGAAAGGTAAAGTATGTATTCATTAGCCTGATTTAATTATTTCACATGGAAACATATATCAGAACATTATATTTTACCCCATAAATATATACAATTGGTAGTTTTTAATTAAAAATAAAAAGACTATAAAATTTAAAAATAATTTATTTTGCATATTGGGGATATTCCTTGATATGAATTCATGTTCCTTCACCATGCATTTTACCCTGTTTCTCCTTCCTGTATTTCCCCACCATTCAGGCAGAGAATTAGTATTTTCTTTCTACTCTCAAGTAATTTATATGCCAATAAAGAAAAAGAAAATGTCTTTTAGGGATTTTGTTCTCATCCAGTTTGGTGTGCAACCAGAATCATGGAAAGAATTAAGTTTGTGAACCGAGGTGCCATCGTACTCTGGCCTTTGTTTTCAAAACAACTGAATTCTTCAGAAAACTTACAGGGTTTGCACGTGTTCCAATGTAAAAACAAAATATCTTGAAATACAAAGAGGTGTGTTTGACTTTTCTTTCATGAGATTATATTTAAAAATTCTCTTTGATTTGAAGGGAAGACAGTACTTGTTTCACGCATTGACCCTGAGGAAGTTGGAAGGATCTGATGGATCTGAGAGCAATTCATTTCAAAAACCTCCACCCAGTCAGTATTCAACATCTCTGCAAATTTATCCTTCCCACTCTTTTTACATTGAAGTTTCTTTCCTACTCCCTGTGTCTTCAGAGGCATTCTCTCTGTTGCTCTGAGGAATTCTGCTGTCACTCCAAATTTGTACACCATATCCAGAAAAATACAAGTATCACAGTATGCACTTCAGGCCAGGGATTTTGCTCAGTGGCACTGTCTGCCTTGCAAGTGCAAGGACCTGAGTTTGATCCCTCGTACAGCCAAAAAAAACAAACAAAATAAAAATAAAAACAAACAAACATCATATGTGCCTCATCATCATTTCTTTAATTTTCTCACTCCCTTCTCCTAATTAAAAAAAAAAAGGAGCCAGAATTAATCTTTAAGCTTACTCTGGGAGAAATTACTCAAGGGGATAGTGTTAAAAAAACTATAATTTGAATATTTTTGCTAGTTAAAAAAATCTATAAAAAATCAAGTTTGTTAATTTATGGATCAGAGATAGCTATTATTATGGGGAGAAAAGTTACATTTCAAGGAGAGGATTCAAGGAATTTTTAGTAAAGTTGCTTATAAAAGATGTGGGTCGGGTTCAAGGGAAAAATCAAGGGATTTTGCTTCCACTTCTAAAAAAGACAAGGAAACAAGTATTTACCATTTTCTAGAGCCTAAACATAGCATGAAAAAGGTTCTTTACTGAAGTTGTGGCAATAAAGATAAGATACTAAACAAAATTGGCTGGTGTTTCCCTTTGGCCAAACTCAACAAGAAACCAGAGGTCAAGAGAGTCTATTGAAGTAACCACAGTGGGCAATATAATGAGACTCATGCCAAGGCCAGGAAGGGCAGAGAGGAACTCTGGAATGTAAAGGAAAGGTATCTAGGAGAGCTGACAATTTGTGATTTCAGGTACACTAATCTCAAATTTACATTTATTCTTATATGATTCTTATTTAATAGAACTTTCCGAAATATAGAAATACAATAACTTGTGCTATGAAATGCAGTAAACTCCAGAGGCAGGTATTTACTGAATACTACAAGTATTACTATCAAAATTTAGAAATTGAATTTTAATTTTATTTGTGCACTAATTTAATCTTGAGCAATCACTTGTGTCTACAAGTACAGATCTAGAGAATTGTTTGTCAACAATTAGTGTGTATTAGAAACACCTGGAAGGCTACCCAAATCTGTGATCCACTCTCTAGTTTCTGGTTCTATGTTTTGGGTCACTGAATTTTTATTTCTGAGAATATTATAATGAAATATTTAAAAATTAAATATACAGGCAAATTTTGAACACAGTTGAAGAGAGATGGCATATTATCCACTGGGGAGAACCAATATGAGTGAACGTGAATTTCTAATCTGAAGTTACCAGAAGCCAGAGGAAGGGGCAAAATGTTTTTCAAGGGCCGAAATAAAGATCAACGATTTTATAGTCTATGAATTTATTCTTTGGGGGATAAAAAGCAAATTTAAATGTTCTTAGGAGAACTAAAAGATTTTATTGCTAGCAGTTAAATTCTTAGAGAATAGCTAGATAAGTCTGAGGATTTAGCTCAGTGGTTCTGCCATCTGTCTCTCAAGGACTCTAGTTAAGAGTACCTAGAAAAAATTATTCAAATGAAAAATAAATAAAATAAATTATAGAAAGAAAGAAAAGTGATAATTCAAGGAGAAAAAACTTGGATACACACAATGGGTTTTATAAACCATACTTGACAATCGAAACAAAAATGTTAGCACTATTTAATTTCCAGTATATTTTTAAAATGATATTATAAAGAGGGACATTATATAATAATAAACATACAACCTCTCGTGAAGAAATAGAAATTTTAAATATAGATGCTTCCAACAGCAGAACTTCAAAATGCAGCAACTCTGCTGGTGATGAAGAGAACAAACAAATCTAGAGCTGTTGTTGCACTTTCAATAGTTACTTCTCAAAAACTGATAGAACCAATCCAAAGAAAACATATAGATGACCTGAGAAGCACAGTGAATGGACAGGATGTAACTGACATACATAGAACACTCCCTCCACTGTGAGAGAACACACATTTCTCCGAGTCGGTAGAGCAGGTATTAAGAGAGGTCAATCATGCTGAGCCACGCATAAAGCAAACCTCGATAAATTTTAAAGAATAGAAATTTTACCTAATGTGTTGTTTGGCCCCAGTGGAATGAAACTAAATTGATAAGCTTCTGAATGGAGAAAAATTCATACCATAGTAATGATCTGGAAGACACATTATTATTAATAGAGCAATAATCTTCAAACAAACTGCAAACTCAAGTGAGCTTTATCAAAATCCTGTTTCCTTTTTTACATAATTTGATGAGCTGATCATAAATTGGTATAAAAATTCAAGTGCCACTGGGTTTGAATAGAATTACCTTCTTCACTAATTGATAAATTTGCCTTTATATTCAGGGGCTCACTTTACTAAATTTATCTTCAATTTCCAAGGTAGAATTCATCATTCCTCCCCTTATGTGTACTACAATTTATACCAGTAGTATAAAAATGATCATGTATTATAATCAGCTGCATAATTCTGTTTTCTCCTAGTAGTACTCTTTTAAATCTCAGATTTATCTTTATGTGTGGGTAGGCTCTGAGTTGGCCTCAGTTAGCACTTACTAAATGTTGAAAATTTCTGTTGCTGTATCCCTTTTGCTTTTTCATTTCCAGGAATGACCTCTACTTCTAAATTCCTTGCAAGGCCAGGTGAGGGGTGGGGAAGATGGACAGACAGAGAACACCCAGGCTCGGGAACTAAATGTGGCTAGTGTCTTGGCCTTGTCACTAAGTTGTATGCCATATAAAGACTCTTAAAACTTTTCTAAACTCATTGTTTATTGGTCTATACATTGAGCGTTATTACTGTTTCATGCATAATAATCAGTACCAGGTAGCGTGTTAAAAAGTCAGCTTAATAAATGGTAATTATTAAAGTTATCATTAAAACTACCTCAAGTATAATATATTAATAAATGCGAAATAATGCTATAAAGCAGAAATTTATAAATGGTAGCACACTAATACATTTAATTCAGCATTATCTTCTCAAGGAAAATTTTAATGACACTGCATATGTAGTAAAACTGGAATTACAATTTTAATAAGTGATTTTTACATGTTGTCAAGGTATAGGGGCTCCTAATGAGCTCACTAACATTTACTTTATAAAGTTAAGTGATTTAAAGGAGGCCTAAGTGTTTCAAGTCTTAATTTTGAGTCTGAATGAATAAATTTTGTGCAAAGTACTTTTTAAAAATTCTGCTATACTATACAAAGCTGCCAACATGAATGACTAAATTAAAAAAGAAAAATAAAGCTTAGTAGGGTTAATTTACTGTATTTATTATTTTTCATAGTATCTAAAAAGTAGAATATATCACATTATTTTGTTAAAAATAAATCTTTATGCAGTTTTTGGAAGGTTACTAGCAAATATATTTTACAAATAAAAGCAACAGTTTTCAAACTAAAATCAATCTGTGGTCTTTATGGAGTTTATAGAGGCATGTTATGATTCAGCTTAAGTACCTAAAGCAGTTTCCATATTAAGCCATCCCCAAGAAACAGAAAACTGGGGAGCTTAAGTAAAACACCAGCTGTCACCACATCACCAAATTAACACTGAATCATTTGTCTTTATCACATGAAGAAAAAGAAGAGAAAGAAAGGAACATTTATAGGAAAAAAAAAACAGAAGTCAGAATATATATTTATTTAGGGGATTCCCCAAAGGCATCTTGGTAAACTTATTGTATTTCTGAAGATCAAAAATAGATTGTAATACTTAAGGCTCAAGATCATGCAGTCATAATAAAATACAATTACCAATATGTAAGTGACATGGAATGTCATACAATGTATTTAAAACTTGTCATTTAAGTAAACATTTTACATTTTATTTTTTAATACTGAGGATTTTGTGGGCGCATTGAAGTCAATTTTCATACAAATGGAGTAAACGTCATATTCTCAGACTATGTGGATATGAATAATACTTTGGTGACTAAATCAAAGGACAAGTAAGTATTTGTGACCAATTTAAAAAATAATTTTAAAAGTGAAAGTTAATGTTTAGGGTTTTAAAATTTCTCGAATATAACACATTTCACATATTACTTATATATGATGAGATATAATCACAAAACTGGAAAAGATAAATGAATTATTAAAACCTATTTAGTAAATATTGATGTTATAAAATAAGAACTTACACTTTTATCTCCTAATTCAGTCTTTATAGTTTGAATGATTATTTTTGTCTCTATAAGAATCACAAAGTACAATAAAAAGTATTTGAAGTGGCTACAGGTTCCCAATTAAAGGTCAAGATGCTGTGAAAATTATTAGATGTGCTAGTAGCTGTCAATTCTGCTAATTCATTTTAACATGCACTTGTGTCTTAGCTTATATATTTAATGTTACATTATAAATAAATGGTAAAAATACATCAGTTTTATAATAAGGTAAAGCTTAGGTCTATTTACACTTTATTTACTATGTAATTTTAGTAAGCGAATACATTTTTAAAGAGTGCAAATGAGAGGAAAAAAAGGAAAGTATAGGCCATAGCTATAGTTTTATTTATACTTCCTACTGTATAAATCTGTATCCATCATGTTGTAGATTTAGAGCACATGTAGAACTAGCCAAAGAAATAAGAACCCAGGAGCCCATGGACGATGAAACACTATTCTCCACCTCCAGGAAAAAAAAAATAGAAGAAAGAGGAGAGGGGCAGGAGGAAAAGGAAAAGAAGAAGGAAAGATGAGGGAGGGGAGGGAAGAGGACAATGGAGGGAGAAGGAAAAAGGAAGGAAGGAAGGAAGGAAAGAAAGAAATAAGAAAGAAAGAAAGAAAGAAAGAAAGAAAGAAAGAAAGAAAGAAAGAAAGAAAGAAAGAAAGAAAGAAAGAAAGAAAGAAACAAAAATTTAAAATAGGGCTTTGATCTATTTCAACCAGCTTTTAATCACCCCAAAAGTCTCTGTGACTGATCTCAAAGGCACTTTCTAAAGAACTGCCCTCTCCCTTCCCTTACCTGACATTCCTTTAGGCAAGCTCATGATTTAGTGAGCTGCAGCCTTTCACTATTTCCTAACCACCAGCTCACTTTAAGAAAATATTCATTTGCACCTGAGCCCTGGTAACATTGTTTTGAAACCTATTGCATTTTACATATAATACACAAAGAAGCCTCTTTCGTTCAAAATACTCATTACCATTTCCCCCAGTCCTCCAGAAGAGGCTCACATCAACAGAACCAGATAGAAAAACAAGTACTAGATTGCCAAAGGGCAAATTCAACTTACTTTAACCAACTGCAGCAATGTTAATACATTGTCTTTCCCTATAGATTGGTGAGGCTGAACATATAAAGCTGAAAAAGTGAGTTCAGTATGGAGATTTGTGACTACAAGTTTAATTTTTATTCGTTGTAAGCAACCGATCATGTCTGTGCTCTCTCTCTGATCAGTTTTGTTACTTAAGCTTTTAAAATTATGGAGATAGATAAAGAAAACAGAAAGGTGATAACTGGGATTAGATCTGACTTCGAATAGCTGATTTTTCTTTAGTTTTTTCAAGACAGATACCTTCTGTAATAGCTTGGACTTCCTGCTTACCACCCAATGTAGAAATATCTGATGTATTTTTGTCATTTTGCCTTGAGCGGTAATTTTTATAAGCACGTTGAATGATGGTCGCTGAAACTGCCTCCTGTTTTCGTTTCAAAGTAGTTGTGATTGGTTCATATGTGATTTTAAAAGGGTTGGCTAATGAAAATGCTGATTCTATCTCTGAAAGGATTTTCTCCATCCCTGTATCTTTTCCCATAACTCTTTTTGTGAAAGCAAGTAAGATATCAAGGCAATGAATTCTGTCTCCAACAGCCATGGGAAGATCCATAGCCACAAGCTGTCCCTTGTTTGGTTTTGCCATGAAAAGAGGAGGATCAAGAGCAGCTGCAAAATCTGAAAGCTGGCTGGAATCTATGTACTGGGTCCTATCAGGATCAAATCTCTTCCATACCTGAAAGAATTTCCTAAAATCATCTTCACTCAACGTCCTAGTTTTTTTCTTAGAAACAATGTTTAACAATTCCATGATCACAACGATATACATATTAACAATGATAAGCCATATTATGAAAATGTAACTGACAAAATAGAAAATCCCAACAGAAGGGTTCCCACAGTCTCCTCTAACCTGAGTCCCAGGATTAATTTTATCAGGATCACAGTCAGACCATTTACTGTTGAAAATTGCATAAAGCATCCCATCCCAACCTGCAAATACTGTAACTTGAAAAAGACAAATCATACTGCTGCCAAAAGTTTCGAAATTGGATACGTCATTAATTCCAGCTTCTTTTTTAACATAGGCAAAGTTGTACATTCCAAAGATGGCGTAGATGAACATGACCAGGAAGATGAGAAGACTGATGTTCAACAGTGCTGGGAGGGACAGCATCAGAGGGAGCATCAGATCACGGAACACCTTTGGCCCTTTCCCAAGACGCAGGATGTGGATGATGCGAGAGAGAAGTACCAGTTGCACAAGTGTAGGGGGCACCAAGTAGTATCCCACTGTCATAGGCAGAAGCAGTCCTGGTTAAAGAGAAAAGAGTCAAGAAAATTATCCACATGTAATGATGTTTAGAGGAACATGCTATTTTATACTTAAGTGGTTGTTTCTAGATTTTAATTTTTATTAATGCCTCCTATTTAACACATTTTGGATGTTTAGGTTAGCTAAATACTCATTGTCTCAATGTCAAGATATCTAGAGAAACTTTGAAGGACTTTCTTCTGTACTGTAATCTTGGGAATATTGCAGATCAAGTACTTCTGGAATTACAGATGACCTGAATCTGTAATATAGGATCATAGTCTTAAGGGTTTTCTTTTTTTTTTCTGATTGCTGTTGGATAAAGAATTCAATCAAATTTATATTGAATATCTTAAAAAGGCATCACAAAAATAGGCCAAGGTCAATAACATGATTTCTAGCCTCAAAGACTTTTTAATCTAGTAACTAGCGATAGCTAGTTGAAATAATTATAATGCAAGGTGGATAGCCCTAATTGTTAAATGTAATTACAAGAATGTTTGGCATTCAGTGATTCATAGTTTGTATTTTAATTCACTTGTTTCCTAAGTGGCATTTGTTTCTCAGGAGTTTTAAATGTGAAAGAAGTGAGTTTTTCTTTAGAACCTAAGGATAGTTCATTTGAGTTGAAAAGGTGGAGGAAGAAAAATTCCATGTAGCTTCTAAGAAGAGTGCGTGTTTGCTGACAGGAAGTCTCACGCCACATATGTGTGTCAAACTTGGCCATCACCTAAGATGACACTGTGGTGTTTTTCCCACATCCACCTTCTCTTTAGAGTGAATTTTCCACGCAGACTCAAATTTTCATTTCTTTTCAGTCTTCAAAACTCCTCAGTTGTGCAGGAAATATTTTTACCTAACATAAAAAAAAAAAAAATTCCAATATCCTCACTACTCTAAACTCCCCTTCTCATCTGAAGCCGACTTTATACTGATGACATCATTCCTGCCTGATAGTTTCAAGCAAAGGCAGCGTATTCTCCCCAACTCTTCCTTAAGAAACATGGATACTTTTTTTTTTTACTTTCTAATGAGATTTTCAGACTCTTATTTGCACCACACATGTTTCTTAAGGAAGAAACATGGATACTTTTTTTTTTTACTTTCTAATGAGATTTTCAGACTCTTATTTGCACCACTTTAATTAACAAAAAAAATTTTTCCAACCCTTAATGAATCATGTCACTCAGCTATTCCATTTCCTACCATTCCTTGGCTCAAGGATCTACTCATTCCACTTTACTTCTATGCACTGGTAACCTCAGTAATTCACTTGTCATTTCACCTCAGCATCTACCATTCATAACCCATCCAAAGTCCAACTTCTCTACTTCTGCTTGTTGTCCCTATTTATATGAAGCTGGCAGCTACATATGTGTTGTGGGGAAGCCGACAATAAAGAAACTCCTTTCTTCAGAAACACTTTGATCCTAAATTCTTTGCATGGCTACCTCTTTATACAATGGATCTTTGTTTAAATTTTTTCTTCTCCCACAAAATTTGCTCTGACATCTACTTGTTGAGCAGTTGCCCCTCCCTCTGTTGTGCTGCTGTAGTCCCCTGTACTTCCTTTATCATAACTTTAGCAGCACCGCATTAAAACATACTCTTTAATCATTTGTGCCCTTTAATAGACAAACTATATATATATATATATGCAGGAATTGTCCCTATCTTGTTTACCACTGGTATTTTTGTTTTGTTTTGTTTTATTTATTGGTGGGGAGCATACTTTGGATTGAACCCAGAGGCTTTGTACTGAAATATATCCTGTCACTTTTTAATTTTTATTTTGTAATGAGATCTCCTCTAGTTGCACAGGCTTGGTTTAAACTTGTGCTCCTCCTGCCCTGGCCTCCAGAGTGCTGGGATTGCTGCTATGTACCACCACACCATGTGACTATGGTAACCCTCCCATACAGTATAGCATCTATTCACAAAGAAAATACTTGAGTATATTTCTTAAATAAAACAGTAAGATCTCCCAAGTAAGATTGCTTTGGACAATTAGAGGGAAGGAATAGTGAATTTGAAAGGTTAGATCATTCTAAGATATAAGGATCCTTCTATTGTTTTCCTAGAAATGAATTTACTTATACATTGAATGGTAATTAAGCATTTGTCTTGTGGTTTGTGACATAAAGTATATTCTATTAGCTTAAGAAATATATATATTTAACATCCCTATCTGTAGGCACATGTGTGAATGAAAAAAATACTGAGCCTTCCTGACTGGAACAAAAAGATCTCTAACTGTTTTTGCTATAAGACTGTATCTGAAATGATATTAATAAGTTTGCCTGGATTAATATGATGATAAATGAAAATTGGACTGAACAAAATCTTACCTGTGATGGAGAAAATGACCACCATAAAATCCAAAATGTTCCATACAACAGTGAAATAGTAACAGTGGAAGGAGATGAGCTTCAGAATACATTCTACAGTATATAACATAACAAAGGTTGCATTGATCCAGTAGAGAGCAATATCCATTTGTCGACTCTGGTCATCGCTTTCTGTCATCATGATCATTGCTTGGAGACAGATAAGAACCATGCTGATGACATTAAAAACTTGATTTGTTACCAGGTCAAAAATGAAGCCTTGGAACATGTTCTATGGGTAAAGAAAACAAGTGCAGTACCATTATTAATAAGCTGTACGTTCATACATACAGTCATCAGAGTCTGTAACTTCCCCTAAAATAAATGTAAATGAGGGTGTACATTTTGACCAAACAAACCTACAGCACACAGTCAAAACAAAAGTGGATGGACATGGTCAATACACAATATACATACATGTGCAATATTATAGCAAATCATATTAATTTATATAGCTAAAGTATGTTAATAATTATAACATAAAATAACATATGAGCAAAAACTGACCATTAAAATCTTTGTCAAAGGGCATATTTTATAAATGTCAATAGCCCTGAAGATATTTTAAAATATATTTTATTTGTAAAATGAAGTAAATAAAGGAACTTTTTAAAGTTTCAAAAGAATCTATACATTTCCTTACTCTTGGACGAGGTATTTGTTTTTGAGAATCTTCATACATCAGCCTCTTCATTCCATGATACAGTTTCTTCTGTTTCTCAGTTATAAAGATATTGGAGCCTCCATGGTATACAAATGAAAGAAAAAGACATTAAAATCACTTTTAATCCAAAATTTCCTTTGTATTAATCTGCATTTTAGAACAGTTGGCAGTTATTAATATAATTCTTTTCAGAAGGTTTAACTGCAATGGTCCAAGTCACGTTTGACCATGGTTGATGTTCTGCACAAAAATGCATGTAAAACAGACATGGAATACTAGTTGGTAATGAGTTCCATTCAATGATATTTTGATATACTTTCCTCTAAGCAGTCACCCCTATTTATAATATTTAGTCTACGAAAGCCTTCCTTTTCTTAGAGAGGACAAACATAAAATAGGGGATACCTCAAAAAATTAATTGAGCATAACTGAGCTCAAAAGACAAGATTTAAATTTATTTGTACCTGTTAATAAACAGGTACACATAGAATTGATCAATATTTTGTTTGTTTTCACAGCATTAGGGATTGAACTGAGGGCCTTTGCATTGACCTACATTCCCAGTTCTTTATAAAACTTTAAGACAGCGTCTTGCTAAATCAATTTCCCAGGCTGGGCTCAAGCTTGCAATCCTCCTATCTCAGCTTCCCAGATTATTGGGATTACAGGCACGTATTACCCCTTTTAGGAAAGCATTTATTTTTTAAATGTCCATATATGGCTTTATTTGATCAACTCCTGTAAGAAGGTATTTTTATTATTCCAAAAGTACCTGCAGTTTGCACCTTCTAGGGCTCATTCAGTTTTGTGATTCTAGTGCTAATTTTAGTATCTTGTACAACATATATAAAGTAATAATGATATATAAAGCTAGAAATTAGGAATTGCTGATGCCTAAATTAGAATCCATTCACTTACAACTGACAGGGATCACCAATGCAAAGCCCAAAAATAAACTTAGGGTGTCACCACACGGGGCTGACCTACTCAGGAAGCTGAAGCACTTGATCAAAACCACATCTAATCATACTGCCCCTCCCACCTCATTAGCAGACTACCTATTATGCTATATAGTTTTTACATGTGAACGACATTTAATGACACTGTTGGAGATGGAATTTCACAGTTATTATTTCTTTTGATTTTTTGGAAGGCATTCCTAAATCTCATAGAGAGTAGGTCCCTTTGTAAAACATAAAAGTGGATAGATGCCTTGGTGCCCTTTGCATTTTTGGAAGCCAAGGGAGTCAAAATTGTGCACAAATGGCACCAAATATACAGAAATGGTACCAAAATGTGGCTAAGTGTCTCTAAGTTTCCTAAGATTGAGTTTAAGCCCTCCTATTTAGGACCAGCTAGAGTCTACTTCAAACAGAAAGAGCTACTCTAATGTAGAAAAATGTTTGTGCTACTTATAGCTGTGAAAGCTTCTAATGTATCGGAGTAAAAGAGTATTATCCTTCTTCAAGTCTTCACATATTTGTACAGATATGCAAAAATACTATTAATTTCTTTTCATCGTTTCATCATTTATAAAACATACATACAGAAACACAAGTATGTATCAAAATTCAAACTTCACTGTGCATATTTTGGACATTGAAAGCAATATGAGAATGAATACTTTAGTAGTTCTTGACAACATGGAAAAGCAGAAACAATTATTGTGTTTTATATGCACCACCGAAGAATGCCACTGAGGTAAATTCTAAACCAATTACTTGAAAGAGGGCATTTATAAAAATGTGTCAGATTTATTTTCAGGCAATTATGAACAAAGGATATTTATACTTATCTTTATTGTATGCTTGTTGAAATTAGTAATAATAACACCAATCAGCATACTCAGTGGGAAAAATAATCCAAAGATAACAAAAACAATAAAGTAAATATACATGTAGAGGCTGCTTTCAAAATTAGGCTGCATTTCTACCTAAAAATGAATTTACAAATAATCATTTATTATAAATTTTTAAAACACAAGATTTATATATAAACCATTTCATGACAAAAAGATCTGATTACACAAGTATGTGGCATGCAAGTCTGAATGTAGCTAAAGAAATCTATTCTTCTGTGTAGCTAACATTCACTAATAATAAAAGACTAATATATGATTTTTTTAAAAAAGAAATATATGATTTTTTTAATAAAGAAAATCAAACAGTGCTACTTAAATTAATTTTTTCTGTTCTTTGGTGAAAGAATATCATTTCATTTTTTTACTTTAAAATTAATTTCATTGGTTAACTTCTTGTTATAAAAATGATAATCCTTTACATGTGTTTATTGGGTCTCAATAATTGTATATCTTCCTGAAAAGATTTCATTGCCTATGAATTACCCAATCTGAAATGTATATAATTGCTATAAATACCATGTGTGTTGTGTTTAAATTGCCTGAGGCTTAACAGTGCTTTTTAAACTATGTTGTACTTACACCAACAGAGTCAACTGCTGAGTACATAATATCGATCCATCCATTAAATGTTGCCTATAAAAAATAAGATATATTTAATATTGTGGAAATCTACTTTCAGAACAAAAAAAATTCTGTGTGTGTGTGTGTGTGTGTGTGTGTGTGTGTGGTACCAGGGATTAAACTTGGGACCTTGTGCTTGCAAGGCAGGAAGTGGAATCACTGAACTAAATCTCTAGCCCTCAACTTGTTTGTAATACTCTAAAACTTTGATAGTAGGCCTGTAAAATTCAATATATAGCATGCATAATTGATGTATTTAGCATGTTTCATTATACTGCTAATAATTTGACTTATTTTATTTATAATCAACAACACAATATTTTAAAAATAGTTAAACAGAAAAAGAATGAAAAATAGAAAATAGATCAATGGTAAATAAGTACATACTTCGAGGGTCAGTTATTTGTAGCTGTTCATACGTGCTTTTCTGTTGGCTCAATAAGAGGAGAGAGGCCCATGTTTTCATATCTTAGATATTGAGTCACTGGGTAGATATTCCTCCAAGCACCAAATTAATGAAGAGTGGTAACCCACTTTGGACCAACTGCCTGATCAGTAGTGGAAGAAGCAGCTTTGGCTAGCACTTACCAACTCCTCTGTTAGTGCTGCCTTCATCTCCACAGGATGGGGACTGTGTTTCATGTATGTCTTCCCAAAGAAGTCTAGTATAGTATATCCAACAACTATTATCTATTAATTACTAATTGCTAAAATATGCTATAATCAAATATTTGAATCATCCATACTTTGTTTTTTGTATTTGGCCTACAATATGAATGAATGTATAATTGAATGAAAAAAAACTTTCAAAATAATGTACTTACTACTTGAAGTAGAGAAAGGAAACCATTTCCAACATGGTCAAAGTTCATTTTTGCATTCTTCCATGACAAGGATTCATTATGCATGAGGCTTTCACACTGAGTTTTATCCCATACTTCAGACACTGAAAACATTTCTCCATTTAGTTGATCAATGCATGCATAGAACTTGCCAGCAAATATCTGTACTCCCATGATACTAAAACTGAGCCAGATCATAAAGCAGACCAGAAACACATTCCAAGCAGGTAGAGTTGTTTTTATCAAAGCTCTCACAACCACCTGGCACACAAAAAATAGAAATACAAACTTTAGATAAGAAATGTGAAACTATTTTAATTTCTGACCAAATTGAAAATACTACTTGATATAGTGCTATACTGAAAAACAAGGGGCAGGGGATTTAGCTCAGCGGTTCTGCCAAATGCCTTGCAAGCTCAAGGTCTTGACTCCAACCTTAGGGAGGGTAAACATGCAAAGAAGAAGAAAGAGTGATATGAAAAATAGAAGACCAAGAGATTGCACCACAAAGTGATGGGAGGAGATGGCTTCAGGAAGGAGACTGAACACTCATTTGCAATTTGCAAAGCTTCAAACCTCCACCCTGAGCCTTTTTCCCCCAACTAAGAAGTAATTTCAGAAGAAGAGATTTGCAAGATGAGTCTACCACCTAAACTTGAATACCAGCCATAGCCTATAATCATTTCTTTAACTCCCTTTACCATTAACATTGGTATTACTCTTATCGCTCCACTGAAGCTATTATGGCAAAAGAAACTAGTTGGTTTATCCAATGGAATATTTTCAATACCTGCCATTTCTTTGTCATAGTGTTTATATATTTTATTTCCATTTTTCTAAGACATCATTTTTTCTCTTTTAACCATGCTTTTTCCTCTGTCATTATTAGACAAATTTTGCCTGTACTTTCTTGTTTATGTCATAATCTTCTGTCCAATATTTTTAATTGATCTTTCAATCACTTTGTTATAGTTCTAAAATGAGGGCACAGGTCCTCTGTTGACAATTTATATGCTTTGAGAAGCCCATTGATCCATCTGCTGTAAAAAATAGCTGCCCCATCCATCAGAAAAATCTATGTGACAACAGAGAAGTGGGGATGGTTGACACATATATTGGAGTACCTAAGATTTATTAGGTAAATGGAACATCAGTTTTATAAACATGTAGCTTAATAATGCATCTGCACATACAATTTGACCACAGAATTTTCAGAGGTTGAGATGAGGTTTCTGTATCTACTGTTTTGCTATCCTTAAGCTCAGGACTCAGTATCTTATTGTCTTTGTAATGAACGTACCCTTCCTCCCTCCCTTCCTTCTTTCTTTCTCTCTCTCTCTCTCTCTCTTTTTTTTTTTTTTTTTTTTTTTTTTTTTTTTTTTTTTTTTTTTGGTACCAGGGCATCGAACTCAGGACCTTGTGCTTGCAAGGCAGGCACGGTGTCACTAAGCTAAATCCCTGGCCTGGGAAGCTTCTTTCTAACATGGGAACAAGTCGGGGGATTTCACACTCTCTTCACCTGTGCATTAAAAGTTATGAGAGAAAAACTTTAGAATCACCTTCTAATATTTGTTACAATAGTTTATTTAGTTACACTCAGATTGTGTGTGTGTGTGCGCAGATTTTAATCACAGGCTATTTTATGAAATTTTCCTATCACTACACTGTATTTTTGCTGGAAATTAAGCTGTTTTATCATCTCAACCTCTAATCTTAGCAATCTTGTCAGCAACTTTCTTTTTTTAAAACTAGTTTTCCAACTTATTTTGTTTAAAAAGCACTTGTAAATGTTATCACAGGTTTTTAAACATTAATTTTATTGGTGCTTTTAAGAGATACATTGTAGTGACATTCATCGATGGAAATTTGCAGCTTTACAGAATCCATCTTGGTTCTCATTTTTTTCCCATTCCCCTGCCCTCCCTTCAACCCCTCTACCCTTCCCTATTTACAAAGACTTTGTTTCCATTTATTCTTTTTCTTATATTAATTCCATTCCCTGCTTTCTTTTCCCCTACCCTTCCCAGTTCTTACATAATGTGTTAATAAAATCTGTTTCAAAAGTTATAGTATAAATTATGATCACTCCTTTAGATTATTATTTTCTAGGTTTATAATATTGGAGTCTTTATATCCATACACCATAATAAATATTTCTTTCTCAAATCCAGCAAATCAAATGAATCTGGGAATAGATTAATCAGACTTAAATTCTTTTATAATGAATCAAATGCAAAGTCACATGAATTGCAAAAAGTCAAGTATATACTCAGTATAAGTGCATGCATACTTAGAGTAGTATGCTTTAAAATATATATAATTAATTACCTCTGTGTTAATGTTCTTATATAAGCATATATGTATACACATATAATTTAAAGGTGGTACTATTATCATTTTTAATATATCATCAAAATGCACATCCTAAGGAATTTATAGTTTAAACTTATAAGAATCAGTCAAATTTTGAGATAAAAAAATGATGTTTTACCAAATAGAATTTAAACATATGGCTTCTTAATGCATGGCAGCTTAAATGTAGCATACAATGTATAAACCACAGAGACATTACAGTTTAAAACAGAAATAATTTCTTGAATCTTTCCATAATATGTGATATGAGGTGATTCCTGCCAAAAAAGGCAAACTCATGTTAAATAATCTATGTAAACAACACTATAAAATGAACAAGAATGAAAAAAGGTAAAAATCAGACTCTTTCTTCCATTTCTGCTTATAGCTGATCAGTGCACATCCACGTACAGTACTTGTACTACTGTGGTGATCTTAGACTATTTTTTGTACCAAGTCATATGGCACTTCTATAGGTTCAAAAGTTTAAATAGTGGATATTTGGTGTGGCTACAACTATGAGCTTTCTCCACAGAAAAAGTTGTAGTGGGAGTGACAGAAAGAATATAAGAAAACAATGTGTGATGTGTGACTTTAGAAAAAGTATATTTATTTTAAAGCACAAATATTTCTTTCATCCAGTAAATAGCTACTTACTGAGGAAAATGTTTTATAAATGCAAAAAGTCGCTTACCAGATGAAGGGTTCATTTTCTGCAGTTATCTTTTTTTAAAGGAAGACTTCATTATATCAATATAAATTAGAAAGTTACTATTTTTCAAATTATATCTTTCCTATTATTTCCCTTTTGCTCATCTTTTTTAGTTTTCATATCTTTTGAGCAACAAAGACCTAAAATGTTAAAAAGTCTAACATATCCATTCCCATCTACTTTTAGGCAGAATATAAGATTTTTGTTGTACTAGTATTGTTGAAGATAGAAATAAAATATGAGGACAGTAAAGCTTGCTAGTTCATAGAAATTTATTGATCCCTCCCCCCAAATCCATAGATTAGTTTAGAAACTTTGTCTTACCTTCATTCTTTCAAACTGAGATAGAACTCTGAATGCCCGAAGAAATTTAATGGAAGCGAGTGGTTTTAAATCTCCCCGAGTTTTACCTATTAGGCTGAGACAAAACACCTGTACACATATTTTTTTAAAAAGAGTTAATATGATAATCTTAATGGAAATAATATATAAAATAAAGTCTGCATTTATTATAAAAAGATAGTCAAGGCTAATAATCTTTGAAGCATTTTGATATATATTTCAAAAATGTCTTAAATCACTTTGTATTAAAATCACTTAAAAAGAAGAAATTGTATTTTATGGTGATAAAGAACATGTTATTGAGATAAACATCTATTTTACACTGGATTAATATTTATAACCTTTTAGAGTTTGAAATTGGAATTTAAATGATATGATTATTTGCAATACAGCAATAGTATACAACAGTCATTAAAACCTGTTTTGAGATATATTCAGATATTCATTCATATATAACTATTGTAAGGATAAAATACAAAACAGGATTTAAGAGTTAAGGGATCAAGAAAGATACAAATATTAATGCATTAAATGAAAAATAAACTATAATATACTAAAATGATTTTTAATTTAGATACTCATGCATACAATGATTAAAGATGTGTAAGTGTTAATTGAGATTGAACAAGGTACTAGAGCCATTATTTATTTTTATTGTATCTTCATATTTTCTAGACTTCTAGGTCAACAAAGGTGAAGATTTTTCATATTTTATTCTACACTGGTCTTGAAGTAGACTTTGAAGTATGGAAATCATTGACAGAGCCATTGACTGATATGGCCACAAATGGACAATGACTAGGAAACAGGAAGGTGAGTTTTGGGGACAGTGGGGTTTGACTGTAGTAGCAGGGGATTTGTAAAAATTAATTTAGAAGAAGACCTCACTATTTCAAAGCAGTTAGTGATAGACTGAGCCATTTTTTCCTTCAACAAAAATCATCAAGGCACGAGGGATAAAAGAGAGAAGAAAACTGAGAAAAAATTCTGCCATAACAACTTATCTTTTAGTGGAAGAAGATAAACAATAGTCAAAATAAATAAATTATATGACATTAAGAGTGGTTACCAATATGAAGAAAAAAATAGGATTGGAAAGGAGTATGAAAGAGGCTGCAGTTTTAAATAAGGTAGTGAGATAAACTTCCAAGATTCGCTTCAACTAGGAAATGAATACCAACAAAATTTCAGGCTGAAGGTTGATAAGCACAAAGGCACTAACATGAAAGTACTTTTGGCTTCTTTGAGGTGCTTCAAAGTCGGTACTGGTGAATCAGTCTATACACAGGTGTGGCAGGGGGAATAGAGCAGTAGGAGATAAGGTTACACGATGGAAAGGATTGCAGGCCTTTAATCACAAAGACTGCAGCCTTTGCTCTGAGTGAGATGGGACATTTATTAGAGGGTTCAAAGAAGAGAAGGGGAAGGGCTTACATCCGTTTTACATAGCTCACTCTGGTTTTATGAAACACAGAATGAAGTGATACACAGACGGAAGTAGGGACATCAATTGAGAATTATTGCACTGAGAATAATGAAGCCAATAGGGTTTAAAGATTTTAGCGCTCTGATATTTCAGGATATTGTGCAACAAACCTTCCATGTTAGCAGTGGGTTCATAGGTGACTGACTTTATAGTAATTCAAGGGTGTAGAATTAAACTTTAAAATTTTTAGAATAAGACAAACATAGAATAGCTAAAATACATGCAAAGAGGGGGAAAGGAGACATAAGTAAGCAAAATAGTAAGAAAAAAATCCAATGGCCTTTAGATTTTTTTCTTTAAAATACGTACAATAACAACCATGAAGTCCAGCCTGTACCAGGCATTAGAGAAATAGGCTTTAAAGCCATAAGCCATCCACTTCAGAAGCATTTCCAGAATGAAGATGTAAGTGAAGATCATGTCAGCATATTCTAGTAAGATTTTAATGGTCTTTCGCTGATCAATATATATATCTTCAAAAGCCTAAGGGTAAAAAATTTAAGGGTAAGCATACTTGAAAATTCTAAAAACTCTTTGACTTACAAAGGAATTATATTCTGCTTCCAATTAGACAAAATACATATATAGAGATAAGAAGAGCCACATCATAAAAGAATTGATATCATTAGTACACCTCTGAATGCACAAAATAACATGTAATCAAAATATTCACAAAGTTAATGGAGCTAAAGGAGATTTTAAAAATTGAATCATGGTGGGATAATTTTACACTTTCTTAAAATAGTAAATGACATGACAGTTAAAAAAATTTTAACTTTTACTATATCACTAAAGATAGTCTAGATGGCCCTAGTAGAAACAACAAATGTCATAATCATACACAACAAATAAAAAGACACAAACTTTTTAAGAACATAAAAAGTATTGCAGTTAACTCCCAATGACTACCAAAATCTACTCATTCAACAATGACTATGAGTGTTGTCTAATAACACACAATTTAAACTTTCTCTGTAGAATTACCTTTGCTCAGAAAAATAAAAACAACAACAACAACAACAAAAAAAAACCATTTCATTCATGAGGCAAGATTTCCATTCCTAGAGGTAACCCCCTCAATGACTGGCAGAGAGACAAAAAACCATCACAGTTTCTTGCAGAGTAGAACTCTGTGGTGCAGCTTGGGCTCCAGAGCTTCTCTAAAGGATCAAATGGAATCTGGTGTTGGTTGAAGACCACTCAGCAAGAAGCCTTCAATTAGAAAGGTGTCCTAAGCACTCCTTTAAGAACCACCTCCATCTCTATTCCTGTACACCAATAATACAACCTGTCAATTCTCTTCATAAGGTAGCCACCGAAGCACAGAAATTAACACATCAGGAGAAATTAGTTTGCTAGAGCATCTGGAACTTATGTGGAATGTAGTAATGTGTACTGGAAGGAAGAGAGATTATGTGTAGGAGTGAATCCTGAAGGGGCTGTGGAGTACTCTCCTGTTGCTGCTGTGACAGATTACCCCAAATTTAGTGTCTGAGAATGACACAAATACATACTCTTATAAATCATAAGAGCAGAAACCAGAAGTCAGTTGTTTTGGGCTAAAGTCAAAGTGGTAGGAGGGCTGATTGTGTGAGTGTGTGTGTGTGTGTGTGTGTGTGTGTGTGTGTGTGTGTGTGTGTAGAGAGAGAGAATCCATTTCTTTCTTTTGCAGTTTTTACTGGCTATCATTATTCCTTAGCTTGCATTTCTTCCTTCCCCTCAAGATGCCTCCATCCAATCTCTGTGTCTATGCTCTTATTACCTTTACTTCTAATCCTGACTCTTGTATATATTTTGTAGGAACTATTATGATTAGAGTGGGACTATCTGGATAATACAGAAAATCTCCCCACCTCCAAATTTTAAACTTAACCACATCTGCAAAGAACATTTTACACTTGTTCTTAACTAAAAGTCTGAGAAGCAATGCAAAGAACCTTTTGCCATACAAGTATTTGCAAAATATTTTCAAGTTCTGGTGACTATGATGTGGACATATTTAGAAACATATTCAGTCTACAACAGGCTGGACCAAAGGGGATATTGAGCTGGATAAATAGTCAATTATGCTGCTAGGAAGTCACTCATTGGCAAAACAGGAATGAGTCAGACTTTATGAACAAGAAATGGATGGTTTCTAGAGGCATATGAACTTTATACCCCAAAGAAAGAAGGAAAGAAAGAAGGAAATAAAGAAAGAAGGAAGGAAAGAAAGGAAAGAAAGGAAAGAAGGAAGGAAGGAAGGAAGGAAGGAAGGAAGGAAGGAAGGAAGGAAGGAAGGAGAGAAACAAGGAAGAAAAGAAAGAAGGAAGAAGGGAAGGAAAGAAGACAATACTTGGTGAACTTCTTCAGGTGTGAAGGCAAACTTTCAGATTTGAGAATTCTAATCTGGCCTATTTATCAACTGATGCAGAGGACTGTTATTTTTCTGTAAGGCCTGATTCAAGAAAGTATTCTAAAAGTCACCTTTTCATTTGAGTTATATAAAGTAGCATGCTACTGGAAGAATCTATGATGGAGAAAGACTGTGAAGAACACAGCAACTCTGATTTGGGTATTTGTGCTTCTCATTCGCTAAGCTCCTGGAAATGTGAATTCAGAGGCACCCAAAACAGTATATTAGTGGACACAGCATGTTTTCACTAAAATTAAAAAAATCAAGATATGATCTGGTCATTTCTCAACTTCATATGCCAGTACACTGATTAAAAAAAAAAAAGGATATTACCAGGCTAGCAAAGTTAATTGACCTTGACCATCATGAGGAAGTAGGATGGGACACCAAAATAGAAGGAGGAAGAAACAACAAATGAAACATGAGTGAAACTTAGCAGTGGCACTTGAAGTGCACATACTGGCTCCTCATGTGTCATGGGGAATTACCTGTGAGGTCTTAGAGTATGGTACTGGACTTCTGCACACAAGTGGTAGTCACACAAGGGCACTGGCTTTCTAAGTATCATCCACGCTGGACACCCATGATGTCTTCAGTATGCATGAGAATGCTTATTTTAAAAACTTTTCACATGCAGTGCAAAGTCTAGTTCCCAACCATGACTTCATCCCTGTACTCTGTCTCACGATAACTGGTTCCTGTGCACCTTTCTTTGATATTTTTTAAGAAAATGTACACAAATTCACTAGCCATTACAATTTTCTTGCTTGCCTAAGTGAAAGGCAGGATGCTGTGCACAGTAAGTCACTCCAGATGTTTCTGTTTTCACTCTGCCATTTCTGGAAGCATTGCAGTATCAGTTGGCAATCAGCTCTTGTTTCCAAAATAGCTGTACAGCCTTCCATTGGGTGATTGTAATCTAGTGTATTTCACCACTCAAATATCATGGATTCTTACTTATCTTACCCAATCTTTGTTGTTAAAATACATATCCTGGTGAAAAACCTTGCGAACACAGTTAGTCCATGTGAAGATATCTGTAAGATATTCCTACAGATATGTAATTACTGTACAGTCAGATTTTAAAACTCTTTTATTATTACAAGACCCATCTTTCTTGTTAATTTACATCGATGCCTGCCACACTCGCCAATTACCCTGACAATTACCGGTATATTCTTTGTCTCTAAAATTTGGCTATTTTGAGAATGTTTTCTAAATAAAGGCACATAGCAAGGAATTTTGAGAAATAGTTACACAGTATAAAATATTTCAAACATTTGCAGAAAACAATGAGCTACAGTATGAGTTGTACTTGTTCCTTTCATTCTAATGCAAATAGATCTTGTCTATACCTCACATGCTTTATTACTGCTAAGTTTTATTCAGTAGTAGGATGGTACTACTATTTACTTAATTACTCACTCATTGAATGACATTGAGGTTGCTTTCAGTATTTTTCTAACATGAATAATATTGTTTAAAACATCTGTATGAAAAAATACCTGTAATCCTTCCCTTTTCTTATTGAATAGACATCAAAGCACTAACACAATGTAGAAGTTTCTCATGGCCAAATTATTAAACTGTTTCATTAATAGAACAATAAATATCAGAAGAATCAGGTATCTATTTTTCCCATCATAAGTGATTTATTTTAAAGTTATTTTTTAAAATGTCTTTATTATGAAGTTTAATATTAACATTACATTTAATATTTAATGATGTATACACAGACTTTTTAAGAAAATATAGCACACAGTTTCTAAAACTACAGCCACAGAATATGGTGCTCTATTAAGTATTCTGATAAAAGTAATCTGGTAAAGTGACTTTCTGAATTAACAGTTAAGACACAGTTGTCCCTGTAAAAGTACTACTCACCTGGATAGCTCACTTACCAGAGCTCCGGTGCTGAGCAAAGTGACAAGGCCAATGAAACATTTAAACCAACTGTTTTCCACTATTTTACAGCAGGTTTTCCTAATATTCTGCCAAATTTTCCCTTTCTTGTATTCTTTACTTATTTGACCAAGTGAAGATCTCCTACGATCTGGCAAGAATGAAAACATTAAAAACAAATCTCTAGAAACTCATGAAAAGTAAACATTTCAAAGTTTTTACTATAGAAATATGACTTAGAAGTTATATTTTAGAACTCATTTATTCATAGATCATATTGTAAGTGGTCTGAGACTTGCAACATTTGATTTTTACCTCTGCTATGACTGTAGTCCCTGAGGAGAAGAACTTCCCTTGTGAGTTTGACGATAACAGGAAGAACTAAATTGAAAAATGGCAGGAATGATACCCCCCCTGAATGTGGAACAGTCTGAGAACAGAACTAATCTCTCAATTCTACAGGCACAAACAAAAAAGGGGTGCAAATATATAAATCTCCAGTGTTTCATTTTGATACAATCCTTGAAAACTCCTCTCCCAGAATTCATGACATCACAGCCATTACTATTTAAAAACCAAATGCTTACAAAATGTTGAGGTATAATATTAACTCAAATGAGTTGCTTTGATTCTAGTTCTTACGTGGCATGGAAATGAGATATTTGAGAAAATTTGAAGGAGTGACATGAACGTTGAACGACTGTGGGTTAAGAGGATATTTATGCGGGTAAAGTCAGCCTGCTGGCCCAAGGGCTTAGTTAAAAAAGTATGAGTCTGGACAGAGAGTGATTAACAGCGGGAAATGAAGAAATGGAGGGGGGAATTTTACAGGCAAATACTAACATTTTAGTTTATCAGATAGAGTCAAATTGTGCATTTCCACTCAGAAAATATGTGATACATTCTTCCTTTGCTGTTGATGATATATGTTCTAGAATTCAAACTTCTGAGTGACAGGTGCTTATTTTGAAGACAGGAAATGGATGGGGTACTTAGCAGTTACCATTTTGACGACTTTACAGTAATTTTAAGTGTCTAAACTTGCGTTAATTTGTTTATTTCATTTGGAAACCAACTCATTGAGAGGTGTGTGGGACATATCTAGTGTTTCAGTTGCCTAGAGACATATATCGCATTTCTTAACATTCATATAAAATATATAAATATCTTGCTGTTACGATTTGCTTTCTTTTCAGAGGTACATGATGCCTTTCATAATGAATATTTAAAATATTAACCCCAATTCATGAAGTCTAAAACATCATGCTCTATTCTACTTCACAGACTTATATAATTATTAGTGTAAAATATGAACATTATACATTTACCCAATTTTATTTCTAGCATGAAGCTACAGTTTGAAATGAACATGATTAATCATATTCCACTTAACATACCACTACTTATTGTTCTTTTTTTCTTTAACTATAATAATCAATATCTCTTTAAGCTATGTCAATTAAGTAGGATGATGATGTAGATGATTTTATTATTGAATCAGGCTTTTATTTGGGAGGCAGGTTCTCTTTCTTTTCTTAGATCATCCACACATACATCTACACACGCACCTACATGTACATACTAATTTGATCTTTTGTGTAATTCCAAGATATTTATTTATTTATTTATTTATTTATTGTACACTAGGAAATGATTGGATATGAAAGAGTAAGTATATATTTGGTTGAGAGTTATACTTATTCCAGGATCAGGCTTGACAACTATGGCATAATACACTCTAGGAAATAGGCCTTTCCAATTTGTTTCCCAATGTTGACTTGGTTCTTGAAATTTTATACATGTGTCTATTAGGATATCAGTGGGTATATGTGCACATGCGCCCCCACAAGTTCATGTGTGTGTCTGTGCAAAATTCATAAACACATTAAGATTAGAAGTGAATCCAGTAGTATTATTTAGGTTAAGATAATTTAGGGTAATTTCAATACAATTGCCAAAGAAACAGTTTTCTTACCATTTATTAGATGCATTGACTTTTCATGTTCATTGACCATTTCTTCTTCAGAGAGAGCAATATCAACTGTACTGCATTCAGATGAGCTAGACTGTTTTATTTTCTAAAAAGAAATAAAGACCCAGCAAAAATGTGTAATTGAAGCTTAATTTTGTCACTGCAGCTAAGATTTATTTCATTTTTAGAAGTAAGAAAAATCATGAACAGAAAGAGTATTTCCAAGTTTAAAAGACTTCATGCCAATTTTTGGGGACGTTTGCACATATATACCAGTGTTTGTTGAAGTTACTTAAAAATATTTTACTTAACCTGACACTCAATTTAAGCTAAAATAACTTAGATCAAAGATAACAGTTCCATAAAAACACTTTATTGCATTGGAAATGTGGCTTTAATGGTAAATCCTGGCATGTCCAGGGCCATGGATTACCATTAATCCACATTTACGTTACATCTTTTCTGTGTATTTTTAAAGTCTAAACTTTCCAATCAAATTATCAGGAAGTTTTCAGGGATTTCCCAACATGATGTAATGCAGTAAAAAGCCATTTTGTCTAGAGACAGATAGACAGTAGTCAAAGTATTCAGATACAGTACAGAAATGTGATTAGTAGGAATTTCTTGAGTCTTAATGGTATTAATTAAAAGTTAACTAAACCTGAAAATATTGGCCACATTAAGGATTGAAAATGTCTCTACCTAAAGCAAAGGTTCCTTCAATAAACTTTGGAGGACCCTGACTATTTGAATCTTAATTGCTGTTAGAAGATCAATTCAGAAGTTATTGCAGAGAAAAGCTACCCATCCAGCAGAGGTTTGGAGAAATGGCCCCAGAGATACTGGAGACCGGCAAACCACTCCCTGGGCTGCCAAGGCCTTTGAGTGGACTGAGATGATTCCCCAAAGCAAGAAGCCCATAGCATAGACACGAATGCTGGGGATTTAGCCTTCTGGGAAAGTACACACACCTTCTACTACGTCATGCTGTTTGCAAATGGAGACAATAAGACATTTCTAGAGGGAACACATCTTAGAAGCTAAGTCAACAATAGCTACCAGCTTTAAAATGTGGCCCTGACATTTTTTTAGCCAGGGGCTTCTGAAAGTACCAGTGATTTAAAATTCAAGCTATTGTTTTTTCTTTCTTTTTATTCAACTTAATTATATGTTGATATATTACAGAAATGAAATAACTGGACTCTTACAATGTAAGTAACCACAAATATTTGCTCTTTACTGATCTCATTTCACATTTTCAAGATGACAGAGCCCAGGTAAGTCTGATTTCTCCAACCATACACACTGATTTTACAAACAGATTTTTCAGTGTGCTTTTCATCAGCCCAAACTGCCAGCACACTGATTTATAGAATTGCACAATCACACCATCTAATTTACCTAAATGCTTACACATATTGTTTTATGTGCAGTTACTACTGAACCATTTTTTTCTAAGTCTCCTTATGCTTTCTGAGAGGTACTTTATTCTCCCTTACATCAGAGGAAAATAAAACCTAGAAAATTTAAGTATTATGCTCAAGAGGATGAAATCAAGAACTAGGAGTTGTAGAGCTTATATTGGATGTGTAATCTGTACCTGGAACTTCATCATTGATGTACGTCCTTATGAAGAGTATCATAAACACATTTAGCAAATAATCAGGAAAATAGCATCTTACCCATTTGCTCTCTCCACTTCCCGACTTGCTCTGAATTCTCTTGTTATCCAGATTTTCTATGTCAGATTCTCCTGAAGCAATTGGTACAGTCTCGGAGAAGCTGGGACTGGGGATGAGTGACTGACTCTCATTTTCAGTCATCGCGTTTTTCTCTGTGTCACTGATTTTCTCCTTGTCTTGAGGGAAATCGTGGGGATTGCTCAATTCAGAAAGTGCATGATCTGAAATATTCTCTTTAACATATGTATCGTTTACATGGTCCACTGTTTTCTTCGGAACATTTTGCTTTTTGCACAATAATTTAAGAAGCACATAGTTTATTCCTTTCTTAATCCTTGCCATTGCAAGCTGAATATTTTTGGCTTCGTTGCTCTCTTCAGTTGTTGCATCTTTGTATGAAAGAAATGAACTCACAAATCCCAGAAACAGGTAAAGGATCTAAATTTAAAAAGTAAAAGAAAGCTAATTATATCTCACTTTTTTCCTTTTATTTATTTATTTTTGTTTGGTTTTTTTGAGACAGTGTCTCACTATGTAGTTGAGACTGACCTGGAACTCACTACGTAGCCCGGGCTGGTCTCAAACTCACAGCGATCCTCGTGACTCAGCCTCCCAAGTGCTGGGATTACAGGCATGAGCCACCACGCCCAGCTGCTTTTTTCCTTTTAAAGGATATGAAACAATCTTCTAAACATGTGAATCCAAGATCTGAAAAGTGCGTGTGTGCACTACAGTGGTGCTCAGTTTGGCTTCACCAATGATGTGCCAGGTGCTGTCCTGAGTTTGAGTAGCCAAAACTCATTTCAGGCTCACAACACTGTGCAATGTGTTGTTTCTCTTTTACAGATGAACAAGAACGGCTTACAGACATCAAATATTAGACTCAAGTCTGCCTTACGCCAGAGCTTATTTTATCACTGAGTCAGGCTGTTATTACTCGAGGTGAGACAATGAATTATTGCTTTAAGCAGCTGTTTGCACTTCAGCCTTCCCTTTTATGGCATGCAATGATTCTGTGAAGCAAGGAGTAGGACTTATCCAAGGACCTGAAACCACCTGTGGTAAATAGCGAGCCACGAAAACACAGGTGTTGGGTAGATCCTTAGATTTCCTGTTTAATATATTCATACAAAAAGATGAACTGTGAAAGAATTATTTCTAATACTTCAGTTTGAACCCAAGAATGTGCATATTTTTACTTTCTCATTATTATGAAATATAACCAAGCCCTGCTCAGATTACAGAGAACTGGATTTGATTTTATTTTGTAATTGCAGCATATAGTTTATATTCTTAGATTATAGTGGTGTGTATTTATAGTTATTAATTTATTAGACCTATAGTAATAATTCCAGCATTATATTTATTCTGGTAGTTTTCTGTCCTTTCTAGGGATATTTGAAATTTTGAAGATTTATTTTGTTTTACATATAACTTATAAATGGAAAAGTTCAAAGTGTGTACATTGTGCTTAATGAAATATATATATATATATAATATATAGATGGAGAGGGAGAGAGAGAGACTAGAGAGGGAATCAAACTCAGGATCTTGTGCTTTTGAGGCATGCACAGTGCCACTGAGCTAAATCTTCAGCCTTTAGTAATATATTTTTATATATCAAATTACATACTTAAATTTACATAATAAATGTTTACTCCCATGTTTCTAGTTTTTTCACATACTGAACTCTACTTTTAAACTAAGGGTACATTTAGTTCTTAATTCTTAACTATATTTATAGTTACTTAGAATAAAATATTTTAAATTACTTTATTTGATTAAGTATTGTGCATAATAAGGAAAAGATGTTAGGTCAGTATTTCATGACTTTAGGCTTCTTATAAGCAAGGACCTCTGTTTCTCTCTTTCTTTTACAAGAGCTTCCATTTTTATTTTTTGAAAAAATAAAACTTCATAATCCTATAGTAATAAGAATAGTTACCACATTGTACATAATCATCTCCAGGGTACAAGGTATAACGCAAAATGATCCAGCACACTGCTAGAAAAAAGTAGGTTATAAACATTTCTTAAAAGTTAATTATAGAATAAATAAAAATACATTTTGAACAATACCATGGACGTTTTTGAAAATAAAAATTTATGTTCTGATAATTATTTTTCTGGAGGTGACAATCTAAGATTTCTTATAAACAGAGATATACACACATGTGAATGTGTAGTGAGAATGCTAAAAGGATAAAATTAACTTATTTTTAATGGTTCAAAATGCTCTAGAACTGTGGTGGAAGGAAATAACTTTATAGCAATGGAAACTCCTACTTTTTTGAGATATGCTGTAAATTAAAAATAGCCTGATCTCTTAAACATTAAAAAAATAATAACCAGGCTGTCTATATGACACCAGTTATGAACAAGTGATAATTTCTAATTTGAATATTAATAAAAAGAAGAGGAAAGAGATTGCATCACACAGGTCTTCTGTTCACAAGGCTCAAAGCAAACATTTATTGTTTCTGTGTTATGGCAAAAAAGTAAAATAATACGTATAAAAAATATTTGAAAGTTTCCCCTGAAATTTTCTCTCAGCCTTCTGAAGATAAACATATAAAAAGTGAGACTTGAACACCCATGTCAAAATCAAATAGGATGAGGGCTGGGGATTTAGCTCAGTGGTTCCACCGCCTGCCTTACAAACATAAGGACCCAAGTTGATTCCCGGTACCAAAAAACAATCAAATAGGATGAAAAAGAGGAAATATTCAAAACTTGGTTGCCTGTATTTTTCTGATGGAAATTAAGAAATAAATATGGATCAGGAATCTATCAAGTATTGAGACTTTTTTTAATATTATCGTAATGATGCCTTCATATATATTTAATTTATAAACATTTAAATATGTATGAATAACATACACACTAAGTTCAAACTTAAATTCAATTTCATATTATTTTCAATATCTTTCAATATGTATTTTTCCCTTCTTGCTTGGTTTATGCAATCATACTAAATACCATAATCCACCTGAAGACAAGTATCTAAATTGCAGGCAAAATACTTGGAAGGAACCTGTATTTGTGAGGAATTGAAATTTCTAAATAATATTAAATAATTTTTTGAAATTAACTACCATATAAAGAAATGAAAATAATCGCTTATGGAGTGCAGAGTGATAATTAATTGCAGTGACACTATAAGGGGGGTATTACTATTATGTTTATTCCCTCTTTAAATGTAGTCAGACTTAAAGAGGACGTGTAATATGAAGAGACTTAGTAAATGAAAGAACTTGGAATTCAACCTGTGGATTTAAAAAACCTGAATTCTATTTTTTCTACAACAGAAAATGATAAAACTACTTAAAACCCAAATTAAACAGTTGCTTTTCCATACTTTTTTAAGGAAAGACTTTTAGCTATAGGTTAGAAACATTGAAATTTTGCTTTTGGAATAAGAAAAAAATTAAATTAAAAAAATGTAGAATACCTTCCTTTTGCACATTGAAAGTATGGAAAGTTAAAAGATCAGCATCTCCGCAGTGTATCCCCTTTCTTTGCCCCCCTTTATATTTATACTTGTGTTATGATCACTGTGTCCCACAAATGGACGACTGTTGAGAGAAAACAGCTTAAAGATCTATAGAAATATGATGGCTACATAACTGGAAATGGAAGATGGTGACTTGAAGTTTCTGATCAGCAAAAATAAGACAAATAGACCAGAGTTTACATATTCGTCTTAGCATTTTTGCTCCTCACGATCTCTCTCCTTCCCTTCCTCCCTCTCTCTCTCTCTTTCCTTCCCTCCCTCTCCCTCTCCCTGCCTGCGTGTGTGTGTGGGGGGGGGCACATGTGCAATGGTTTCTTCCCTCACCAGTCATAACCGTCACAACCCTTTCTTTTGGAGACAAAAATCTACATTGGATTTGGGGAATTATTCTTTCATCATTATTAATCCTATAAGTGGTATAATTTGGGCTTGGACTGAAGTTATCTCTACCTTTAAGGAAGGGCTCTCTCAGTGACTTAATATAATAAATGTATCACACAGTTTGTGAAGTAGAGAGATTAGTTCAGGAATTGGCATGAGAGTTAATGAGATAACAGAAAGAGTTTCCTGTGGTTTCTAGAAAAAAAAATCCCTCTGTTGTTGGACTTAATATATTGTGGTGATGTGAGGATATGAGGTGTTAGTCTGCAGGAGCCACTCTGATGAAAAAGTAAAGAGCAAGACCAAGACAGAACTGAGATGTACAAACTCTTGCCTGGAATAACTCCATTTGACTGTCTGTGGCATACCATAATGGAAGCATGATCAGGTGCTGATACTTTGTGTTTTATATAGTGGTGTATCAGCTCAGCTTTGTTTTAGGCATATAGAATAGTCTTTGCTACCACAGGAAGTTGAAAGTGTACTAATAGCTACTAAGGGAAGAGGGTATTGAATTAGTTTTCCATGTTGGGCATTACTCCAAGCTTCCTGATAGAGTCCTCATGGTCTCTTCCCTCATGAAGCTCAAAGTTTCACCATTACATCAGCAAATGAACCCAATGCCAATGTCGTATGTATAGCAGTATGATTTCTAAGATTAAAACAAGTAATGCAGGCCACAGAAAACATTAGGTGTAATCCATGACTTGACTTTTATGTTTTTTCAATTTTAAATGTACTTGATCTTCATGATATATGAGGAAGAAACAAATTTTGATTCCATATTTTTCTTGTAAGAATACTTTTCATTTATAAACCATGCCCTTTTTCTATAAGCAATTTAAGCTACTTATTTGATTTATATAATACAAATTTAATTATTAGGACATTTAAAAATGAAAGTTTGGGAAGAATGGTTTTATGAACCAATGGCTTACAATCTTTGTTGCACTCAAGTCAATGAGAATTACTTTTCAAAATTCTGATATCCAGCCCATGTGCACATATCAATAAAATCAGAAATGCTGGGAATGGATCTGAAGGTTCAACAATTTTTTTAACTGTTTAGATAATTGGAATGTGCAGACAAATTTGACAACCAGTGTTCCATTTAAGTGCTTTTAAAAAATTAACAAGCACTCAAATCCTTTGAGGATTTTGTTGCAATGTAGAGTTGTCTCCCACAGATCTAGTGTATCACCTAGGCGTCTACATGTCTAATGATCTCTCAGTGGTGGTGAACCTGTGGTACATGTGTTGTTGTGTTTTTCTTTTAAGACAAAAGATGCTAACATAGAGTTGTTTTTTCTAAACTAAAACCTCAGTGTTTGGGTTTAATTGCAGAGCTGGCACTTTGTGATACATAAGTGGGTTTGAGGTTGTAGTTTCTTACTCAGACTCTAAAAGGTTCGCCTTCATTGCCTGATGCCTGTACTGCTTTGAGTAACAAGGTTATAAACTAGTAGTGTCCAATTGAAATATGATATGTTACATATGCAATTTTAAACAAATTGAAAGTATAAACAAAAAACAGGTGAAATTACCTTTATAATGTATTTTATTTAACTAGATGTACTTAGTAAAATACAGATATTGTTTTAAATGCATTCAATATAAAATTATTGATGACAATTTAAGTTATATTTAGGAAAGATTACAAATTACGTGTATATTTTACGTTTACTGTACATCTGGCATTTATCAGCCGTATTTTATCTGATAAGAGCCGACAGGGCTAGTGGTCCCAATATTGACTGCTGGCCTTTCTCCATCTAACATCATGAAGATGCCAAAGTATATTGTACTAGTTACTTTCCAGGGCAATGTAAAAGCACGGAATACTTACCAATAAGTTTCCAATCAAAATGACCATCATGTAAAAACAAACGCACGAGGATTGGCCTGCCACTTCCATGCAGTCCCACAGGGCCTCTATCCACTCTCCACACAAAATGCGGAACACCAGCAGATAGGAGTGGAAGAAGTCATGCATGTGCCAGCGCGGGAGGTGACAATCTTTGTCTATGCGGCAGACACAGTCTTTGTAACTCTGACCAAACAGCTTCATGCCAAACACAGCAGAAAAGAAGATGAATGTGAACAACAGCAGGATCAAGTCTTTCAGGGCCATTAACGAGTTACCAAGAGTCAGCATCAGCCTCTTAAACGTTGGCCAGTATTTCCCCAACTTGAAAATTTGCAACTAGAAGAACAATATGAAAAAATATAAAACCGAAGCAAGCAACAGGAAAGTCCAGTCAGTATTTATTCTAACATACATTTCAAACTTGTAGCAGCACTCTATTCACATACACACTGCCTTTAAAGTAACATTCAGTGTTAGGTATTAATGCCAACCACGGAGTATTTATTTTACACAAAAGTTTCGATAAAACACATATTACATGACCTTGTAGAGCAAATCTATACATAACCCCATCTATTGAACAGTTTGTCAGCTCTCATTCAATATTAAAGTTTTCTGTTTTCATATTTGGCAGAACAAGTATCCATTCTTTGATTTGCTTTTCACAGTGTATTGGCTATTCTTCCACATTGTGACACCGTGGTGATATTGAAAAGCTTTGTCAGGAGCCGTTGAATTCTCCTGAAGATCCTACTAAAAATTAACATGCCAAAGACAAAGTCCAACATTGCAAGTTTAATACACACATTACTCTTCTTGTATCAGATACTTCATTTGTATCTAGATAGTATAAAATCATCTTAAATCTTTTTATTGTTTTACAGTATATATACAGTTATCTAAAACTCATACAACTTTTGTACATGTTATACCCGCATGATATTTTCAAGTATATGCAATCTTTGGCTTTCTGGACTAGAGAGTAAGACTCTACATTTACCTATGTAAAATTTAGTCATCTTAAATTTAGTCTATTACTGAATTTGAATATATTTTAATATCTTTTAGCATATTTTCTGTATTTGCCAGTCTCATTCATTCATAAATTTGATATCTGCATTCTGTATATATTTCTTCTGTTCACTGTCTGAGTTGAAGGTCGAAGATTTAAGATAGGGTTCTGAAGAAGCTGCCCTTTGGGAAATAATCATTTGGATAAGATAAAATCTGCTTCATTGTTTCTGATTCCTGCTCCATTCTCTCTGTCAATTTGTCACTAGAATGTGACAGTATGTTACTTAATGAAAGCTTAACATGGCCATCAGTGTTGTTTAATATTGGTGTTTTTTTGCCTAGTTTTCTTATTCTCATTACTTCCCTAACATGTCATTGTTACCTAATAAACTTTATAGATACATTTGACTTTTAAAATAAATGTTTTAATCCACATTTAGAAATATTTATTTATTTCCAGTTTCTTAGTAACAGATTGGCATTCCACTTTTAGAACGCATTATCTTGCCTTTAAAATAATCTTCAATTATGCTGGCTCTGGTTTCTACAACTGCATATGAAATGTGTTGCATACATGGCCCTATTTACGTTAAAACTTGAATCAAATAATAGCAGTGGAAATAGCTTACTTTCCACTAAGTTCTTTATATGTGGATCAATTCACTAAATACTCCCACTGTTCAAATGAGGAAATTTGATGTTCCAAACTTCTCATTTTATGTTTCAGAAAACTGCTAAAATAAAAATTACAACTTGGATTCTACTTACTATCTTCTGTCCTTCAATACTTGCTAGAAAAATTTCTGTGAAGCCAAGGAATACAATTATGCTGTCTAAAATGTTCCATCCAACTTGGAAATATTTATATGGATTCATGGCAATTATTTTAAGGATCATTTCTGCTGTAAAGATGCCAAAAAAAATCTAAATAAAAACAGAACACACAGGGAACAATTATTCCAATACTTATATCAGAAATGTCATACACAGGAACTGTAATACAGTGTCAACATTTCACCCTCACATTCTTCAAAACCCTGCTCAAGATCTGGTTAGTTTTGAAGCTGCATTATGACAAAAAACATGTACATTGTATTTAACTATCTCATGTCAGACACCACTTATGAAATGACTGATTATTTTAATAAATGCCATACTCGCAGAAGACAAAAGAATATCTGAGGGTGAAAATCTTTCCATTTTGAATTGTTCCTTTTGAGATATGAAGTGTTTGCTAAGATATTCAACTTTTCAACCTATGAAAGAATAAAAATGGATATACACTATCCAGAATAAAATGGCAAACCTTCGAAAAATGTCTTAAAGACTGCATTAGCAGAAATAAGTAGATCATTGATTTAGTATCTACTAAATGTAGAGTTCAAAACTGATTGATATGCTTGGTTGTTTTTATTAGCCTTAAGCAACTAAAACAACAATAAAAGATAGGAAATGTAAATAATATATACTTGTGTAAATGTATTTTGTTTTTAAACTTTATTTGCTAAAGGACAAGTTAATCTCTAAAATACCTTGGCAAAATGATAAGCTCCAGTGTAAGGCAAGCAAACAAAACAGACAGGGCCAGGCATTGCTGAATTCAGGATTCAGAATTCTTGCTGTTCTTGCACCTGTCTACTCAGATGTATGGGGCAATGGTACCAAGACTGTATGTTTGAAGAGGGACAGGCAATACATAATTTCCAATGAATTTGACTACCAAGCAACTGGCTCAGAATCCAGAATTTAAGTCACAATATTGTAACTGCCAATTCCAATACTATTGATGATAACATTTACAAGTTGAGAGGTTGGGCAGGTGGAGTAAAGCATAAACTTAATGTTTCACTCAACATCTCACTAGGATCTTATGTACTATTATAGTTTTTCACACCAGAGAAACTATTCGGTATTTACATGTGTGGCCTATTTATTTCACTTAGGAGTATATCCTCAATATGTATCCATTTTCCTATGAATAACTCTACTTTCTCATTCTTTATGGCTGAGTAATATTCCATTTTATAGATGAACCACATCTTTATCCTGTTTCCAACTGATGGGCAAATGGGCTGTTTCCAAGTTTTAGCTATTACAAACTGTGCCGCTATAAACATAAGTGTGCATATATCACTAACTGACCATGGGAAATAGGAAGAAAAGAGCTAAAAGTGTAGGGAAAGTGGGAAGGATAGGGGAAAGGTAATAAGGGAAAGAAAAAAATATGAGAAAATGAAAAAATGGAAATAAAGTATTTGTAAATGGGGAGGAGAGGAGGGGGTAAAGGGAGGGCAGGGACAAGGGGAAAAAATGAGACCCAAGGCCTGTCATGTAAAGGTACAAGATCCCAATAATGAATGTAATTGTACTGTATACCTAAAATATACCAATAAACTCAATAAAAAAGAAAAAAAATGTTTCACTCAACAGTAATTTAATAATATGCACCAGAACATACTGAAGTTATGACATAAAAATGAGAATGATGAATAATCCACTAATAATGATGAAATTGTACTTGAAAATAATGTATAATGAGTCTTACTATGCTTCCATTGCTGAGAAAATTTGCGGTGTCTTCATTCATTGGGTAATGGTCCAAGGCCAAAATATGTATGTTTAAAATTATGCATATGACAAGGAAAAGGTCAGTAAATGGGTTCATTATAATTCTATGCACAAAGTCTTTCAATTTTAGCCAGCAAGGAGAACAATCCCAGATCAAGAAAATTTTCGCAATCCTATACCAACACAATGGGCATTTCTTCCTGGATTTATTAAGTTCTGAAATGAGAGAAAAGTTAAAAATTAAAAGGGCCAGGGATTTAGCTCAGTAGTTCCACTACCTGCCTTGCAAGCGTAAAGACCAGAGTGTGATCCCCAGTTCCAAAACATTCTATCTTTGTATGCTTTACAACATTAGTGCCTTTCAACACTATTCATTATAAAGAACTAGTGGTTATGTGTAAAAATGTAGAGATTGATCTAGGGTCTTCAGATAGTATGTTACACAACTCTCCCTTGAACAACACAGAAATCAGGGACGAAGTCCTTTGTTCAGTAGAAAATTCTGATACAATTTTTGAATCTCCTAAAACTTATGAATACCCTATTGCTAACTAGAAGATTTGTTGTCATGTATCTTTATCATTTATATCTGATTAGTGAGTATATGTGAGAATTGCAGATTTCTTTGTACTGTGACATGCAATTTATGACCTGTTCATATATAGAGATGATTAGTGCCCTACAGAGTTTTCCTAAGTTTATTCCCTACTGTGCTCATTTTAATAATAATGGAAGGTGAGTACAAAATTATTATAGTATATGCTATAGTTTATTTTCTGAAGTTTGATTCAGCATTGCATCTTTACATTTCTCTTGACTGCAAACGCTAACATGTTAGGTCTGTTTATGTACATAAATTTTGACAATTTAAATTTTTTATAATTTTTTGACATTTTTCATTGTAAACAATAAAATATATTGTCATCTATATGTTTTCTGCATTAATGAAACATCTTTTTCTTTTTTTTTTCAATAGTTCTAGGCTGTGTGGTCCACACACATTTTTTTTTTAATTTTTAGAATTGTGAAATAGGAAGAAAAGGTCCAAAGAGGAAGGCAAAGTGGGAGGGGTGGGAAGGAAAGAAGGGAAAGGAACAAATGTGATAAAAGTAAAAAATGGAAATAAAGTCTTTGCAAATAGGAGTTGAAGGGAAGGTAGGAGAAAGGGGAAAAATAAGAACCAAGATAGATTATGTAAAGGTACAAATTCCAAATAATGAATGTCAGCATATTGTGTACCTAAAATATAGCATAAAATTAATGAATGAAAAAATTATAACATTATTTTAAAATCTTGGCTCTAATCATCTAAATTCTGAAAAAATGAAGGATTTCCTTTAAAGTGAGTGTTACAAATACCACAATACCACCTCCTTGAATGTCTAATTGTTTGTGTTTTTTTATTTTATTTAATTTACCTTCTTTATGTCCAAGTGTAGACTCTTCCAACATTTCCTCCGAAGTGCTCAGGGAAGTTGGAAATCTTTTCTTCATTTCTATTTGTGTGGTTTTAGTCTGAAAACAAATGTAGTGCATATAATATTTGCCTTTCCCTTTAAACTACAACTAAACTACAACTGTAAAAAGGTTAAAACCTTTCTAAAAATGCCGATTCTTGCTTCTAGGAACCTTTTTGAGTTCCATCATTTGACAATCTCTGCATTATTTGCAGTATTAAACTATTTAGGATCATTTAAAAAAAAAACAAGTATCACATAGCCAATGAAATTTTATACTATAAATTCAACAGTAAAAGTAAATATCAGTAAAAGTTAGTGGTGTTACTTAAGTTTGAGAAATAAGTCAATAATTGGGTGAAAGATTATGGTAAAATGTTCCATTTCTAATATGTTAATGAATAATATTTCCCTAGCACCTTACGTTTTTCTTTCTTTTGCTTAAGTGTATGTTAAGTGCATAACTTTTAAAATTCTCCTGGAGAAATAAAAATAATTTAGAGTTTTGATGGCAAAATACATTTTAAAGAGTATCAGGTATTGGAATATATTTTAAAAGGCTGACTTGGACAGAACATATATGATACTAAACTAACAGGATAGGACATTGTTCCAAAAAGGAATAATTTGTTTGTTTCTCATATCTTTTGAGTAACATTTTATGGGTTATTTAGCTTTGTTCATCTTGTAACAGGATTAAAAAGAATCACTGGAAAAAAAGAGAATCATTGCATTGTAAAGATATTCAAAAGTCCTAGATTTTGATATAGATATTACAAGTTCTACACAATCATAGAAATCACAAGCATTGCCAGAGATGCTTCCAGTGATTATGTGTAAGGCTGTATTCATATTTAATCTCTAAAAGCATGATAATAGATGGATGACAGGACATCGGGTATTGATTCCTGTTTTTACACTGGACATACACAAATAATGACAATGTTTGTATGCTGGTTAATTTGAGGTAAACAGGTGGGGCTTCCCTGAAATAAAGTTAACTGGCAAGGAGGCTGCTGCTGCCCTCACACTGGCAGTGATGGCCAAGGCTCATCAATTACCATACCCAGCATAGTGCTCAGGTGACCAAGTTCTGCTGCTCTACACCTGAGGCAGCAAGATGGATATCAAGGGAGTCATCATATTTGTGTCACTCAGCATCAGACAAGACTCCTCTAATTTCTTAAATATCAAACTTAGCTTGAAACCAATCATAGTGCACACTGATTTTCATCAGGAAAGTGATAGATTCTCTGAATTTTGCAGAGCTTCAGTCCCTCACTTACTTTTAGTTGAAATCTCAATAGCTGAGTTTAATTTATTTACTTAAGAAATGTTTATTTCAGATAATGTTTTCACTGAATTATAAGGTTGCATAACATGGAAGTTACAAATTATACAATTCCAAAGTTACATGAGATGAAAGATCAATAGAAATAAATTTAATGTTACTAATATCTAAAAGGGATAACCCAGATAGGTGCCTGCACAAAGATGATACTTTGTGATACAGTGTGAAATAATTCAACAACATTTTTTAATAAAGAGGAATTGTTTTTCATGGAACTATTTTAGATCATCACAATGCTTGTTTGCAAGAGAGTAGTCCAACAAAGAAAACTGTGTTTGTGTGGGAGTAGGGAAGGGGAGACTGGCAGTAATGTGATTGTTGATACACTCAATACACTCAGTGCTCAATTTTCTACCCATATGATGTGAACTGTGAAGATATTTTACACTACACAATGAATGGATCATACATTAGTTTAGTAATATATGTACTTCAATTGAACTAATGTTGAATGAGTGGCCATGTATTGGACAAGTACTGATGTAGCTGTTTCCAAACCAAATTTGGAATGCTGTAACTCAAGAACTGTCCTGTTTTGGAAATTTAAGAGCTAATAAGGGTATATGCCTGAAATTTAGACAATGGCAATGAGATTAGACTGGAAAAGAGCACTTCTCAAAACTCATTTAAATTTTATTTATGATGGAGGCATGAATAAGGAAGAGCCTAGGAATACTGCACTGCTTTGCATTTATTCAGGTGCAAACGTCTGATATGTTCCCCAGGTTCAGACTTGCTTTCTGGATGTAGCCATTCTGTCTTCCTATCCTTTGACTCTTGCTCCCTCCCTTCAGCATAGGCTTCTCCTGTATATCAATATCTAAACCTTTTTTGACTGAGAAATCCTTTATTAAGGGTTCTCACTGTATCATGCCTCTCTGCTGTATTGTACTTCTTTCATTTTGTTGCATTAAAAAAAATAATCATAGAGTGAACCATACAGACTCAGTAGCTAGCCTCAACAATTAATAACATTATATTCATCTGTTCTGTTTATTTTCAACTCATTTATTTGAAACAACTTGTATAAAATCCTGACATTGTATAATTTTCAGAGGAAGCTCCTTAAAAAGCATATATCATAATACCATTGTAATTTATTAATATTACCCAATACCCGGATAATATTGTTTACTTTAATTGCTCAATTTTTTTTTTCAGTACTGGGAAGTAAATCAAGGGCATTCACATTGAGCTACATTCTCAAAATTTTGTATTTTTATTTTGAGCTGACTTTTGACAAGTTGTTTTAAGTTGCCTAGGTTGGGAGTCAAGCTTGCAATTCTACTGCCTCAGCCTGAGTGCTAGGATAATAGGAGAGAACTACCACGCACCACTAAATAATTCTTCCATAGTTTATTTATTCCAATAAAAGTACAAACAAGGATTACACTTGCATTTGGTTGGAGATCTACTAATTATGTTCTGATTTGAATTTATTTTTATATGATTTATTAAAATACTGGATCACTTATAGAGGATTTCACATTCTCATTTAGGCAAGTTGTGACCTTTCAATGTAATTTACCATGTGTTTCTCTCTCCTAGAGTCCCAGAAAAAGACAAGTCATATCAATAGGCTTACCAGACTTAGAATTGGCAGGTATATAGTATGCATGTTGCTTTGTGTTTCCTATTCATAGCACTTGGAAATACATAACTTCTTGTCTTTGGTATACAATTTTGTGTTTATGATAATTTTATAGTCTCCCCATTAAACTATTAGCTTCATGAATATAGACAAAGTATTTGTATTTGTTAAAATTTTTCATCTTTCATGTTTACTACAATGGTCACTAATGTTTTAATTTATTAGATAAATGAGCTGGAAGGAGGTATTTAGATGTGGCAAATTTTTTTAAATACCTAATATTCTTCCTGAGTTTTTGCTAGTAGTTAACAATACTTGGGAAATACACCTGCAAACTGTGTAACTGATGGAATAATACCGTTTCAGCATTTGGCTCCAGAGCAAGGTAGTAAAATGAACAGTGGCGATTCCTCCAGAGTCAGAGTCAGCATAGTTCAAACTTGCATCAGTAATACTGTAATGAAGACTGAATTTAATATTATATGAGGACACATCAGATAGCTGGCACCATTTCTAGCACTCAATTAGCTTTTTATACTGCTACTATTCTATTGTTATTATTTTAATTATGCCTAAATATAGTCAAAGACTTAAGAATTCATGTTAATGGAGTTTTTCCATTTCTATAATTGTGTCAGTGGCTCTCTATATTCTTCATTATAGGTGAATTAAAGTTGACAGGGAATAATTATAAAAATTTAATATTTGCTTTAATATTGTGTCTAGCTCTACATTTGCTACGGTGGAGACTACATGTCAATTTTCTTCTTGGGATATAATGATAATTTTTACAATTCAAAAGGCTATGACAGATATAATATGAGAATGTATGTAAAGCATTTCACATTGAGTCTGGAACACAGTAAATAAAAATAAACACTAATATTATAAGTATTAATATTATATCACTATGAAATAATTCATATATGTAATGTGTAGCAATTCAAAGACAGACTTTTCCAAAAAGATCAAGAGTTCTTGTATTGACTATTGTATGTGATCGTTTGGGTAAAAGCTATCTTTAATATGAGGTGTAATTCTAATATATGACAATTTTATTAATATATTTCATAATTTTTCAATTGCTTAGTTTATTCTAAGTATTACAAGATGCTTTACATATGTTTCATTTGGGCTTGAAACAATCCATGACAAGTACTATAATTTTACAAATGTTTTCAGAATAAAGTCTGAATTTTAAACATGGTTAATAGTTTTTCAAATGTCATACTCATACACACACACACACACACACACATATACATATATATATTACATGGCTAAAATAGCCTGAAACCTATAGTTTTCTGACTGCAACATGGTGCTTTTAGCAAATACAATCTATAGCTTTCCACAATACGAGAATAAGATGCATCTAAATTATCTCCTTCTAATTCCAGCATTGGAATCGTAATCTGATTGGTCTTCAATCACTTAAAAAGCCCTCAATATTTCCCATTCTATAAATATGTGTGTAAAAGTTTAAACATTCATGAACATGCTTTTTACTCTCATTTCCCAAAAGTCTCCACATGACGAAATGTTCTAGGACTCTTCCAGGAAAAGAAGTCCTTTATAAGTGAAAGAGTTTAATTAAAATCAAGAAAGCTTCATATGCTCCAAATAGCAAAGTGAAAGGAAATGATGGGAAATACTGAAATTCTTTCAAGGTCAGCGTTAATAAAGTACTTCATCTTGGAATAAAAGAACTATTATACTCCAGGAGAGATTTGTGAGTAGCCACAGCCCTTGACCTTCTGAAATGTCACTTGAGAACGAATTACACATTCAACGTAGCATTCAAACTTAATAATTCAATTTAAGGACACTGAGTCATTTCTGGAGACAGAAAGCTCTTGTAATTCATTTTTCTGTAACTCAACCATGAGAGACAATAATCTCTTTTATATGTATTTCCTTCACAGCGTCCATAATTACTTCTTGTCCAATGATATGTATGTCATGAACACAAGTATCGGGTCATGGGTAAGATCCTACTTTGCACCATTTAGGGTGCACTTTTTGGCACAACGATTTCTGAAAGCTTTTTATTGACCATAATTTAATAAAATGGTTATATGAGGAGTTAAGATTTCCTTCCCTTTTTGCTTCAGAAGGGACTTCTGGTATTAATAAACCCCCCGGCTAAAGTTCCTAGGCATTTTATTCAGTGTTGGACCTTTACATTTCCCTAGTCTTTTTGTCTTTTTATATGGAAGGGTTCCTTTTTATTCTCATCTGCTAGTACAACAGTTCAAAGAAGTTGAGAAAAGTTCAGTTTATAACTTTTACACCACGATTTAGATTTTTTTTTTTTTTTTTTTTTTTTTTTTTTTTTTTTTTTTTTTTTTTTTTTTGGTACTGGGTACTGAGCTTGGATCCTTGTGCTTGCAAGATGGGTGGCAGAACCACTGAGCTAAATACTTGGCCCTCACAATTTAAATTTTTCAAAATAATTTTCTACAACTTCCTTACTGTTACTTCTGTCATTACTTTCACATAAGCATTCCAACATAGCATTAGGATAATTTAAATTTGGGGAAAATGTTGACGTTTTTATTAATCATGGATTTGATTATACTATAGGTAAATTAATTCCCTACATATCCTGCACAGTGTACATCCTGTTGAAAGAATTAGAACATCAATACATGCTTTTTTCTTTTTTATAAAGCTACTAATGTTCTTTTATTCACTCTTTTGGTAATTCATCTCTTCTCAATTAGGAAATGTACCATCAATTTGGAACTGAATATTCAACAGTTTCCAAAGTTAATTCTGGTATGTTATCCGATGCAAGTGTGAATTATTAAAATATACCTGTATTACAAGAGATCAATTCTAAAATCATATTCATAGTTTATCAGCAATAGCAATATAAATTTTGAAAAAATATACATATTAAATATTGAAATATTTTGGTCATTCTTATGATGGTATATTAAAAGATTCCTGTAATTAGCTTTACTCATGTACCACATATATATAAGCATCTATCAGAATGTAATATACTTCAAGTCCTTGAGATAGAACCTGTAGAAATATAATTCTAAGAAACATAAAGAAATCATACTTCAGCTGCTTCATTTCTTTCTTGAAGTGCTTTTATAGTCTGTTGAAATTTTGGATCAATCTCAGTTTTTTTAGAAGTTGTATGCTTTTCTTCTTCATAGGCCATAGAAATTATGCCTAAGAACAAACTTGCAATATAAAAGGTGAACCAAAATGTGACCACAACAAAAAATATCATGTAGATCTTCCCAGATGAATAAAGAATCTAAGGAAAGGAAGAATACAACAAAAAGAGGGAAATGTTATTTGTCTATTTGTATTCTATTTTTAAAAGATAAATGAAATTTTGTTATCAAATTTATCCATAACTGATGTAATGAAAATTAGCTTAAGCACTGGCTATATAAAAAAAAAATCTCCTCAACGTTATACATATATATGAGGCATAACATATATGCTACAAAACCAAGGGTGAATTAGGGAAATTAAATAATTAAATTAATTTAGCGTGAGCAGTTGACTTTTGTATCTTCATTATAGAAAGGATAATCTTCTCTTTCTTATTTATTTATTTAGACAGAGACTTGCTATGTTGGCTTACTTCCTCAGCTCAACTGATACCACTGACACAGTCTTGTGAGCAGCCGGAGCTAGGAGAACATGTCACAGTCCTTGTCAAAAAGTCATTGCCTCTTAATGAATAAATTGACCAGTCACCAATTGGAAAATTATTTTCTTCTGTGCAATCGAATCTTTAAATATTGAAAATTTAGTCAAATCAGAGAATGTTGTGGAGAATATTCTCCTCTCTTTTATGAAAATCAAAATACAAAATTAAGCATATACAAAGTTGAGAAGAAGAAAAAAATTAAAACTTGTCACAGTACCTGGTTTGGTGTAAGACATTTAGATAAATAAAATGAGAAAATCATATGACATATGTGACCCACATAAAATCATTATAGTAAGGATATTAGTGAACAAAAAATATAAAGGACCACGAGTATTCTTCATTTCCCAGTAGTTACCTAATAGATTGGAATATTTAAGAGTTTAGAAAATTATAAGGCAAAATCTTGTCTAGTATCTAGCATTTATTTCCATCAATTGAAAGTATTTGAACAAAATGGTAACAGTCTTATCTTTTAAAAATCCATTTGAATCAATACAAAAATATTATTTATGTGGAAAAATGTGAGGCCAGCCTGGGAAACTTAGTGAAACTTTGTCTCTAAATAAATAAATAAAATAAATAATAAATAAATAAATCAGCCTGGGAATATATTTCAGTGGTAGAACACCCATGGGTTCTAGTTCCATTGCAGAAAAAAAGTAATATTTATGAAATTCCAATAGTCAATAAATAATTTTAATTTAACTTGGGTCATATTTATTTTCACTTTTGTTTGTGGGGCTAGGAATAGATTACAAAGCCTTCACATTGAGCTACGATGCCAGCCCTTTTGTATTTTTTTATTTTGAGAAGGGATCTAGCTAAACTGCCCAAGCTGATATTGAACTTGTTATCCTTCTGCATGAGCCTCCCAGAATGCTGCGTGTATGATCCACCAGTCATGGCTGAGTATACTTGTATTTTTCATAACCCCTATATCTCAGTAAACCAGCTACTTTTTTTTTTTTTCTGTAATGGGGATCGAACTCGGGACCTTGCACTTGTGAGGCAGGCGGGGAAATCACTGAGCTAAATCCCCCAGTCTGCTACTTAAAATTTGATTAAAAAATTTTACCACTGAACTAGGGCACAATTTAGTCAGTCAAAATAAGTATAGTGTATTTGTATTGTATTTTTGAAAGAAAAATTCCCCTTTAATTATAAATATATTCAGAATTTAGAGTAATAATTTTATCTAACATCTCAATATTAATTATGCTGTTTTGAAAATAACAGTAAATTATATTGTGACACAACTTCTCATTAAGGGAAAATTGAATCTGTTTTTATTATACAATTGTGAAAAACTATGGTACCCATAATTATCTATGAAGGCAGACTCATAATTTTTGTGAAGGTAATTAATTTAGTCTACTGAGCAACACAGCTTAGCAAAACAGACCCCTATGGAACATAAGCTATTTCCCCTGTGATCCTGCGGTCACTTCCATGGAGAAAAGCCATAGTACCATGTAGTACCAGCCCTGGAAAAAGATCAAAATTTACATTTCATAGTGTGGTTTCTACTGAATGAATATACTTTCACAATCTTTTGAAGCTAAAAACTTGTACAAGAGGCCATTGTAAGCCAGAAACTCTCTATTAACCTTGTAGGATTGTTTCCATGATAAAGTGAGATACCACACACAAAAGCATAAAATTGGCATGGTGGCCTACATAATTGACATTCAATAATTCTGCTATACTTTCCTTCTATACTCAAATTCTTTCACACATAAAATTTTAATATACTCTATTACATTTGATCATTTTGGAGAAAGGATCGCATGATGCCATGTTTAAGTGCAGAGTAAGTTCTCTCTCTTCTTACCTGGTGATAAAGCGCTTCAGGGTAATCCTGAGTCATTAATCGAAACAGGGCAAGGAAGGCCCACCCAAAATTGTCAAAATTGGAAGAGCCATGATCAGGATTTTTTCCAGCTTTTACACACACATATCCCTCAGGACACTGACTAAAGACAAGGAGAAGAAAAGAAAAACTGCTTACATGACTTTCAGGTTATATCCAAATCATAAATTGGAAACATGCTGTGTGTGAATACCGAGGGCTCTTCACTCCACAGGATGTCACTAATCTTCCCTTCAAAACTTTACAGTTGAAATGATGAAAATTAGTTAGATTTTAGGTAGATACACATGAATAATGTTAAGCTAAAATAAAAAGGAGCCATCATGATAGTTTTGCAAAGCACTTATATTTTTGCATTTATTTATGCTTTAATTGCCAAATAAAAATTGTATGTATTTATTATGTATAACATGGTCTTTGAACTATGTATACATTGTGTCAAATGGCTAAATCCAGTTAATTAATGTATTCATTTTATGACATTATTTACCTGGTGAGAACACTTAAATTCTAGTATCTTGACAATTTTCCAAAGAAATAATATCATGTTACTTATCCTAGCATCATCATCATCCTCATCATTATTATTATCATCATCACTTTGTACTGGGGGTTGAACTCGGGTCTTTGCTCTTGTGAGGCAGGCAATGGAAACACTTAGCTAAATCCCTGGACCTCACAGCATTATTATTATTTTTTTCAAAGTCACAGCAAAAATACAATTATAGGAAAATAGTACCGATAAAAATAACACTGCAATAATTAAGACTTTAATTTTCAAATGATCTTACTCAAACCCTTAGATTCCATTATTTAAGGGTGAGAAAACATTTATTACATCAATAATTAATAAACATTTGGGGAGAAAGAGTAGATTAAATATTTATTTCCTTTTAGGGAGTCTTCATACTTTAACTAGTGGCATGCATGAGTGTTGTGGTCTATTATTTTAATAGTAGCCAAAGAAATCACATTTCCCTCAATCCGAGCCATCTTTCTGTATCACATTATCTACCGGGAGCTGGCCAAGAACGGGACGCTAACAGCCACCATGTGGGTTATTCTGGGCTCCCTGGAGCTGGTGTGGCCACCAACTAGCGGCTGATCCTGGACTGGGTACCTTACCTCACCAGCAAGTTTAAGAAGGACTATTAGCCAGCTGCCCATCGAAGAACCCTCTGTTGTCTGGTGGTGCCAGATGCTCCCACCACAGCACCCCTATGTGCAGAAAGACCCGAGGACAGACACCAAGGACACAAGGACTTCACAGCCTGGGACTTTCTGTGCTGCTGAACAATTTTGATACTTTAATGTGCAGAGCATTAAACCTTACTGTCAAATTTGAAAGAAAAGAAAAAAACAACAACAACAACAAACCCCCAAAATGTAGGCTTTGAGTGTTGCAGATGTTTACCTTCAGAAACTGAGAAAATAAATTTTTGTTCTTATATTTGGTCACTAATTGAGGGGGTAGTTTATTGTATAGCAAAGTGTAATTGCTATAAATGAAACATTGTATGGCTTTTTCTTCTTGCCTTAAAATATGTGGTTGTGCTCTGAAGATTCAAAACCAGACATCTTTGAAACACATTTCAGGTCATAATTGAGATGAGGATCTGCATAAAAAGAGTTAGTTGAAATAGAACGTTATCCAAAGAGGAGGGTTCACAAATTAGATAATTGGAGAAAAAGTGGAAGCTCAACCGAAGCTGGACAGAAAGATCTATGGCAACTAAGAGAAAAAATACAACTACACAACTCATGCTTCTTCCTTGATTTATCAATCTGGTCCGCAAAACCTAAAAAAAGAGCTGATTTTTGGATTGCTCACAATTCATCCCAATTAAGCAAAGCAACACAGGGAAACTGTGTTTTTGGGTCAACAGTGGTGAGATGTGCACTGGTTCTGCTTATTTGTTTGCTCTTCTGAAATTATAGGACAGTAAGACATGAAAGTTTTATTTTTTCACTGAATAAGTATTTATAGTATTTTAAAGAATAGTAATATTTATTAATGTAAACTATAGCCATAAATGACATATATAACATAAATAAATGAAATAGTGGCATAATTATAATAATTCTTTTCTATAAAAGAGAGCAAATTTATGTTGTCTTTGTAATTCTCACAAGTGCTGGGACACACAGAAAAGAGCAAATCAGATTCCTGCTGAAGCTCCAGTTCTGAGATTTGCTAGGTTCTTGTCCTTAAATCAATTGTTTTAGTAGTCTGCCTCTGGCTTTTCTTTGAATCTGAATTAATATTATTCCATACTGCAGATTTCAGCTTCAGTGAAAATTTGTATTTAAATTCTGAACCCTAAGGTGATATAGTAGGAGGTAGCATATTTGGGAAGTGATTATATCAGGAAACAAGGCCTCATGAATATGACCAATGTCCTTACAAATGAGATCCAGGGAAGATGCTGGTAGCCCTTCTGCCTTAAAAGAACACAGCAAAAAGGCACCATCCCTGAGCCAAAGGTAGGCTCACCAGACAGCAAATTTGCTGGCACCCTGATCTGAACTTGAGCTTCTCACACTGAAAGAAATAAGTTTCTGGTGTTTATAAACAAAGTCTATGTCATGCCCACAAATGGACTAGGATAACTTCTTGACATTTTTCTGAAAGGTATTTTTTGTTCTTTTTTTTCTTCTTTGGCACCAGAGATTGAAGCTAAGGCCCCATGCTTGCTTGCTGGGGAGGGGCCCAATTGCAGAGCTATGTCCTCAGCACTCACCATGTTTTTGATCATAAAATGAGATAAAATTGTGGGAATCAACTGGGAGCACATCAGTAAAAGGAATAATGATTCAGTAAGTACTACTGATGGATGACCCTAATTGGATAGAAGAAAACATTAGTACTACTTACCTAGCATCTGTTCTGTTGCCACAAAGTAGAGCATCTACTTCTCCTTCCAAATAATAAAAGTTTTCTGTTTCTAAAAAATAAGAAAGAAATGATGCTCTGTATCTAATCTTGAGTTAGCAGCATTTAGGAAGTTCATTTTGATCTGCATAGAAGATGAACATTTCTGTACAGCTCTAAGACAGCAAATATCTTGGCCTTTGAAACCTACCAACTCTGCATAAGGCAAGAGGCCTTTGGGTATCTGGAAGCTTCGTTTCCCTGGAAGTGACAAGGGTGAGCAAAGAAAGAGAAACATCTTCAAGATTAGAGTTCAGAGAAATTCTTGAAACCAGCAAGGTTTGACCAGACCTTTGAAGAAACAATTCTAAAAACTGAAAGAAGACTATGGTATTTCCCATGGTCTATTTCTGTCAATCTGCTTGAGCAAGACCAGATTGAGTGTCCAGTACCAGCTGTTTTCTGTGAGGTCACCTAATTTCAAACACAACTGTGATGTATAAGTTTTAGTTCACAACATCTGTCCAGCTGTCCTAACCTTCTGTAAATCAAAAAGTAATTAAATATAAATTGTGTATTTGTAGAAAATCAGGTACTGTTCCATTATTTCTGAATACAAACCACAGAGTCCAAACACATAAAATTATACATATATATATTTAAATATGTGTATATATATTTATATTTTCATATGATGGAAACTCTGGAATTTCAACTAAAATCACTTTTGTCATTTAAAATTATTTAATAAGGACTTTAAAGCATAAATAGTTAAATATCATTGAGTAATCAGTAACAGTCAAAAATCCCAAAGAAAATGACACAGTAGCACTAGATGTTGTCAAGTTTTCTACTTGCAAGAACTGTGCCACAGCTATTAGGTTAAAAATATCTCATAAAGGAGCCAGAGGTTTAGCTTAGTGGCACCATGCCTGCCTTGCAAGTGCAAGAACCTGAGGTTGATCCCCAGTACCAAAAAAAAAAGTCATGTAAACATAATATTTGTTGTATATATGTCATTTAGGGAAATGTAATAACTAGAACGTAACAAAATTTATAAATTTATACTGGTAATGTACACAAATGGTTTATTTTTAATATAATATCATACTTTAACAAAGATGAAAAGAATTTGGACTCTATTTTCTTACCAATAACCGGTGGAGTATTATATTCAAGTAATTAGCACATATTATTGAAATCCAACAACAGTAATAATTTCCATAATGCAGGCCATTTTAGCTTTTAACTTCATCTCAAAAAATGTTATGAGTAAATTTACATTCATATATAAAAGCACATTTATTGAAGAATGGAAATATGAAGTACAAAGATCCTAATTTAAGATCTCTCTCATGAAATTGTAAGTAACATTGCTGTACTTTTTAAAAATTTGAGTTTTCCTGATTTACTCTCTGAAGATTGGGAACTCTGCTATCCTCATAAATGAAACTGCTCCAAATTTGTACTTGAGCATAATAGGGCATTTGAGTAGCTGGCTTTGACGTTGAATATTTATTTCTGAGAAGACTCCTCTGCCTTATGGAAGTTCATATTTTTTATACAGATGGTGAATGATTCTTACCTTGAATGTAATATGGACTTCCAGTTCTGTTGTATAGAGTTTCATTTTCATTTCCCTGGGGCCACCACAAACATTTGTGCTTCAGGTTCCCCATAAAGAGTCCCATTCCAGTTAGAGAAAATATGCTCAGAAAAAGGATGGTTAGAATAATGGCACCAGCAAGTTTCTTCAGGCAGTGGATCATGATCCCTACAACTGACTTTAGACCTGTAAAGAGAAATGTGTGCTTACAATAAAATGGAAATCTTGCTCCTTTGAAAAGAACACATTGGGGTCTTATTTAAGTCTCTTTATCTAGATCTAACAATGTGAATAAAAATCAAACTTTGATGTTTCTGTATTATTGTTAATTTATAGCACCTGATACAATAATTCAGATACAATATTTAAAATTAGTTTTTTTTTTTGGTTGTGTCTCTTTACTATGTAAAGAATAACAATTTTTCCCTTGGATATGCTTGTCATACCAGCTACCACTGTCAAGCACAAGAAAAAGCACTGTATAAAGTTATAAATCAAATTGGGCTGAAAGTGTCCAAACAAGAAATGATTTCAAACTGCAGTGTGTTGCACTATTCTTTTTTTTAGCTTTTTAAAATTTTATTTGTATATTTAGTGTATACAATACAATGACATTCATTGTTGGAAATTTGTACCTCTGCATAATCAATCTTGGTTCTTATTTTTCCCCATTCCCCTGTCCTCCCTTCAACTCTTCCCTCCCTCCCAAACTACAATGACTTTGTTTCCATTATTTTTCATTTTCTCACATTGATAGGGAAAACTCTGTAAATAGCAAAACCTGCAAAATGTCACAATGTAGAATGGCTTCCGCTGTCCCTAACAGCAGTTTGTTTTGTTTAGTTTAGAAATAACAGACATTGGAGGCATTAACCACTGAATGAGGCATCTGGTCTCATCCTGAGAAAACAGGGCACATCAAGACCCTAAACTCTGAAGTTCTGTAAACCACATGATTGTAAAAGTGTTGAGATGGAAAGAACCATTGTTAACCTTGCTTTCCAGACCTTGAACACACCCTTCCCATGGGCTAGGATAGATAGCTAGGTGAATTTTAAAGGTAAACTCCCCTAACCACAAAGAATTGTTACATCTGGGTTGAAAGTTGACTATCTTGTGATCATGATTGGTATATTGGTAATGTGAACTAAGAGAATGAAATGTAACCACCTGAATTAGATCAAAAACCTATAAAAGGAGGAGCTGTAAGACAGTAGAGGGCAGATCTCTGGCACTGCTTTTGGGTGTGATTGGCCTTTTGTTAGCAAAATAAACTTTTATTATTGTACTTCCATTCTGCATATCTCTGCATGCCATTTACCAATTCCTTCTGCAAAAATACTGATTTCGTTCCCTTCCTTCCTTTCCACACTATTCTTTAATTAACTATAATAATTCAATTTTGGCACTATTTAAATAAAACCTGTGGATAAAATTTATAGTTATCAGTAATGTGAATAATACAACTGTGATATAAGGAAACCATTTAATGAGAATTCTTAATACTTCAGGATTCTAACTCAAATTTGGATTTATTGAAGACTTTCATTTCTCTATTAAATAAGAAATGCTAAACACTGAGAACAAAATAAGAAGAAACAAAAGCTATGTA
>NW_022900938.1:28154045-28158086 GCF_012274545.1 Fukomys damarensis | reverse complement strand
CACACACACACACACACACACACACACACACACACACACAGGTGGGGGAGCAATTGAGTGGAAGAGCACTTCCTAGCATGCCAGAAGCCATAGGTTAGATTTTCAGTACCACAGAAAATTAAAAAAAAAGAAAAAAAGAACCATATCATCCCTTATTCTACCACATAACATAAGGAAATAACCATATTTACTTATCACATTTTTTCTATTCCAATTTCTCAGTTTTTATTAATATAATTTGGGACTTTGACAGTTGCAATGGTAAAACTATGATATATTTTATATTATGCATAATTTGACATAACTAATAGGACAAGTAGAATTCAAATCATTGCAATGGCTTGTCAGAAGGGTAAAACTCATGGAGAGGGAGTAGAGAGGACTTGGATGGAAATTCCTGACCTAAAAAGTGAAGCTGCTCCATATACCCAAAGTGTATTGCCCTTTAGAAATTAGTTTATCTTAAAATAAATCTAATTTATTTAGATTTTGGCAAAATTTATCAAAATTTTATAATGTTGGTATGTATGTCTCCAGTTCAAGAATGGCTCACAGATGTCCATGTGGTAACCTTCGACTTATAACCTATAAACAACAGTAATTTGAAATTTATTCTCTGTTGGAATTGTTGCAGAGCTCATTCTGACTTATTTCAGAATTAAATCTTGCCATTGTTGGTTATTTTATTTTCACAATTTTCATTTTCATGTCTTTCCTTACAATTATTCAAGAAAGATAAAGATGCAGAATGTAATAGCTCTTGAATGGATCATATTTTTCTGTGGACTTCATATATGAATGATGTACATATGTAGAATTCTAAGTCACTACCTCCATGCCTGCAATTTTCACACACTATTATGAAGATGTCTAAAAATGCCTTGATGTCTAAAAATTGCTTGTTTGCTTGTAGGATTTATATACTATTCTTTAATGCTTTGTAATATTTTAGACTATATATGTGTCCCTTATTATTATAATACGTCTCATATAAATTGAGACCTTTCCATTTGTAAGTAGATTTTTCCTCCAGTTAAAAATTAAAAAAATTTTTTTTTCTAACATTTTTTTTTATTCTTTTTTTCTCTCATTGAGTTTATTGCTACATTTTAGTTATACAGCACAGTTACATTCATCATTGGGATCTTGTACCTTTACATGACAGATCTTGGTTCTCATTTTTCTCCCTTGTCCCTGCCCTCCGTTCATCCCTCCTCCCTTCCCTATTTACAAATATTTTATTTCCACTTTTTCATTTTCTCATATTTTTCCACCATTAACTTTCCCCTGCCCTACCCACTTCTCCCACACCTCTAGCCCTTTTCTTCCTATTTCATATCATCAATTATATCATTAGGATCTTATGTACCATTATGATACTATCTTAATATACATTTGTAAAGTCATACTTACCTTCTCTGGATTTGGTGAAGTTGCCATGCCACAGATAATTATTTTTGTTAAAAAACTTCACAGAGATATAATTCAGAAGCCCTAGAATTCATTTGTTTAATGTGTACAATTCAGTGTTATAGAATATTCATAGGTTGTGAATCCTTTTTGTGCTGTTTTTCTGTTTTACTCAGCCTGGTCTCCAGGGTACACAGAGCTAGCCTTCTTCACAGTGTTCTGGTCCATGACAGACCTCACTTTAGTATCATTACATTTGGTCTTGGGTTTTTGATAGAATGATTTCTTAATACTTCCAACTTATAGCAGCCAAAAAGCTATGTGAACTGTTCATATCAGATTATACTCATTCAGAACAAATTGGAAGTTGTTTGTTGGTGGCCTTATGCCAAGATACGTTCAGAAATGGAAGCTGTAAATTAGGCCTCAACATCTTCTAAAACTGTGAACACAGTTCTCTGGGTTTTTAGGAGAAACTCTCTGAACTTTGTGGTATATGGATTGCATACTATTGAAGCATTCAGAGCAAGGAGATATTTATCGTATTTTACATTACTTGGTTCATTTCAGTTGGTTTCTTGATGCAATGAAGGAAAGGAGGAGGTATACTAGAAATCTGCCTGAGCTATCCTCAGAAATATAAGAAGTTTTATAAGCTCATATTTTTAAATGCAAAAAATAAAAGTATAATTGATTAATCTATATTTTTATATCATGAACATTAAACCAGTATCACATAAATAAAAATCAAATGTCTTTTTCTGAAGAAAAAAATTAGTTGAAAGATCAGATGACCTATTGGTTTCAAAAAGAAAATACTGTCAAATTAATATTTTTCTCTGAAGAACAAGAGAATTCAAATGATTATATGGAAGAATGTATATCACAAGGGAAAAATAATCCAATGGCATTTCTTTTTTTTCTTTAATTGAGTTTATTGGTACCTTTTAGGCATACAGTACAGTTACATTCATTGTTGGGATCTTGTACCTCTACATGACAGCTCTTGGTTCTCATTTTTTCCACTTATCTCTGCCCTCCCTTCACCCCCTCCTCCCCTCCCCATCTACAAACACTTTATTTCCATCTTTTTGTTATCTCACATTTTTTCCTTTTCCCTTGTTACCCTTCCCCTACCCATCCCACCTTCCCTACACCTTTAACCCCATTCTTCCCATTTCTCAATGTCAGTAATCTTATCAGGATCTTGGTGGGAGTGCAGACTGGTGCAACCACTGTGGAAATCCATATGGAGATACCTCAAAGAGCTGGAACCAGAGGTTCCATTTGACTCAGCCATCCCTCTGCTGGGTATCTTTCCAAAAGAACTAAAAGAATCATATCACAGTGATGTATGCGCACCCATGTTTATAGAGGCACAGTTTGTAATAGCTAAAACTTGGAAATAGCCCATTTGCCCATCAGTTGAAAACTGTATAAAGAAGATGTGGTTTTTCTATAAAATGGAATATTACTCAGCCATAAAGAATGAGAAAAGAGATTCAATGTCATTTCTTACCTTGGTTTAAAGGAATAATTTTCAAAATTCTCAAAGTTCGTACAACTTTAAGCATCTGAGTTAAGCTTAGAGGTGCGGACCTTGCTACAATCCTGTAGAAGTAAATGAGAGTTATTCAGAAGTCATTTCGAGTCTCTGCTATTTATGTTTATCTTCCTATGCTTATTGAAATTTATTTTAAAATTATGTGTTGAAGCATTTTACTTATTCACATTCTTCCCATTTTTTGAATAATTGTATTAGTGGTTAGAAGAAAAAATTGTTACAAAACAAAGTAGAGGTAAATATTTATCAGTAAGCTTCAGTAATGAGAGTTTATAACAGTTTGAAGCTGAATACTCTTAATTACATATCAAATGTTGTATATTATTTTTATAAGGACTGTGTCATCTTATTACTGAAAATAGATAGATAAGAAAAGTTAATAGATTTTTAAAAGGAGTGGCGTTCATTTGAAGTATTTAAACTGGTGAGTGTGTTCACAGTGAAAATAATGATGATGATGATCAGGCAGTGACAGTCATAATGATTAATGGTGATTGACTACAGAAGGTATGGTGTGTATCAAATAAAGGCACAGACTCTGGGGCCAGACTGCCTGTATAGAAATGTAGTTTCCATTACTTTCTATCTGTCTAGTGGGAACGTTAACTGATCCTTATTCCACAGTATCTTCAATTATTTTTCTTTGTTTGGAACCAGAAATCGAATTCAGGGCCTCACACTTGCCAGGCAGGCACTGCACTGCTGAGTTACATCCCTGGCCCTAGTATCTTTAATTTTAAAATGGGAATACTATGTCTCACTTCACAGGCTTGTTGTAAATATTAAGTGAAATAATGTATCTAAGTATACTGGCTCTTTTAAGGGATGTTAGCTAAATTTTACATGGTAATAGGAGGAATAAGGGAAATAATTATAGTAATAATAGAGATAGTAAAAACAACAACTGCAATGATACTTGCTTTTATTTTTTATTGTTGACAATACAGCAGACATTGTTTATACTCTCTATAAAAATATATTTTTGAGAAAAGTTTGGGCTGGGGATTTAGCTCAGTGGTTCGGTGGCCTGCCTTGCAAGTGCAAGGACCCAAGTTCAATCCCCGGTA
>NW_022900938.1:28143950-28154034 GCF_012274545.1 Fukomys damarensis | reverse complement strand
AAAAAAAAAAAAAAAAAAAAAAAAGAAAAGTTGACTGATAGAAAGCTACAAATGGCATGTCATTTAAATTTTTATTTTTAATGGGAATGTGTTGTCTATGATCATTTCCATATCTATAAAACAAAATACACTAAATGGAAAAAATGGACATGAAATAATTAGTATTGTACATTACACTTTTGTGTGTATTTGAAACAAACCCAAATTATACATAAGGAGCAAAATAAAAGACAGATAAGAGGAAATAGGGAGAGAGAGATCTTTCTCAAATTGCAAGGGGCAGGAGAGATGGAGGGGGGAAGAAAAGGAAATTAAGATATGTTATTTAACTGCTTATCTACTACTACCAAGTTGACACAAAGAATGTAAACATCATGTACTGCAAACATGACTAACAAAAATATATAAATACATACATAAAATATTGGCAAATGATTATGGTGTTTGCTACTTGAAGAAATACTTACTCAAACAAAGTCACACCGAAATCAAGCCAGTTCCATGGATCTCCAAAGAAAGAAAAAGGTCCTGCCCATATACCTCTGGCAATGACTTTTACAAGTATTTCAAATGTGTAAATTCCAAGCAAAGTGTGCCTGCAGAAAAAATTTTATATCAGTAATAAAAGTAAGAAGTGTACATTGCCCATTCTGAAATACTATGCTTATCATAGCAATATGAAAATAAATATTTGAAAATAGGTCATGAAAAAGTGAACACTTTTCTGTTTGGCAGGCCAAAAACAACCAATCAGATAACAATCAAAGCAGTAAGTGCCCCTTGGGCCTCTCAGCACAATGCTTTTGGATTCTAGGATGACTACTTCTCATGGTGTCAGCCCTGAAATTTGACTGCCAACTTCTTTCAAAAAGTCTTATTTCAACAAGATGCTTTCCTATTACTAAGGTTAATGAAGAAAATATAAAATTTACACCTTATGATATTGCACAATAATTAATAATAATATACTAACTAAGGGAATGTACAAGACCTAATTTGTGATCACCATATATAAGGAATTTTTTGTTGAATCAGTATTAAATATACCTTTTGAAGTCAACAATGCTTAAGAGTAAAGTTCTGGAAATAACTTTAACAGAGCTTTTATCCCTAGAAAATTTAATGGACCTTTCTATCATTGCAGTCTAATGCAAATGAGACTATTCATATTACTTAAGAAAAGGAAGTAGAATAGAATATTAAGAAATTCTAAATGAATGGGAGGTTTTCTGAGCTAGATAAAAACAATATGTTGTAATAGTAAAGATCCAGGGCACTGAAATATTATATTAATCAATAATAATTGAGTTTGCAATAAAATCCCAACTGCATGATCTCATAAAATAAATTTTCAGCTAAAGAATCAAATATTAATCTGCTTTACTGAGAAACAGATGCAATTAAAATCTAACTAAGAATAATGAAAGGGCAGAAATATTCTAAAACTGGTGAAAAAACAAATGATTTTATTTGGAAAATTCATTAATTATATATGTATATACTACATTATATATTATAAATATTCTACTACATAAATATTAAATTGTGTAATGTAATGTAAATATGTAATTTATGAAAATATGACATTAAAATTATAAAATGTTAGAATTAAGATATATGGGATACTATGTAAAACAAAATTATATGACTTACTCTACTGCTGGTCCCCATTCCGGCAAATTATTCATGGTCATGAGTATGCAATCTGTGAGGACACTAATTAAGATTAACAGTTGGAAAAGAGTAGGTTACAGTCAAGGAATAATGAATGATAAATGACATTAGAAATGATACATTTCTATAATCTGTGTTCATATGTACATGAAATGAAATATATTTGTAAATATTCAACAGATCTATATTACTCTTGTTGAAAAATCAATGGAGACATAAATTAATATTTGTTAATGTCTAGTACTAGTGAAGGTATTAGAAGACATTCTTTATAATTTTAAAATATGAAATAATTGATGCAATGTAATCTAGATTTCAATATAACCTGAGATAGCAATCAGAAAGAAAGACCTTCTTCAGGAATAGTTGAATAACAGAATAACTGATTTGGTATTAGCCCTTTAAAACACACTCAACCAGCCAAAAGAAAAGGATATGGATGTATCAATACTTTGATAGTTGTTCCTCTAATAGTACTGAATGGTGATAAAGTACAAAAGATGGAAGCGGCATTGAATCTGAAGATGGTTCTGTTTTTATTCAATACCATGAAAGTCTATAAGGAGGAAAACAATAAGTGAAATTGGAATGTAGAACTATAATATCATCACTTATGCAATATGTTGCCAATGATCAGCACAGTTATATTCTCTCTTATATATCTTCTTTTGTGTATTCTTTTACAGCCTGTCAAATGGAAATGCATGTGTTACTTTCATTCATAGTTAGGCTTACCTGCTTACCTACAATCTTTTTGCTTTATTTGCCAGTATTATGCTGAAGACAAAACCAAGGACATTAGAAAACTAAATCCAGTTTCGTATTAATCCTGGTCTTCTTGGCATGGTGCACCTCAGACAAAAGCTTCAAGGATGGGCTATTGTGAAAAGGACTGTTTTCAACAATGTGCTACTTACTGACTTCAAATGTAATGTCAATTTAGATGTCTTCCAGATTGACTTTATTTAAACAGGGTACTTATCACCCCAGTCCTTTGCTCACCAGGTTAAAGACATGCTGACATCTCCATTACCTCTTCTTATTTCCCACAAGTTACAACCCTGCCAAGTTTCCAGTTACAGCATCCCTAGGTACTTTTCTTTATTCCAGAATGAATATCTATCCTTGCCTCTTCATAAAAGTTCTTCCCTTTTGAAATACTAAAATTTGAAGTGCTCTCCATGCTATTGCTCAAGGTTTCCTCTCTTAATGAAAACGCTTCCAGCTTTATGAGTCTACATGGTCTCTGTTTCTTCTAAACACAATTTGTTCATATTTAGCATTCTGTCCTTGTTGTAGGATTATACATGCACCAGTATGTACCTCAAGTACTCCTGGAGATAAGGTGTGAATATAGGAATTCATGAATGACCACAAATGATGAATATAGGTTGAATGCTTTCCTAACTTTTGAATAAGCTCATCAATTTAGCTGTTCTAAATTTTGTATCTTCTAGACATTCTAAAGTTGTTTCACAATTGATAATCATAAATAGTCAATCACCATATTCCCATAAAACAAGTCATTTATATTAAGGTATATCAGTACATATATTAAGAAGTAATAAAACTACATAATCAGATAAGTTGCTAGTCTTGATAAAAATCAGAAATATATGTATTCCCTAAATAAAATACTTAATGCAGTTCTGTATAATTAAAAATTATCTTATTTTGTGTGTTGTTCATTTATTTCCTGGCTCAATTACAATTTTGCACATTTGGAAAATAACATAAATAATGTAGTCCCAATAGTTTGAATTAATTCTTACTTTTTTACTCAAGTAGTAGTATGGGTCCACATCTTCCAAGGGCTCTGACACCATAGCTCCAGAAAGGCTTCCGTAAATAAGGGGGAGCTCTTTGCCAACTTCCAAATCAGGATTTGGCTTTAAATCATCTCCTTCATTCTCCTTATTGTGTTTCTTAGCGATGTGCTGCTTTATAAGTTCCAGAGACTTCTTGCTGAAGGGAACAAGGCCCTTCAGTTCCGGGGAAGCCATCATTTCCAACTTTGTACCTGTAAGAAATTAATTTTCTTTAGTTTGATAATGAAGTTAGGTTTATTAAGAAAAAATTAAATTTACAAAAGGTTTGGATGTGAACCACTGCGACAAACAAATTCAATAAGTACCTTCAAGGAACACATTCCAGAGTTTTGCAGAGAACTAAATTGTTCTGAGTTTTATTATACTTAGCATTATGCTTCACTTATAATTTTATAAATTACCCAATCTACTTCATGTAGTCATTTCTTGAATGCTCTTTATTTTATTGAAATCTTCTTTAACTTTTCTACTTTAATAAAAGAATCCTGTTTGTTCTGGATATTTTGTGTAGCTACATTCAATTTTCACATGAGCTGTATATAACTATTGGTTGGTCTCTTCTTTCCTAAATGTAGTGTTCCTTGATCCTAGATCATACGTACCTGTTGCCTTTTTATATTTTTTATCACTTCCTTTAACTCAATCTTAGTAAAGGCCATTTTTTTTTTCCAGTGCCGAGGACCAAATCTGTGCCTCTTATCCTGAACTACATATCCAGCAATATGGGTCAAATTTAACTTATATTTTAATTCTGATATCCTTAAAAGTTCTGCCTTCTTCATATCCATTTTTCTGATAAATGCTCATAGAGTTTCAATTAATGTCTCTATATGGATGTATACCAAATGCAATTTAAAAGGTAAAATATAATTCACTGTCTTTCCCATGACTATAATCACTCTAACCTTTGAATTACTACATAAGCAAAAACACCAATTCATTACCTTGAATACTTGCAAGCCTTTCCTACTATCAATCATTCTGCCTAAAATATAAATATAAATAAAATATAGAGATATTTTAATTGGTCTACTTCAGCCAATGGAGTTATTTCTTACTGAAATAATTATATGTAACCAGAAAGAGGAATATCTTCAAAGTAGCAATGCTAGCTTACGCCCAGGTTTTTAAAGAGATGTTCCAGGTTTTATGTATGAGGGAATTTTAATGAAAATAATAGGGACTAGGAAGATCAGGATATACCTACTTGGAGTACCATTTTCATACTGATGATATAAAGGCAGTTGTTTGCTTTTGGAATTATCATCCAACTTTTTTTCAGCTTTAATTGAGTTTATTGGTACATTTTAGGGATACAGTACAGTTACATTCATTGTTGGGATCTTGTACCTCTACATGAAAAGTCTTGATTCTCATTTTTTCACCTTACCCCTGCCCTCCCTTCACCTCCTCCTCCCCTCCCCATCTACAAACACTTTATTTCCATCTTTTCATTATCTCACATTTTTTTCTTTTCCCTTATTACTCTTCCCCTACCTGTCCCACCTTCCCTACACCTTTAGCTCCTTTCTTCCCATTTCTCAATGTCAGTAATCTTATTAGGATCTTATGTATTATTGCAGATTATTCACACCAGGGAAACTATTCGGTATTTACAGATGTGTGATTTATTTATTTCACTTAGGAGTATATCTTCAATATGTATCCATTTTCCTATGAAAACCTTCACGTTAAAATCAGGAACAAGACAAGGATGCCCATTATCACCACTTCTCTTCAATATAGTTCCAGAAACATTAGCCACAGCAATTAGACAAGAGAAAGAAATTAAAGCAATAAAGATAGGAAAGGAAGAAGTTAAACTGTCATTATTTGCTGATGATATGATACTCTACATTGAAGACCCAAAAAACTCCACCAAAAAACTTCTAGACTTAATTGACAGATTCAGTAGAGTATCTGGATACAAGGTGAATACCCAAAAATCAATAGCCTTCTTATACACAAAAAACAGACACACGGTGAGAGAAATAAGGGAAAAAATTCCTTTTACAATAGCATCCAAAAAAATGAAGTATCTAGGAATCAATCTAACAAAAGAAGCAAAAGATCTCTACACTGAAAACTACAACACTCTGAAAAAAAGAAATTGAAGAGAATATAAAAAAAATCCAACATTTTTATTTTAATATCACGTAGAAAACTGACATTAAAAGTTTGCCAAGAATTATTCACAAACAGTATAGATACAAACAAACATACCAAACAGCACTTCATCTGCTAAGCTTCACTGAGGGAAAACATAAGTTTTGAAGAATTATAATTTATAAGCTTCAGATAATTAAAGTTTTCTTACACACAAATTTTTTTATTTAAAGCATTTAATGAGCTATCACAATTATATTCTTTATACAGAGACTCAGAAATATGCGCTAGTTTATTAATGGCTTACATTTATCATTATAAACATTAACACTATATTATATTATGTAATGGTGCTTCTAAAGGTAACTACAGAATGATCCTGTTATGATTTTATAGTTCTTCTATTTTCTTAGAAAATAGAAATTACCTGTGACCAGATACTGTTTTGCTATGTTTTTAACTGTTATTTCTGCTGTAGAAAGTGAAGAACTAAGGTTCTTCCATTCCTTCAAATGAAATTAGTTAATTAATCAATGCGATTTATGACACTACCTGGCTGTTCACGGACTTTTTTTTACATAAACCAATTCTGTTCATGCTTAATGTTCTTACTGAAGGCCTTGAATATTTAATAAAGAAAATGAATGAAACATATATACATAGATGCATATTTAAAAAAATTATTTTGAAAACTGTTTCATAAGATGAAAAAAATGACCTGAACAAATACAATAATAAGATAGATTTTAAGGGACTATCCAAACCCCATTTAACCAACAGATACAACAAATAAAGCACTCAAGCCCTTAGTATTCTATATGACTTATTTGGGATACCGATAATTTTGATTGTGGTGGAAAAATATCTTAGTAGAAAAAAGTGAAACAAATACAATCATGCATTTTGAAATGGATAAAACCTACATTTAAATCTCAAATATTGTTCCATGTTTTGGGGCAGCTCAGTAAAGTTACCTAATGTCTTAAAGACATTGTTTTTTTCTTTTGTAAAATTGGGATTCCTCCTTGGATTAAATAAGGATAGTTTTTAAAATGGATAAAAATGCCTGGTATCATAGTTAGCACATGATAGGAAATAACATGAATGTTATGGCTTATGTGTAGGTATCCTCCCAAAGCCTCATGCAGTCATAGGTGGGACTTTTCAGAGATGGTTGAATCTAGAATGTGTGACTGACTCATGGTGGAATGCTAGGATAAAGGATGGGGCGTTTACTAAATTAGTTCACTGACTGGTTTGGCACTGCCATAGTCCTTGTAGCCTGGATACAATATAAGGGACAGAAAGAGTCTTGTTTTCCCCTCTTGCTTGTTTTGCTGCCATCTCCCCACCATGAACTGTTTATCTTCTGTGAGCCCTGTTTGCCATGATACCTTACCTTGGAGCCACCTGATTATGGACCGAAATCTCCACAAACTGTGAGTTAAATAAAGCCTTCCTCCTGTAACTTTAGATGTCAGGTATTTTGTCTCAGAATGAGAAAAGTAACTTAGATAGTGAATTTTTAATTGTGATATAATTTGATCTTAGAGTAGTGGGACAGAGCAAAAAGAATAATAAATAATAGTACTTCATGTAAGATTTAGAAATTTGGAACTGTGTGCACAAGTGCAGTGCAGAGATGCTTTGTGCCAGAAAACTGTCAAAGGGTTTTACTTAAAAATAACTGGAATGCAAATCAATACTGATTTATGTCTGCCAAGAAAGCTAATATTGCCTTCTTCTTTATTGACAGAAGGTGGAGGAGGAAGACTTTCTCTACTCTGTATTAATCTATGAGCAGGTACAGAAACTGGAGAGTCTTCAAATGGTATCACAATATTGATTAAAGTAAAATGACACATTGAGATGATTTAAAAGAATAAATGAAGCACAGTAATTGAGACAGAAAGAATACAAGTGAAACGTTTTTGTTTCCAAGTAGTTAAATGATTTTCATGAGGAAGAAAAAGAGAGACTTCCATATTGTTCAGAGGAATGTATTGAAATCAATGAACACAGGACAGAATAGATTGAGCTCAAGATAATAAAGAGCTTCCTAAATAGCATCAAAAATAGAATGGATTTATTTAGGTATTAGACCTCCCTCTTAATTAGCAATGAAATGCACTGACTTTTGCTAGTTGGATGAGATGATTGTAACAGATTCAAATATTTTTGGTAAAATTAAATTGATTAAAATATAAGCAAAAGTAATCTTATATAGCATTGAATTAATAAAATAAAATACATTTTATATATCATTTTGGTCCATAGTGAAAGTAATTCTTGCATGTAATATTTGAAGAGACCCCTTTTGATGACTAACAAATAAACTTATGCATGTTAAAATTAAAAACAAAATTCTATTCAATCCCGCTATTCTCCTTCTAGTTGTCTTCTTGAAAGAATTAAAAACATCAGATTACAGTGATACATGCATACCCATATTTATAGAAGTGCAACTTATAACAGCTAAATGTTGAGGTGAGCTATATGCTCAATAACAGATAAATTGATAAATAAAGTGTGGTATTTGTACACAATGGAGTACTATTCTGCCATAGGGAAACTTGAGCAATTTGTAGGAAAACGAATGCCCCTTGAGACCACAATGTTCAATGAAATAAATCATATGCAGAAACATAAATATTACGGTTTCTTCATAGGAGAAAAGCACGACATAAAGAGGACAAGAAAGGCAGATAATAGGAAACAGGGAAATCTGTTGCAAAAGAGAATGAGACCAAGACATGGAGGGAGGGTGGAAGGAGGGGAAGGAAAAGTGATGAGAAAAACAATTCAAATGTGTTATTTTCACGTACCAACTCCTCACGGGGAAAGTAATCAGTAGGTACTGCAAACATGTTCTGATACTAATTTAAAAATACGGTTCATGAAAGTTTATGGAAAGGGAGGCTTCATACTTATTGTAAAGATACTTCCATGAATGGAAATCGTCTAGACACCTTTCAACTTCAAGATTCCATTTACAAGCCTATATTTTCATTGCACAAAGTATAGTATCCACTTTCACATTCTGTCACCACTCTATATTAAAACAATCTGGACTTCTCATTTTGCTATCCATTAGCTATGAGGCTTTAATAACATTTCTCAGCCTTATTTTCCTGACATGTGTGATTTGAAATCCTTCAGATATGTCAAAATGCTGTAAAGATTAACTCAGAAAACACAGAAATCTTGTACCACAGTGCAGCCTTCATCAGCACTTATCTCTCTCAGCAGAAGTACTTATCCTAGATGAATCGTTTAAAAGTAATTTTGATGTTGAATGAAACTACCCTGAGTTTTTGACTAGAAGAATGAATGACTGGCAGGTATCTTCTTCTATGGCCCTGAAAAGCAGTGTAAGCATTTATCAAATGTAATTGGCATACATTTGACTTCTAGATGGTTGAGTGCAGACTCTAAATTATTCATCATTGAATCATAATTCAGTAAATGCTTTTCTGTGGGGATTTATGCAATATGGTTCCACCACTACGCTTTCCCAGAGAGCTATCTTATACAGAATTAATGCCTGAAAAACACAGAAAGATTAATAGTTAATATGTCCATTAGACTGCCTTTCTAAAAAATTGAACAGTAAAAATAAACTTTTGTCAATAATTGTATCACACTCGGTTCACGCTTCTTCTCTGAAGAGTTTACCTGCACCAATAGTTTATGTTGTTAATTGGAGTGAAAGTCACTTCTCTTGGATATCAACTGAAAACTAAAGAACCAGCAGAAGTATGGGGAAATGGGGTGAGTATTTATAGAAAAATGTTTCCCTTCTTTAGTATATGGCATAATTTATCATAATAGTCTGGTAATTATAATTATGATCACTCTTAGTGACTATTACTTGAAATTAGATGCCTCTGATTATATTATCTGATTTCTCACCTATTGCCCTGTGATTACCATTTTAAAGACGAGGAGTCAGAATTGATCAATTTCATGCATTCTCCACCATCATAAAGCTGCTTAGGTGGCAGAGGTAAATACTAACTAAGTTGTTTCAAAATCTAAATTTTGGTAACTTTAAATTATAACATAAGAAATATTTACAAACTACAAATATGATAGGCAAGAGTGAACATACCTCAGTATGGTAACTTTAGAAATGTGCAAATCCAGGGGTCCACTGGAATTTTAGCTCCAAGTTCCATCACTGAATAGTTCATAGGTTAATGTCAGTTGAGCATTTCTAGAACATTTTTTTGTTTTTCCAATGATGCAAAAGTAAAATATTCTCAATTTTGTAAGACCGGAGATAAATGAGTGTAGTAAACATTAATTTGGATAAGAAATGATATTTTTATTATTTTAATTTTTATTTATTTATTTATTTTGGTACCAGGGATTGAACTCAGGACTTTGCACATGTGAGGCAGGTGGCAGAACCACTGAGCTAAATCCCTAGCCCTTGTAAAGATATTGTTTAACATGGTAGCCCACCATACATA
>NW_022900938.1:28131771-28143940 GCF_012274545.1 Fukomys damarensis | reverse complement strand
TATATATATATATATTTAGGGAATTTGTTATAGTATAAGTAATGGCAGGAGATTTTCAATAGAAATGAAAGAGACAGATAATATATAGTATAACCTTTCTAGCCCCTCAAAGATCTAAAATGTGACCACATGATTTCAGTCTACCTAGTCAAATGAACCAATTCAAGATTATAATCTTGTTTTGTAAGTGAGGTATAAGTTTGAGCAATACCTTTCAGCAATTTCAGGGGCAAGATTAACAATAGAATCAATGGTCCAGTGCAGAACATTCGGTGGTTTGAGGCTTAGCCTATCGACTGGTTTTGCCATTTGATGTTGGCTATGGTCTTGGCTGTGACAAAGTATTTTCTTAAGTTAGGTTTTAATCTATCACATGCTCTTATTTCTACATATTGGTTTTGTTACCATTGTTAAAATTTTTCCAAATCATTACTAAGTGATACGATGATTGCTTAGAGGCAGAGATTTATGATAAAGCCCACAAAAAATGATAAATAAAACTCTAGGTGTGGAATATGCAGGTGCAATTTACTCATTTCTGTTAACTTTTTTTTTCCATGTTTTGGTTTCTTCATCTGCGAAGTGGGAGTAATCAGTGTACCTACATGCAGAGTAATATTAACATGGAAGGGGTTAAGAAATATAAGGCATATAGAATCCTGATGGTTAAGTACTACCCAGTCAGTAAATATTATTTATTGTTATTTTTCATCATTTTGAGTATAGTATTTTTATGTGGATCTTCTTTTGAATGGAAGTAATTGCATTGTTGCTGAAATTTTTAAAGGGAAAATGCAGAATGTAGAAAATGTAAAGTCATTCCCATTCTTGGATAGGCAGAACTAACATTGGCCGTATAGGGGCCCGGGATTTAGCTCAGCCGTTTGGTGGCCTGCCTTGCAAGCGCAAGGACCCAAGTTCAACCCCCTGTACCAAAAAAAAAAAAAAAAAAAGGCCATATTAACAAAAATGATATATAGATTTAATGCAATCCTGATCAAAATACCATAAACAATTTTCATAGAACTAGAAAATAATTCTAAAATTTATTTGGAAACAGAAGACATATAGAATTGACAATGCAATGCTGGGTAACAGAAGCAAGACATGAAACATTGTGACCCAGACTTCAAGTTAAACTACTAAGCCATTATACTCAAAACAGCTTAGGACTGGTTAAAAAATAATATTGGAAGAGAATAGAAGATGCAGAAACAAACCCAAGCACCTTCAGCCACCATGTTTTGGCAAAAGGGCCAATAGTATAACTTGGAACAAAAATAGTCAAACATGGTGCAAAGAAAACTGGGTGGTCACATGCAGAAGAACAAATTTTAATCCATATCTCTCATTCCTTACTAAAAATCAAACAAAAATTATTAAAGACCTATATATAAAAACAAAAACTCTGAATCTATTCAAAGAAAAAAATGGTAGATATAGGCATAGGCAGAGATTTCCTATCAGAAACTCAGTGTATAGGAAAGAATACCAAGAATTAACAAATGGGATTTTAAATTGAAAAGCTTCTTCACAGGAAAGAAACAACCAGCTGTGTGAGGAGACAACTCAATACATGGGAACATCTTTTACCAGATAATCCGCAGACAAAGGATTAATGTTTAGAATATAAAAAGAACAAAAAATAAGACCTAATTAAAAATGGGCAATTGAAATGAATAGACACTTCAGAGAAGAAGAAATACAAATGACCAGTCATATTCCAGACATGGTGGTGCACACCTGTAATTCCAGCAATTGGGAGGCTGAGGCAGGAGTACTGCTGTGGGTTCAAGGGCAGCCCAAAACACAGTGAGACATTTACTGAAAAAAAAAAAAAAATGACGTCCAATAAATCCAGCATCTTTGGCCATTAGAGAAATAGAAATCAAGTAAACATGATCTTCTTAGTGTAGTAAGAATGGTAATTATTAAGGACTGAAAAAAACTGCAAATACTGGTGACATTATAGGAAATAAAGGAAACCTCATATGTTATTGGTGAGAATATAAAATAGTACGACCGGGCCAGGGATTTAGCGCAGCGGTTCGGTGGCCTGCCTTGCAAGCGCAAGGACTCCAGTTCGATCCCTGGTACCAAAAATAAATAAATAAAATGGTACAATCACTTTGGAAATTACTACAGAGATTTCTAAAAAAAAAAACCTAAAAATAGAAATTCCATTTACACCTCTACTGTTTAACCTTTCCAGAAGAGCTACATTCATTCTTCTACAGTGACACATATCCATGTTTGTAGCAGGACAACGCACAACACAAATCATGGTAGTGTTCTATATGCCCCTTAAGAGATGAGTGGATAAAGAAAATGTGGTTTACATACACCAGGGAGTTCTACAGAGCCAAAAAGAAGCATGAATTTGAGCCATTTGTACAAAACTCCATGGCTATCAAGACTCTAAGGATATATGTGAAATAAGTCAGTCATAAAAGGCTAAATATTGCATGGTCTTTCTAATATAACAGACACAAAATATAAACAACTTCAAGAGCAAAACAATGTTAATGTTAATAAAGTTGACAAAGAGGCAGAATCTTTAGAGATGGGGAGAGGCCAGGCAGAAGTAGAAAAGGAGGGAAGCAAAAAGGACCAAAATGGGGTATGTATATGTATCAAACCTCCAATGGAATACAAATGTAGTATCACAAACATGTCAGAGATTTTTTAAAAAGAGAATATGCAGAATATAGTTTAACTTCTTATTGGTAACTCAAATTAATAATAATATCCACTTATAATGATTATGTGCAACATTATGACATTCTTACATTATTTTATTTTTTAAAAAATTGATATTTACTAAACTATCACTTAAATAAAAGTGCATAGGTAATAAACATACTTAATACCTCTTTTTTACAACTATGTACACTTTTTATTTATACACTGTCTTTTTTCATAGAGTTTTCAGCATTATTTCTTGAACTATTATTTTCCTTCATCCCTGTCATAGGAAGTTACTACTGATGGACGTTAGATATATTTCCCTTTTCTTCTCTCTTTTTCTTTAATCAGAAACATAGAAGAACACATACACACAAGATCTGTTATATATGATAAAATTGTCAAGAAATGTCTTCTTTCTAGAAAAGAAGCTTGTCCTCTGTTGTGCTCTTGAAACAATCACCCATATTTACTAAAAATACTGAAAGTTCAATAAAAGAAAATCCACAGATCTCTTTTCTTAGTTGAAAGACAGAACTAGTGTACTTCAGAACAAGATACCGGGAAAGCATAGAACACAATCTCCCCTACATGCAGGTGGTCCGCACCGCACCATTCATAACCAAAACTAGAGAAACAAGGAGCCCAGGAACCGAATGGCAACATCCATGGCAGTAAAAGTCCAGGTGACACCATTTCTGCATTCTCTGATCCTAGGAATGGACTGCTTTACCATCCATTTGTAGGCTGAGCTTCCCCATTTGGGAATCAGAGGAACACTAGCCTGACATTTCCCTGCTGATTCTAGCAGCTGTAACAAAATCCTTATTTATCTATGGTGTTAAGAGAATTACAAAGCCATTGACTGAACTAGGTTTTGTTACATGGTGCAACAAAATTTTAATTCCTGTTTATGTCACATCCTAAATAATTTAGAAACTCAGTGTGGGCTCTAGCATTTTACATTTTCTTCTTCTTTGTTTATATGTTTTTTTTTTTAATCTCACACTTGTAGATTTTTATTCTTCCTACTTTCGTGTTGTTTCCTTTTTTGTGGGGGAATTGTTTTGAATGACATTAGTGGTTGAACTCAGTGCTTCCTTTTACCTGTTTCCTCTCCTAACCACTGTCTCTAATTTGCTATGTTTAAACAACAATAGATTATATGCAGTGGGAAAAAAAAATCAACCATGTCAGCCATCTCCTTTCGCTTGTCTCCACTTCCCTCCCATCCCCCTTAATGTTCTTTTGCCTAAGATGCAAATGGAATGACTGAGATTAATGGATGATGACTCCTGGGTAAATAAGGCATAGCATTCCTCTCTCTAGATTCCCAGATTACAGACCAGTTTTAGAAGGAGCTAATGCTATTTCTTTTTATTAAAGCTATAACCCAAAATGTGTCACAGTTATTAATAATGACTTCCAGTTCCAAGGGCAGAAGTATTTCTCTGTGGGGAGAATTGGCAGCCAAATGGACAGATCTAATATCTGGTGGGAAATAATTATGTACTTTGACACTCAACAAGCTCTAGTTTCCAAAACTGACTCGTTTTGCCCTTTTGGAGGTATATCTACTTGCATCTCTTTAGAATGGGTATCTTTTTCATTATCCCAAACTTTTTGCCCTGCCCACAAATTTATTTCATTCTTTTCCAATTTAAATAGCTCTTGGTTTATGGCTCTTATCTTTGGACTCTCTGAGGTTGTGTTACACTCATTGGTCAGCAAATTTTGGCTAAAGCTCCTCAGTACACCTATCAGATTTAGGAGTAATATCTGGGTCCTTGTTCTGTGCTTTTGCTGCCTTCATATTCGCAGATTCTTTAACTCTAGCCTGCCATTTATCCTTTGTCCTTATACCTCTGTAACTCCTTTGAAACACATTGGAATGTGCTAACACGTGGGAAAAAAATTTATAAACAAGTAAGTCTGTCTATAATATAATCCTATTTATGTACTTATTTACTTCTTACTTGTTTTGGTTCCTGAGGAGGGAGCCCAGGGGGTGTTTATCTATATCCCCAACTCTTTTCTTCCTTAAGATTTTGTGTTGCTGAGTTGCCTCAGCTGAGTTTGAACTCATGATTCTCCATTAGCAGTTCAAGTAGCTGGGATTGCAGCAAACTACCCTTATGTCTAGCAATTTTTTATCTATATATTTTAACATTTTTACTTCTGATACATTAAAATAAACACTAATTTCTGCAAAAGATTATTCTTGCAATTTGATGTGTCCTATATGTCAATAAATTAAGTCAAGGTATTATTATTTTTATATAGTTTAATATTTTATTTGGACATAATATTTGTACAGACTTCTGAAGCACAATGTGGTATTTTGATTCATGTACACATTTGGCGGTATATTTTTGACATTAATTTGTGAAACATGTACTTTTTAAGTGTTAAGCATATTATCAGACAAGCATGCTAAAAGTATTAATACAATAAAGTCACCAAATTTTAGGACAAAAGGAAACATCATTGTAAACAAATTAAATCCTAGTCTTACCTTGTTGATTTCAAAGAACTATGAAAACTTCAAGAGAAATAGGGGCTGAAATTAAAATTACTTCAAATACCAGTGGGTTTTACAGCTTGACAAACTGCATAATATCTGAGAATAATCCAATAATGTCTATCTCCCCGAGGAGGGGAGTTGTCTAGATATGAAGCTTTAGAATGACACACTCAATTAATACAGTAAGATTAGAGGTGCACAATAGCGCTGTGGGAGAAACCAAATCTACCTACGCGCATCTGGTTACAAGTTTGTAAGAGCAACATCTGTGTAAGGAGGAGCTTGGTGGCATTCAAAACAGCAGAAAGGGACACAGATTAGTCGGGGCAAGAGCTTCTCAAGGGTCTCCTATCTCACTAAGAAATGCAACTATGGTAGAGCTAAAGACAATAGAAAAAGAGTATTCCAAGAACACAGAGTAAATCCAATTCTGTCCTAAATGTTTCTGCTCGAATTTTCAGATAACAAAGGTGTGTGGTTTCTTTACTAGTGATTCTAGAAGAATGGTTTAACCAAACTATTCAATTTCCCCAGGGTCTTCAAATGTTTTCAAAACTTCCACTTGTGAAATTATAAAATCATCCTCCAAGATTTCTAAATTACACCTTGTTACTCCAACAAAATTATCAAGTTGTAAAGCAGCAAGTTGTCCTAGAATTCCATATCTGAGGAACCCAGTCCATCAGATCCTTAGACAAAAATTCCTGGCCAGTGGCCACATTAGGGATCAACAAGTAACCCCTGCAAGAAAAGTAACTCCTGACATTACCCAGATAAATACAAAGGAGTCTCTGATGTACAATTTGTATGTATAATTTGTCCTGAATCCTGAAGTCCTTCATAAAACCGATGTCCCTGAGATGCTAGACATAATTTCACTAACTGTTTTTTAAAAATTCCCAAGCTAGAACCATCCCAGAGGTCTTTTGAGAAGAGTTCAGAAATAGCTCCTTGGTTTATCTAATGGGGTTCCTTGAACCTTCATTGTTGCTCAGCTTCTTATACCCTAAATTAATGACCAGACAAAAGAGCATTGAAACCCTTGTTATAATTGGCCAATTACAAATCTCTACCACACACGGTGGCTCTGATTTAGCTTGGCATTGACTCAGAACCTTCAACAATGTACCAGACTCTGGGAGGTTGACAATATGTGACAAAGTCTAATCTATAGATCTTGAATCCCGAAGCCTTCAAGAGGACAAAAATCATGAGAGGTCCCACACCCAGGTGCTGAGAAATGTAGAGAGAACTGTCCTCTCAGTATAGCTGATATAAATCATACTAGCTCTTTACTCCATATCAGAAAACTCCTGGGACTGATAGCAATAAATCCAGGAGCTCATGGTCCAACCTAGACAACTTCAGAATATCTTGTGTCGCCACCCCTTGAATCTGATACAGACAGCTGAGCAAAAAATTCTCTTTAACATAAACACCCATAAGCCAACCACCTTAAAAAGTAAGCAGACACATCATTACAATTTTTTAGTTCTTTTTTTCTTACAGGAGTGTGTATGGAGGATGAATCATTAATTAAAATTTCTGGGACAAATGCCTAATTAACAACATTTTTGCAAAACAGGTGGTGGAACCACTGAGTTAAATCCCCAGCCCTTAACAACATTCTTTATGCAGAAAATCCACATTCTTTTCATCTCTTTGGTCACCTCTTTCCCTCAGCTCTCTAGTTCTCTTCATTAGCCAAGGGCCTTTTAGAAGTAACCTTATCATGTTGGCATTCAGGCAGCATGAATCCTGGCATGACACCACTGTAAAGTTTGAAAAAACCCACAACTACACAACTGGGACATTCACCTTATCTTATGATTCCCACTTGCCTCTGTTATAACAACTTTTTTCTTCTACTTCTATTCTTCACAATGTACCCATGCTTTAAGTAATGGAACTGAAAGTTCCCACAGAGAGCAACAATGTATGTCTATTGTTAGAGACAACGTATTAATGACATTCTCTTTTTCAAAAGCATTCTGAGTTAGATGATAAGGTTGCACGGCCATTGAATCAACGAAACAATGTTGGGCCTCTCAGAACTGCTTCAACATCATTTCACATCAGCACCCACAGTTGCATCTTCTTAAAGACATGCCCAACAAGGACAAAAGGGATACCAGAAGTCAGTGCTGCTCCATCTGTCTTGCAGTTTGAATCTATGAGCAGTCTGCCCAGTGCCTCAAGGCTGCATGGATAGATTCTCCATTGCTGGTGACCACTCAGCAGTCATAGCCTCTTCATGCCCATTTTTTCTATTTTATGAAATTGAAATAATCACTCTAAAAATAATAATAATATATATATATATATAAATATATAGATATATGTATGTGGAACTGGAGTTGATACTGAGAAAGGGAAAAGAAATGTTTGATTCGCCTTGCCAAAGAGAGTGGTAAATTTGTGATATACACTGTATGTATGTTTATACATGTGCATCTGATTATACACATCCCTAGTGTATGTCCAAACAATATTTAGGAAACAAGGACGTAGCCCATAGAGCAAGACAATGTAAATAAATAAAAAAGAAAATGACATAAACAAAGTGAGGATGTTAAACTCATAGAGTAAGAATCATATCTCAAATGTCAGTTTCATGCTGACATGAATAGAAAATAAGGCTAAAAAACTTCTCAGTCATTTCGAATTATTGTGAAACAATTATGATTGATACCAGACATGAACAATGCATTGAGCCTGTTGCATCAGTGATATTCAAAGAATGGTAATAATAAGGTCAATTAAATAAATTAACTCAGAACTAGAAGGTACCATCTGCATAAGTGAAACTTACAGAGAAAATACAATCATTAAAATAGAATTTATATAGTTGAGAATGTTGAAATCATACCTGCTGACCATTTTAGCAATTTAATGACCAATTTAGATCAACTCTTTGGGGGGGGCTACCTCACTGTACTTAGAAGATGTATTATGCCCTGATTTTCATTTTTTATACATTCCAAACTGATTCATGGCTAAATTCACTGATGCAGATCCCTTTCTCTTAAAATGCTCTAGCTAGAATCCTTTTTTTCCCCTGCAGGTTTTAGAACTCAAATGATACTTGAAGTGCTGGTCTTTAATTTTAATGGGAATTTTAAAAAAATATAATCATTGATATATAAGAAGCAGAATGCCATTGAAGCTGTGAAATTCTTAACATGATCAATAATGCTAATGGTAAAACTCTAGAGACATACAGAGTCTCTTCTCCACGGAAATCACTATGATAGGCCGGCTTGTGGAAATAATGAGTACTGTCATACAGCTCAGCTGAGAGTGTGTATTGGTGCTTTGTTTTTTTCTTCAGGGTAACTTGTCAATAATCTCTCAAATCAAGTTTCATGTACTCTGGCCAGTAATTAAACTGCCTTATCAAAATTCTTGTAGAAGTTTGAGAAGTCACATTTGCAAACATGTTTATCATAACACACTTTTAGCTCCAAAGAAGGGAAATAAACTGTCAGCCTCATATGTTGCAATCAAGGAATATTAGGCAATAATAAAGGAGTGAGACAGATGTATCTGTGCTCGAAAATACTCACCAAATCAATTACTAAGTTAAAAATATAAATTTGAAAAGTTGCATCACTCAATATTGAGCAAATTTTAAAACTTTTTAAACTAAATGCATATGTTTTCATCATGTACAGTATGATATTATGAAGCATATACACATTACACAATAGCTAATTTGAGTTAATCAACAAATATATTACCTCCTATAGTTATTTTGTGGTGATAACACCTAATACCCACATTCTACATTTCTCAGGAATATAATATATTGTCATTAACGATAGTTACCTTGTTGTACAATAGCTCTCATAACATTTCTTCCTCTTGAATCTGATCACATAATCTCTCTATCTCCTCCCTCAACCATCCCAACCTCTGGTAACCAGCAGTATAATCTTTATTTCTTTGTTATAATTATATATAAATATATATATACATAGTTACAGATGAGAGCACAGCATGATATTTCCCCCATTAAAAATAAATAAAATATCTATGGAAAAGTACTAAAAAATTATTAGGGACTTCTAGTAATTTCTGGTTAATATTTTTATATTACTTAAACAAATTCACCATGCACGGATGTACAGCTAAAACTCTGAAATGGAAAGTTCACACACTCAAGTTTTGAGAGTAAAGGACAGCTGAACTGAAATGGTACCAATCTACCTGGAATTTTGCAGCCATTCAGGTAAAAAGATCTTTAATTTCCCCCTTGACTTCAGTCCATTTGTTTTTCTGCTTTTGGATTATTTTTCCACTTTGATTATTTCCATTCTGGTTTTGATTATCTGAGGCCTAGCTATTTATTTTTGTTTGTTTGTTTGTTTGCAAAAGGCAGTGAGGCTTTACATTTATTAATAGTAGGAAAAGAAACATGCCATGGCAAGTGTGGACCAATTAAAAGTAGGAAGAAAAATGTATAATGCAGTTTGGGAGGGGGCCAATGTGAAGGAGAAAACAGTGGCCAAGAGCTTAATGGCAATCATCTGCTTTTATGAAAAATTAGAGCAACATTTCATAGTCAAATAATAAGAAAACAACATTTACTAGCTTCAAGTTATATACCCAAGAACAATACATAAACCAGAAAGATTCTTACAAAAGAGAAATAAACTGATAAAATATTTCCCTCTGGCAGACAGTTTATCCAGTCTAAATTAATTGCGCTTTTAGACTTTTTCCATAAATCAGAATTCTGAGTGTGTCTGTATTCTGCTCCCCAGTCAACCCATGTTGCCTTTAGGTCTTATTCTTCAATATATTCACTTCATTCTGGTCTCAAAACTCTCATTCTGGCAATTTCAGCCAAGAACATTCCTAGAATATGTTACCCCAAGGAAGAAGACTGTAAATGTGTGACTTTATCAAAAACAGTCTATATGACTAATTGTTCAGAATTTATTTTATTGTGAATTCATAAATTAAAAAAACCATATTTTATGGGGTACAATCTGATGTCAATAACTGTATAGATTATGGAATTATTCAATGAAACTAATTAAACAGACCCATCACAGCACATACTTATCATTTCTTTCCAGCAAGAATGTTTAAAATTACTCTTAGCAATTTTGAAATACATGCACCTTAGTGTTAACCATAGCTACTGTGCAGTACGATAGATGAGTAAAACTTTACTCCCATCTAACTGACACTTGGTACACTTTGCCCTGTACCACCATCCACCCTCTAGTAAACACTCTCTATTTTTATGAATTGTTTTTAAGCTCCACATATAAAACCCTCTGCTTCTGTTAGTTCTGCATCTGTAAATTCAACCATGATTTAACAATGATCACATAAAATATATTGAGCTATACAAATGTTTGCTTGGTGACTTCCTTTATGCAATGTAGTAGAACAATACTTTTATATATATTTACAGTATATACTATATTATAAATAAGCGAGAGATGTTTTGAAATATATGGGGGACGTGCATAAGTTAAGTGCCAATATGACATCATTTTAATAAGAAACTCAAGCATTTAGGCAGATTTAGGTATTTGCAAAGTGTCCTGCCATGGGTAGCCTATGGATATTGAGGAAACCCATATTTGTTGAGATCAGGAGCATTCATGGTGGTGTGGTCCTAGACACCCCATATTTGTTTTTCTATATCTGGCATATTTCACTTAGCAAAATGTCCTCCTGGCTAATCCTTGAAGTCATACACGATTACTTTTTTTTTTTTTTTTTTTTTTTTTTATACCAGGGATCGAACTCAGGTCTTTGTGCTTGTGAGGCAGGCGGCAGACCACTGAGCTAAATCCCCGGCCCCACAATTACTTTTTAAAGGAACTGAAATCATTACTGTCAAGAGACTCTGCAATTCCCTGTTCATTATGGCATTACTTACATAGCCAACATATGAAAGCAACCTGAGTCTCTCCCAGTGGAAAAGGAGATAAAGGAAACATGGTATATATAAATAAAAGAATACCAGTAAGCCTTTAAAATGAAGGACATTTTGGTCAAATGCACTGCCACTTTGTTTTGATTACAATTCTTAAGAATATTAATCCAGGCTTTCTGGTGAATTAAGAAAATCAGTCTAGTAAATCAATAAATATGAGCAAAAATCTAAAAGCATATATTCCATCCCTTCCCAAATACAAACGTTCTCCTTCCAGAATTCAACTTTCCCCCCACAAAATAATAAAACTTAGATTTTAATGATGAAGTTTCATTAAGATAATCAAATGCTGAGGTCTTTCAGGGGTCTCCTTTCTAGAGAGGAGTGCAGGTCACACACTCAGAAGCATAGGTAACTTCTGCTAGAAGTGGAGACATAGGAAAATGTCTTGATTCCTGCACCTGACCTCAGATTCAAGTACAAGAACATCAAAAGCTCAGTGAGAGTGTGAGTACTTGGAGAGAGATATACAGGTTGTTAACTCTCTTTATAAGATGGAGTCTCAACAGGGTGAACTTGTATGACTGTTCAGACAGTGGAGTTAGGGAAGGGGTCCAGAAACATGTCACCTCATTTAAAGTATGTCTATTTGAGCATCTCTATGAATGCTCTGTGTTTTACTCAGAAAGTCTTTTATTTCTGAAGATACAATGAAAACTTCATCGTATTACTTTCCAGTGGACCAAAACAAGCACATTGGGGACAAGCCAGAATCTTTTCAGTACAATTCTTTTGATGCTAGTCAGATTGTTGACCGGAAGAATCTGGCCAAAGTCCCTTCTAAAAAAATCATATCACAGAGAAGTATGTGCACCCATGTTTATAGCGGCACAGTTTGTAATAGCTAAATCTTGGAAACAGCCTATTTGCCCATCCGTTGGAAACTGGATAAAGAAGTTGTGGTTTTTCTATAAAATGGAATATTACTCAGCCATAAAGAACGAGAAAATAGATTCATTCATAGGAAAATGGATACATATTGAAGATATACTCCTAAGTGA
>NW_022900938.1:28120432-28131710 GCF_012274545.1 Fukomys damarensis | reverse complement strand
CAAAAAGGGAAAAGAAAAAAATGTGAGAGAATGAAAAGATGAAAATAAAGTGTTTGTAGATGGGGAGGGGAAGAGGGGGTGAGGGGAGGGCAGAGGTAAGGGGAAAAAATGAGAATCAAGACTTGCCATGTAGAGGTACATGATCCCAACAATGAATGTAACTGTACTGTATCCCTAAAATGTACCAATAATCTCAATAAAATTAAAAAAAAAGCTCATAAAAGAAGAATGTGTTGTTTGCTCTGCCAGGTTAATACAAAGGAGAGCCTAATATGAAAGTAACTTGTGAACTCACCAGTAACCCTATGACCCTTTCAGTCTACAATTTTAGATGCCACTGGACCTATGAGAATACTTTTCCCCCCTTTAAAATCCAGAACTGCTTTATTTACTCGAACCCTGGAGGTCTCTTTAAACTAGCTATTTATCTCTGTTCCTGATAACTGTGAGAGTCTGTGTACTTTTTCAAGATTCATCTCCAAAATTGACTCCAGTTTTTCAAATGAGGATACAAACACAATAAATGCCCATTTCCTTTTCAATTGGAGTGCAACTTGAGGAGAGCTTTGAAACATATTGGAGTGAATATGAGTTAGTTTTTATCTCACTCTAAGCTGTGCAAAAAGTAACCAGCGTAGGGATGAAGGGCCCAGAGAAAAGAGTCAATATGGGCGAGAGGCAAAATCAGAGACTAATCTGGTGCATTTAGACCACGCAGACACTGGGAGAACTCAAGGCATGAGACAGGTGGACAAGAAGCCTCACACTAGCAGTTAAGTCAGAAGGGGTGGAATATTCCACTTGATACAATATATTCAACTACTGATCACGGTCTCTAAATCTGTACCAAACATCTTAATCACAGATATATTGTTTTGGGAGTTCCCCTGGTAGTACCCTTTCTTCAATATCTTTGATGCTGGCTTGGGCAGGCTAACACTTGACTTACACCACAGTCAGAGGTATCCGCTGAGCTAGTTATTCTCAGCCAGATCTAGGATGCATCAGTTTAGTCAGAAACAATGACTTGACAACACGGATGTCTGTTAGAGATACTAGATTGGAATATATTAAAATGGAGCCTAGATTATTTTTAAACAAAGCAGTAATTGAACAAATGTACAGAAGTGTCTATCATAGATGAGTCAAGAAATATTTACCAGCTGAAAAATATCCCTAGAATCCCTCAGAAGAAAATATCCCCGTCAACCTCAGGAGTCCGTTTTTAATGCAGTCATAAGACCACACCCAGCTACTTGGCTAGCCCACATTAATAGAAGAGGACAAAGTGGAGAAAACTGAGATATATTTCTTCAGTTCCTATGCAATGTTGGGTGAGTGCATGTGGCTGATAGCTAGTGAAGGTGGACAGGTATTAGAGATATTCCTCTAAAACTGACCGGTACTGCTGACATTGACTTATATGGAAATACTGAAATTAGCTTTGCAGAAATAAGGATGCCCTTTTTACATTAATTTTGTCACCATAAATTCCCAAAAGAGTCTCAGGTAGTTGGTAGAGAGCTGCACAGCAGTCTCTGAGTGTCCCCGTTGCAATGCTGATCTGAATCTGATGAGAAGTAGTGGTTTATTAGGATAAGATATTAAACAAAATACTGCTGTTTCAATTTCTATTATGCTTAGACATGCATGTATCATTCTTGAGTAAAATTGGTTAGAGCTCGCATCAAACTACCCTACAAACTCCAGTACCACATTAGGTTTTGGGGGCAGAATTTCCAGTCTATGTGTTTAGCTCTTCTTCAAGTTCTCCAGTGGGGATTGATTTGCCACAACATGTCTGTGGGCCTGATCCTGTCATCTGTTGACCTCTTTTCCAGGGCTTATGCTCAATTTGAAGGTTTTTCACTATCATTTTGAACACAGCCAAGGGGTAAAGAGGGTTCACAGTATCTCTCCCTTGAGTGCAATATTTTAATGTCTTTTTCTGTAAAGAGTAGATTTTATGTATAAACTCTGTTTTCTCCTATGTTAATTAACAGAGCAAACAAATTCAGCAATATTCGATATGTTTGATAGTTTAATCTCCAGGAAGCAGTGTCGCACATCTAAAACAAAATTTCAAACTAAAAAATGAAAGCATAGTAATAGCTAGAGAATATTCACAGGTATGAGTCATTAGAATCAATCAGTCCTTTTGCAAGGATGGAGGCTATAGATCAGACTATGCCTCAGATTTAAAGTGGTAAGAGAGGGATGGATTTGTACTTCAGTCCCTCTACACATCTAGAGCATTCTGTCCAAAGACCTTCCCTACACAACCACAGTTGTATAAAATGTTACTTTTCACCAAATCCTTCACTAATCTTCATGAATTAGGCTTTAGCAGAAAATTTGATTAGCCAACCCAGGAAAATAAAGATTGATCAAGTTAAATAATTTGCTGTGTTTCCAGGTAAATGGAAGTCAAGTTTTATAATTCTAAATTCAAAAAATTTCTTCAGTAGTGTTCCAATTCATTTCTTAATTAGCTGGGTAATTTCATCAAATTATCCCTTATTGGTTTAACCTTTCTTACCTATAAAAATGGCAGTTGAATTGTAATAGCTTTTTTTAGAAAAGCTGATTCTAACAGGTATGCTTCCCAGGACTCTGTTCATGACAGGGTTCGGTTTCCTTCTGCTTTGTCAAAAATCACTCACCTAAATGATAACCAGGAGGAAACACCCACTAGCAAACTTATTCTTATTTCAAGATATATTTCCGGCCAATATTGAAGCTCAACTCCATCTTTCCATTAATAAAGGTGGGCCATCAATTAGTAACTCCACAAGAATTCAGCATTTATTCTGATTTAACCAATGTCCCTAGTTCTCGGGGTAACATAACCAGAGTCGCATCATCACTTTTCAAAGAGAACAGAAGCTGCAGAAGGTACACATCTTCCAGAAGTAACAACAAAAAAGAAAACAAGCAAATGGGTACAAATCAAAACCCTGTTGAGCAAACATATCAAAAATCCCCCAGTACTTAAAGTAAGCACAAAAATTTCAATCGTATTTATGTCTCTACTTTTATATTTGTACTGTCTATGAAAAATACAAATCTTGAACGCTAAATTGCTTAGAATAAAGAGACTTAATTCCTCAGATGTATAGCCCAACCTGCATAACCTTCCACTCTATCTGTACAGTCAGCGTGTCGTGTAGCATAAAAGTCACTGCTGTACAGGCTTTCTAGAAATTTTAACCTACCGGAGCACCTTGGTTTCTGAACCTTCCCTGGAAGGATGAGACATTAAACCCACATCCCTTGCAGAGCGAACACTCACAGAGCAAGCCCTGCTGCCCTTGTGTAGCTAGCTCTCTTCCTTCAAGTCCGGAATCCTCCTTTCCGTTCCCTTGCTGGGGACTCTCAGGGTGTGCACCGGGTGGAGCAGGTGGGAGTGGGAAAATCTGGCAGCAGCGGTCACCGTCCTGGTCTGGACACCATAGCGTGAAAATCGCACTTACTTGCTACCAAGTGACAGGTCTCCACCGAGACTTGAGGGAACCCCAAGAAGCAAGGCTCCTTGAGCTCTTTCCTTCGGGACCCCCGTCTCTTCACGGACGTCTGGGTTTCTCAACTCTGGTTGCTTAGGAGATGTTGCTAGGCTGGCCGCTGCCCTCAGCAGCTGCTGCCTCCTGGGCTACGAAGAGCTGCACATCTTTACACGGGTCCCTGAACTAAAAGCTGGAAAGGAGTCGCCGGGGCGGCCCCCCAGCCGCTGACTCAAACACCCTCCTGCCTAAGTGCCCAGCGGAACAGCGTCTGACATGGAAAGCTGTTTTTCTCTCCCTCCCTCAGCCCTCCCGCTCCCAGCCTCAAGGAATTCTCCCCGCCCTCATTCCCAGGCCAGGTCTCCCTTCAGCTCGGGCGTGGGCGGGTGATACTGACACCGCAGCTGCAGAGGCTGGACAGCTTCGGCTGCGGAGTCTCCTCCAGCTAGCAGCCAGGGGAGCGGGCTTGGGGACTGGGGAGGAGGTGTATTGGGCAGCGAGTGTGGGCAAAGGAGGATGAGGAGGGGAAGAGAAAGAGAGGAAGGCAGCAACTCAGATTCTTGACTTCCAGTTGTTTTTACTTTTCCTTTGCCTCGCTGCACCAACAAAGTACGCAGGGACAGCTGTCAGCCTGAAGCCTCCAGAGCTGAACACCGCTATAGATTAGTGTGTGATGTGGTTGTTATTATACGTAGATGTACAAATGTTCGGGAGATATTTGGTTGGAATCACTGTCACCTCTTGCTTTATCTTTTGTTTTTTCCACTTGGATGATTTGAAACATGAGCTACAGATTTTAAAAAAAATCACTCATGCTTTAGAAACCTGGGGCTCTACAGCATAGTTTAAGGGTGAAGTAAAGAAATGTTGGTCTTCTTTCCCGAGGGAAGTTTGAAAAACTTTGCCACAACAAGGAATATTCATTTTGTAACCCTATCTTGCTTTGACAACACATCATTTTATCCTCACATACATTAGTATATGTTTCTGGATAATAACATTTTAAACAACTCAATTCAATCTGATTATCAAGTCTAAAAAGTAGCAATAATGATGTTGCATTGTCCAAATTGATTTCTTTTTAAAAGGTGATGCATAAATCAACATATTGTCTTCCTCACCCACAGAGGTGATGAATGTATTTTCTAGGGGATGGAACTTTCCTAGGAGCATTTTAAATTTTGCTCACCCGGTAAAATTCCATTCATCTTTTAACATATTCAAATATAACTTAATGTTACAAACTTAATATCAGATATCCTAAAGCTTAAAAACTATTTGAAATAATTGAAAGAAGTACTGTCAAGTATATGGCCCCATGATCGGCAAACTAGCAACGTGAACCGGAAGCAAATAAAAGAGAAACCAAAGACATGGAATTTATAATCTGAATAGGACAAACAATTTTTGCTGTTGTTTTGGAAAAATTTTTTACCAGTGCTCAAATAATAAAACTAAGCTGGATCTGGAATAGTATTGTAATGTATTATTAGCTCCTGATAAATATTTAGCTGAGAAGATGCTTGCACTGATTTCCTGAGCAGAAAGAGGTGTGTGACAGGTAGAGTTTGCTTTCCATACCTCTTCCTTAGGAACATAAAATTATGTTCTCTAAATTTTGCATTCTGAATATTTAGTTAATAGGATAAAGCTCTATATTCTTTTGCTCTGCCTTGCAAAGAGAAATCTGCTGTACCACTCTCTACTTGAACTAGAAAGGCCCCTGGGAGCATTGCTTCCCTTGCAGCTTGTTTAAATGGAGGTGATTGATTCCAACCTCATAGATGTCACTGTTGGGAATGTAGACAGGGCCAGGGCTGTACTCCTGATCCACATTCCACATCTGGGGTTGGCAACTGTCTTGTGTTAGAGAAGACAAGCTGTCTCTCTTCCCAAAACAAACAAATCAACTCACCTCTGAAAATAGCCTCCCCCAGTTGATCAATTTGCTTTTCTGATAACTATTTGAATTTATGGATTCTCTTAAATTTACTAACAACTTATTTTGTGTTTACAATCCTCTCCTCTAGCCAAACTTTTGCTTTCATTCTTAATAACCTTGTGATCAATCCTAATGCAAAGAACAAATTGTATGAAACATCCAACAGTCCAACTTCTGATATTTGTTTGTTTGGGGCACCGGGGATCAAACTCAGGACCTTGTGCTTATGAGGCAGGCAGCAGCACTAACTTCTGATTTTGTCCCTAGTGGCATATACTTTTCTCCATTCACCACAGCTTTATTTCCACATGCACACTTTGAATCTCGTCATGATTAGCATGGTTTGTTTTTCTTTATGAAACTTCTCTGGTATGCTAAATATCTCTCATATATTTCTTTTCTGTCATGTTCTTCTGTAATGTCTGCTGCATGACAGCTCAGAAGTGATTCTCCCTGACTGCAGGCATTAACATACAATAATACCTTTAACACAGGGTGGAGGATAGTAAGTACCAAGGTAACTGGCTAAAGGTATAAACACCAAGCATGATCTTATCCACTATGTTGATCTGGCTTTACCATGCTAAATATCTTGTAACTTTAATGCTTGTATAATAATGGTGTGAAAATTTCTACAGATTACAGAAACTTGAAATAAAGCATAGATCTACCAGAATATAAATAATGAAAATAAGAAAGTTTAATCTTGTCTGTGAGGAAGGCCAAAGGACTCAGAGATAAATTGCTATATAATAAAAAAAAAGCTCTCTTTCTCTAATATCCATTGTTACAAAAACAGGAATAATAAAAAAGTAGTGGCAAAGGCATGAAGGGAGAAAGGAGAAACCTTGTACACTGTTGATGGAAATCTTGTACAACATTGATGTGAATTTAAATTAAAAGTCATTTTGGAAAAAGGTATGTGGGTTCTTCAAAAAACTTACAACAATATTACTATATGGTCTGGCATTCTCATTTCTTGATATATATCCAAAGGAACTGACCTGTCTGAAGTGGTATTTACAACCAAGTGTGTGCATCAGTTCATGAAAGGATAAAGAAAATGTTGCAGATATACAAAATCAAACACCATGCAGCCTCAAAAAGAAGGAAATTCTGTCATTCACAACCACATGGATTGAACTGCAGAACAGAATGCTATGTGAATTAAGTCAGGCAAAGTAAGAAATATACTGTGTGATCTCATTTATATGTGGCAACTAAAATAAATGTATCTTAACAGAAATAAAAAAGCAGCTACCAGAACCTAAGGGAAGGAAAGGAATGATCCTGGTTAAACAGCAAAATGTTTATTAGACTGGAGGATTAGGTTTTAATGACCTGTTGTATTGCTTGGTAACCCAGTTAATAATAATGTATCTCACATTTCAAAATATTTTAAAAACATTTTAATGTTCTCACTACGAAAATAAGTTGTTAAGGTGCTGGATATGTGGATTAGCTTGAATAAATATTTCTGTTACGCATAGGGAGGTCAAAATATTATGATATACCTCATAAATATACACAATTATTATTTTTATTAAAATAAATAAAATGTAAAAATAAGCCTATTTTCTAAGTAGGCAAAACCACTTTCATAACATTACCCATTGACAAATTTCAAAACTATTTTGAATTTCCTGGTTCCACTTGGGTTATAAACAAAATCACATTCACCCCTCAGTTTGAGGTTGTAAAAATCTTCAGAATACAGGCACAATTAAAATATTGGAAAAATATAAATTAAAGGCTAGATATTAGAAAACATATGTCAAACATCTCATGAGTTGGATCCCTCTTATGTGTATTCATTTAATAATATTATTTTGGTTTCAGAAATAAAGCTACAAAAAATTATAGACACATGTAGAGCTTATATTTGAAATATTTCTGATCATGATACATTGCATTTGAAGTTTTACATGCAACACACACCTTGCAAGTACCAGGAGGATTGGCAGAAGTCTGAATATTTTTAGGTGAAAAAAAATAGTGTGCAAACTAAATAAATCTGAATTAACTATGGACGTATATAATCTGAATATGTATTATTTCATTAATTGTAACAAGTATCCTATAATAACATAATATGTCAATGATAGAGGACATTGTGAATTTTAAGACGGGGAGAGATACATGGAAATTATAACATCCCCAATGACAATAAGACAGGCAGATGTCATGCTTCCTCCAAGGAAGGTATCAATATCACCTTTGTGTAGCATACCAAAACACATAAACTGAATCCAATCAAAATAATATGTTGGACAGGACCAAACTGAGAAATACTATACAAAATATTTAGCTACTGTTCTTCAAAGGTAGAGAGTAAATAAAGGACATTTACAACACATAGGATACTAAAATATGACAGTTAATTATGATATGAAACTTTGCAGTGAATCCTAGTCCAGAGAAATGACATTGTTTGGAACCGGTGAAATTCTAATTAAATCTATATATTAAAACAGCAGTCTCTTTGGGAATTGTTCTATAAATGCTATCATGTTGTCAATAGCATCTCTAGAATCCAGAGGTCGATAGAGTAGTATGTTCAAATGTGTAGAGCAAAATGATTTCATCTAATATTGTACAAAAAAAACCTAACCATTAATATGAGAGGATATAAATGATTTTCAGGCATAGAAGTTCTCAAAAATTTATTTTGCCCACTTTTAAATGAAAGTATCCTTTAGGAATTCTTATTTAAGGAATTCTTATCTAAGGTGACATACACAAGGAGGAAGGAATACAAAGATTTCCTGGTATCTGGAACTACCAAGGGTGCTGTGTTACCATGGACAGGCCTTGAGTTTGATCTCCAGCATTGCAAAATCAACCAAACAAAAAAAGATCCCAACAGCCAATAGATAAGATTTCAACCCATGGGAAACATGAAGAGACGTTTCCTAATGATGAGAATGAGTTTGGGAGATGTACAGCAGGTTCTAAGCGCACCCAGTCCAGTTGGTAACTGGAGTTACATGTGTTTTACACAAAAGTTAGAAGTGTGAGAATTATCACTAGAGATGTAAAGGCTAAGAAATTTTAGGTACTTTCAAAAAATTAAGTCTAAGAAAAGCAAACACACAAAATTTCACTAGGAATGTAAAAGTTAAGAAATTATAGGTGCTTTCTAAAATTGAGCTTAAGAAAAGCAAAAACGTATCTACACTATGAGAGTTATGATTGTATTAATGTCTATCTTTTCAGAATCTTATATGAAAGTAACAAATGTGGATTTCATGAATTTCATACAGCCAAACTGGCAGGATGTTCCATGGAAAGGAAGTTTGAAATTTTATAGATGGTATCTAAAAATTATGATTTCTGAGAAGTCAGCATTCAAATATTATTAATAAATTTAGTAAGATGTTACAGATGCAACAGTTAAAATAATTTACTGGGAAGAGAATTCAGGAAGACAATCGGGTCCTGATACAACTCAGTATGAGTAATTTAAAACATAAAAGTAAAGTGAATGTATAATCTCCTGAGAAGTTATCACATCAATATTCAGATATAACAATATCCAGCTACTCACCCTGATTCCTCCTTGTCTTAGTCACGTTTCCATTGCTGGACCAAAATACTCAACCTATTTTGGTTCTTGGTTTTTATCTACGGTTGGCTGACCTGAAGACGGAAATGACGTAAAAAGGTATGGCAGAGATAAATGTTTCACCCCCACGGAAGCAATTCTATCAGTATTCTGCTCTCCCGAGCTCTGACCAGTTTTGTACATTTTGGTCTCAACTTCAGCCTGCTGCTCCAAACCTTTCCAAAGGCTTTCTGCAAATCAATTCCAATGGCTTCTAAACCACAATGTCAGGTCCAGTCACAGCAATGATCCTTCTTCTCTGGTACCCAAATCTGTCTCACTGCTGGGACAAAACACTCAGCTTCTGTAATTTATGGTAGGAAAGGTTGACTTGGACTCGTGTTTTCAGTCCATGGTCGGTTGGCTCCAAGATAGAAATGATATTGTGGAAAGGTATGGCAGAGGAATGACATTCAACCCACAGCAGCCAAGAAGCAGCAGAAGAAGGAGAAGCTGGTGAGAGAGACGTGTCTTGCCAGGTCAAACGCATAATCACCTGCCTCTTCCAACCAGTCCCCACCTCCTCAAAGCACATTTAGCTATGAACCCAGCAGTGGATTAATCCAGTGATCAGTACAGCACCCAGTGTTTCCTATCATGTTCCAAAAGTCCTGCCCTGAACACCTAATAGTTTGGGAGGAACAGACTAGATCTAAATAATAGCAGGAGTGAGAGGAATTTCCAGAAAAACCACATCTTTAATTGGTTTTTCTCTTGTTACTTGCACATTACATTTATAGCTGCATCCGAGAAATTCAACTCTAGCCTCTTTCCAGACTTCACTTCCACATTCTATGAAGTCTTTCACTCGGGCGCAGAATGCAAATTTTCTGCTCTTCTCTTTTGACAGTTCTCTTCCAGAAGTGATTGCATGTCTTGCAGAAACAGAGTAGAATTGTCTTTCAGGACCACTCCCACTACATTACAACTGATCCTGGGAACGTATGTTGGATAAATCAACAGTCAGCTTGGACTGAAGCCCACCAGGGAGGGCAATAACTGTCTTGGTTGACGCAGCAAGTATCAGCAGCAGTAAAAAGTTAATCATCTTGAAATGTTTCTAAGCAGAGAAGCAATTGGATTTTTTCCCAAGTGCGTTATACAAAAACAAAAGAATTATTGGTCTCTCAGACATGATTCAGCTCTTTCCAACAGTGTTTAAGCTATATTGGCTTTTACTGTTTTTATTTTCAATTGTTTATCTTTTATTTTTTTAAGACTTTAGGGACCTATGCTGCCTCCAACAAGTCAAGTTTGGGCAGTAATGTTACTTATTGTAATCCAGTTATTAATTGTGTCATTATTTTAAAATTTATATGTAGTGCCTAAGGAATCAGAGATTGCCACTCTTTCTTGCTTCTCTGTCTCTGTGTCTTAGACCTCTCTATGTATGTTTGCTTGCTTTGACTGATGAACTATATCATGGATCCTCAAGCCTGTACTAGTTTGTAGCCTTTTAAGAACCTCCTGGCCACACAGCAGGAGAGCAGTAGTTGAGTGAGTGAAACTTGTTCATTATTGCTATTCTTCATCACTCACATTACTGCCTTAGCTCTGCCCCCCTTTCAGATCAGCTGTGGCATCAGACTCTTAGGAGAGTGAACCCTACTGTGAATTGTGCTTGCGAAGGATCTAGGCTATGCATTCCTTGTGAGAACATAATAAATGCCTGATAATCTGAGATCTAGCCAAGGCAGTGATGCTACACTGGGGAGTGTACTTACTCTGTATTGCAAACATATACTAATAAAAAAACCTGAAAATAATAAAAACAAAAACAAATCTTCCCACTTGTCTCCAGTAAGAATATTATCTTTCACGAAACCAATCCCAGGTACCAAAAAGGTCAGGGACTGATGGGATATAGAAGAGAAAGCTATAATTATGACCTTCGGAGACTCAAAAATTGTTACATATGTGAAGTATACTATGTTATTTGTAAAAGAAGGTAGTAAAACACCTCTATATAAAGGTAGCGGCAAAAATATGTAATTAACATAACATATTTTGATATGAATATTCACTATGTGTTATTATTTATTCCTGGAGCTTATTACAGGACAGTCAGAACAATAACAGAAAGCAAAGTATTTTCCAACCATCTAATTAAGAATTAAATTGGGCTGGGGATTTAGCTCGTGGTTTGCCACCTGCTTTGCAAGCACAAGGACCCAAGTTCAATCCCCGGTGCAAAAAAAAAAAAAAAAAAAAAAAAAAAAAAAAAATAGATTG
>NW_022900938.1:28041327-28120422 GCF_012274545.1 Fukomys damarensis | reverse complement strand
AAAAAAAAAAAAAAAAAAAAAAAAAAAAAATTCATATGGACAGGTTATAGGAAATAGTACCACATTATAACCAAGCAGATTTCCTAAAACTGTGGCTATTTATTGTAAAGTGCAATGAGAACTTTGAATAACCTGGAGAAACAGAAAATAAATTAAGCATCATGCATAGCAAGGTAAGATCCCCAAATATAATGAAAATTTTAAAATCAGTAGTTACAGTCCGTGTAGGTCTGTCTCTCCACAGTTCTGCTCTTGGTAGAAGTAAGCATACAGAATAATCAGGCAATAAGTGATTCATATCTGTTGATAACATAGTTTACATTCTATGTTTACAAATATATTCTACAAAATGTAACATTCTGTTTTATAGATACATTTTTTATATAAATACTTTATTTAGTAAAAATACTAGGAGAAAATTTGGGTGAAACTAAGAATGGTGAAGCTACCTGAACAATTCTGCTGAATTTCTTGAATACATTATTTGTATATGTTTTGATTAACAAGCATTAGGGTTTTGTACTCTTTCCTAAGTTTAGTTTCTCTCTCTGATTCTTTACCTACTTCCACTTGAATCTTTTTCAATTCATTTTTACCACTTTTTCCCCTTATTTATAAATATTTGCATTCAATTAACCTAAATACATTAATATATATTAAATATATTAGCCACTCCATTTATTTAAAAGAAGATAGAAGTGCACAGCCCTAGGGAGTTTTGTACTTAGTTTCATAAGATTTGTAAACTGGTCTGAAGCTCATCTATTAAATGTAAAACAAACTCTTAATCTTCCTCTGAGCTATGACACTCTTTTTCCTTTCTGTAACATATTCTTTAGAGAACCATATATATTTAACATTTCTGTTTTTCTTCTTTTCCCTCATTCTACTCTGCAATGCAGCTTTATCACTTTGACTCTTTTTCTCCCACTGAAATGCTATTGCTGGAGTTATCAGTAAGAACATCTTTTGTGAAGGTAAAGACTTGCAAAAGGTACCCAAGTGGAAGTTGATGTTGTCATAAGATGCTGTGTTAATCTCTCTTTTTAAATATTTTTATTGGTACATCTTAAATACACAATACAGTTACATTCATCATTGGGATCTTGCACCTTTACATGACATATCTTATTTTTTCCAAATTCCCCCTAGCCTCCCTTTCCCCCTCCACCCTTTCTTATTTACAAAGACTTTCTTCCATTTTTTTCATTTTCTCTCCCCTTTTACCTTTCCCCTTCCCCTCCCATTTGCCCAATACCTATAGACCTTTTCTTCCTATTACAAAATATCAATTACACATTTTTACCCTTATTTATACTTTCAGTTTATCACACGAGAGAAATCATATGGTATTTACACATGTGTGTGCTATTAATTTCACTAAAGAGTAGCTCCTCAATGTTCATCCATTTAGCTATAAATGTTTCTAGTTTTTCATTCTTTATGGCTGAGTGATACTCCATTTTATAAAAGAACCACATCTTCTTTATCCAGTCTCCCATCGATGGGCAATTGGGTTGTTTCTAAGTTTTAGCTATTATAAACTGTTCCACTATAAACATGGGTGAGCATATAGCACAGTGGTATGCATCTTTTAATTCTTTTTGGAAGATACCAAGAAGGGGAATAGCTGGGTCAAATGGAACTTCCAATCCTAGTTGTTTAAGGTATCTCCAGATTGATTTCCACAGTGATTACTCCAGTCTGCATTTGCACCAACAATGAAGAAGGGTTCCTTTTTCCCCACATCCCCACTAGCATCTGTTATAGGTTGACTTCTTGATAGTAGCTATTGTTTTGGGGATGAGGTGGAATCTCAAGTGTTGTTTTCATCTGCATCTCTCGAATGACCAGTGATGTGGAACATTTTTTCATATGTTTACTTGCTGCTTTTACTTCTTGGTCTAGGAAATGTCTGTTCATTTCAGATGCCCATTGTTGAATTGTGTCTTTATATTTGAGGGGATTGATTTTTTTTTTTTTAGTTCTTTATTTATTCTAGAAAGTAGACCTTTCTCTGAGGAACTGCTGGTAATTTTTTTCCCACATTGTAGGTTGCCACTTAGCTCTGTTGGTGCTTTCTCTTGCAGTTCAGAAGCTTTTTAAAAAGATGAGATTCCAGCTGTTGACTCTTTGTGCTAGTGCCCATGCTACTAAGGATTTGTTCATAAAATCTATTCCTATGCCAGTGTCTTCAAAAATTTCACCTAGCTTATCTTCCAACAAGTTTAGTATTTCTGTTTTAATATTTAGATGTTTAATCCACTTCAATTTTAGTTTAGTACATAGTGAAAGATAGAAATCTAGTTTTAATCTTTGGCAAGTTGGAATTCAGTTTTTCCAACACCATTTATTAAAGAGGCTATCTTTCCTCCAGTGAGGATGGTTGGCTCCTTTGTCAAAGATGAGGTAGTTGAGGAGTTATTTCTGCATCTTCTAATCTGTTCCACTGGTCCTCATGTCTGTTTCTTTGCTAGTACCATGCTGTTTTTATCACAGTGTCTTTCTAGTATAGTTTAAGTTGGGGATTATGATACCCACTGCCATGTTTTTGTTTCCTAGAATGGCTTTTGCTATTGTAGGCCCCTTCTGATTCCAAATGAATATCTATGGTTTTCTCTAGTTCTGTGAGATATATTGTTGGGATTTCAATAGGGATTGCATTGAATCTGTATAGCAGTTTTGGAAGTATGGCCATTTTCAATATATTGGTTTTTCCTACCCAGGAACAAGGGATATCTTTCCATTTTCTTATATCCTTTTCAATCCCTTTTTCAGAGTGTCATAGTTCTCAATGTAGAGATCTTTTGCTTCCTTTGATTGATTGATTCCTAGATATTTCGTTTTCTGTGCTATTATGAAAGGAATTGCTACCCTAATTTCTCTCTCAGTGAGTCTGTTATTTGTGTACAAGAAGACTATTGATTTTTGAGTGTTGACCTTGCATCCAGCTATGCTACTGTATCTGTCAATTAAGTCTAGAAGTCTTTTAGTGGAGTTTCTTGGGTCTTCTATGTAGTGTACTATATCATCTGCAAATAATGACAATTTGACTTCTTTCTTTCCTATCTTTATTTCTTTGTCTTATCTAACGTTGTGGCTAATGTTTCTAGAACTGTATTGAACAGGAGTGGTGATAGTGGACATCTTTATTTTTTTCCAAATTTTACAGTGAAGGTTTCAGTTTTTTAACATTTCCTATGATGCTGGCTGTTGGTCTTTATCTCAACTTGAAAAAGACTGCGAAAAACCATCTATTTTGATTTTCTGCAGGATTTTTATCATGAATGGGTGTTGAATTTTCTCAAATTCTTTTTCTGCATCTATAGAGATGATCATGTGATTTTTGTCCTTGACGCCATTAATATAGTGTATTACATTTATTGATTTATGTATGCTGAACCATCCTTGAATCCCTGAGATAAATCCAACTTGGTCAGGGTTTATACTCTTCTTTATGACCCTCTATATTCTGCTTGCCAGTATCTTATTGAGGATTTTTGCATCTAGATTTATTAGGGAGATTGGCCTGTAGTTCTCTTTTTTGGTTGGGTCTTTCCCTGGTTTTGGAATCAAAGTAATACTTCCCCCAGGAATGAATTTGGAAGTATTGCTTCCCCTTCAATTTCATTGAATAGTTTAAAGAGATTTGGCAATAGTTCTTCTCTACATGTTTTGTAGAACTCAGAAATGAATCCATCAGGACCTGGCCTTTTCTTTGTTGGTAAAATTTTAATTACATTTTTAATTTCACTGATTGTAATTGGGTGTTTAGAATTTTTATATATTCTTTGTTCAACTTTAGTAATTTACATGTATCTAGAAATCTGTCCATTTCTTCTGTGTTTTCCATTTTATTAGAGTACAAGTTCTTGAAGTAGGTATTGATGATCCTCTGCATTTCTGCTGGATCTGTTATAACTTCATTTTTTCATTCTAATACCATGGATTTCATTCTTTTCTTTCCTTTTTTTGATAAGGTTGGCTAAGAGTTTAGCAATTTTATTTATTCTTTCCAAAGACCAACTCTTCGATTCATTAATTTTTTTTTTTTTTGGATTGTTCTCTTAGTCTCCACCTCATTGATTTCTGCTCTGATCTTTATAATTTCCTCCCTGGTACAAAATTTGAGTCTGTCTTGCTCTTCTTTTTCTAAAAGCTTAAGATCAGCATTAGGTTGTTTATTTGAGTTCACTCTGTTTTCCTAGTGTGGGCATTCACTGCTACAAATTTTCTTTGTAGAATGGCCTTCACTGTGTCCCATAGATTCCTGTGTGTTATATTGGCATTATCTTTTATCTGTAAAAACTATCTAATTTCTTCTTTAATTTTCTCTGTGACTTTTTGGTTTCTCAGGGGAATGCTATTAAATTTTCATGTGTTTGTGAAGTTCTTGGAGTTTCCTTTGTTATTGATCTCTAGTTTAACTGCATTATGTTCTGATAATATGCATTGGATAACTTCAACTCTTTTGCATTTACTTAAACATTTTCTATATGCTAGTATGTGGTCTATTTTGGAGAATGACCCATGTGTAGCTGAAAAGAACATATGTTCTGATTTTTGTGGAGTGGAACACTCTGTAGATGTCTGTTAAGTCAATTTGTTCAAAAGCTTGGTTCAGTTTTAGTATTTCATTGTTGATTTTTTGTCTAGATGACCTATTTGTGACAGTGGGGTATTTAGGTCCCCTACTATAATTGTATTAGTATTTGTTTTGAGACAGGGTCTCAATATGTAGTTGAGACTGACCTGGAATTCACTGTGTAGCCCAGGCTGGTCTCGAACTCACAGCGATCCTCCTGCCTCAGCTTCCTCAGTGCTAGGATTACAGGTGTGTGTCACCACACCTGGTCTATTGTTGACTGTTTTTAATTCTTCCCCCTCTCCCTTTAATCTCTTGCCTTACCTGCTGGATTTGCTTTGTTGGGCCTCATGGAATTGTGGCCTTCATTTTCTTTTTCTAAGATATTATTTAGAATTGTTTGCAGTTCTAGTTTGGTATGTTTCTCATGTGTTCTTTATCATGGAAGTATCTTATTTCTCCATCAATTTTGAAAGACAGTTTTTCAGGATACATCAGTGTAGGTTGAAGGTTGTTTCTTTTTAGGGCTTGAAATACCTCACTCTAGGCTCTCCTTGACCTGAGTGTTTGTGTTGAAAAGTCTACTGTGGTTCTGATGGGCTTTCCTTTGCATGTGATTTGTTTCTTTTCTTTAACTGCTTGTAATATTTTGTGCTTCTGTTGGGTTTCCAGATTCTTGATTATTATATATCTAGATGTAGAATTTTTTTTTGATCATGGCTATTTGGAGTCCTATATGCCTCACTTATCTATATGTCAAATTCTTCCCCTCTGATTGGGAAGTTTTCTGTCATTAATTCTGTGAACAATTTTTTATGTCATTTGTACTTTCTCCTGCTTTTTATGGACTCCTATCAGTCTTATATTATTCTTCTTTGTGTAATCTAGGAGCTGTTGGATTGATTTCTCGTGTTCCCATAATATTTTTTAGAGATCCTTCTTTTCATGAACACTGATTTCCTTCCCGTATTCAGTTTGGCTTAATCTGTTATGTAAACTTTCAATAGAGTTTTTAATCTCCTGGATATCTATTTGAATCTGTTTGATGGATTCCATTTCTTTCCTATGGGGGTCATTCTTGGCTTCTATCGTGGTCCTGAGCTCAGGTATTTCTTTTATTTGTTTCTGTTCTAGAGTTTCTAATCATGTCATTCATTCTGTTCACCATCTCTGTATCTATTTGGGAAATTATTTCTGTTTTGAATTTTTCTAGAGCCACTTTCACCTGTTTTGTTACTTCCTATGCTATCAGTTCAGGGTGTCCAAGTGGTTCATTATCAGACTTTTCCACCTCATTTCCCACATAATTTGCCCTTGATAAGCTGGAATTCTGTGTTTGTGCTTGAGCCTTGTTCGAATGTCTTCTCATTTTATTTTTGTTGTTGGCACTGTCCTTGGTTTTATACCTGGGTTAATACTTCAATCTTCCTGCTATAGCTTGTCTGTAGGCTTTGATTCTCTATTGACTCTGAGGCAATCTGTTTTTCATTACAACAGGGAGGACAACTGATTAGATCAATCTCAACATCTTAGCCCAAGTGATACAAATAGCAACACAAAAGCATCAAGAATAGCTTAGAAAATGACACTCTATGGTAGTTATTAATCTATCACTTTTAACTATGAGAATTAAATAAAAATAGAGGCTTAAGCTCAGGACAGTGGCCTTAATGATCCCCCTGTGCTTCTGTGGTGTGAATCAGGTACCAGCACAGCCGGGAGGTCAGATGTACAGGGCCCAAGGAGCACTGGGCTGTAGCGGGGCTGGGGGCACCTGTGTTTCCACCTCCTACTGGTCTGCCAACAAGGTCAGTGGCTGGTAAGAGCTGTAGGCTAGCTCCAGGCAATTCCACCTCCTACCAGTCTGTTCTGCTTTAGTTTTTTTTTTTAATATATTTTCACAAAAATTTAGCAACATTTACAAAAAATTAAAATTGGAAATCGTCATATGCTAATTACCTACCAGCATGCCTACTGTTACCTACTGTTATTTTGACTCATAATACAGTACCTCACATTATTAAAAAAATTATTTTCTGCCTTTAGAAAATCACGGTCCTATAAGGATACTAGGAGGAACCATATAAAGCTATGGAAGAAAATTCCCTATATGCTAGAATATGCCTTTATTGCTCTATTTCCTTCTTGAAACCTTTCTTTGTTTTTGTTTATACCATATCTTTCTAAATCAATTGCTCTGTCACATCTTCCCAAAACACCTGATTTTATTATAACTCTTTATGTGGTTTGCAGAGTAACTTTTATTGTGATGTACATGCCCATCTAATTGTAGCAATGACTGGTTATATGCAGCTACTTTTGAGCATTTCTTAGTGAAACTAAGATTATTTCATTTTAAACACCTATGAACTGTGAATATTATTTTTAACATTTTTTTTTTAAATCTGAACATTGTGGGCATTCACTAACTGACATAGTGAAAATTTTAAATTATTTCTTTTTCTTGTAGCAAGAATTTAGAAACATAATTATTTTAAATACAAAATTACCTGACTGCCACCTGGTGTTCAAATTCAACCTTGTATGCTACCAAGTCAAGAACAAAGAATCAAGTCATTAAGAATAAATGACAGAAGCTGACACATCCCAAGGTCAAAGTTTGGGGACCTAGAAACAGGGAAGTCAATGATATAATTTCAGTCTGAGCTCAGATCTGAAGACCATTATCTCTGTTAGAAGATACTCATCCTTTTATCCTATTGTAAAAAAGAAAGAATTTCTTCTTACTTAGCCTTCAGGAGAACTGGATGGGGGCATTTACATCAGGGTGAGGAAATCTGCCTTAGTCAATCTACTAATTCAGATGCTCACCTCATTCAGAAACTCTTCCATGTGCATACTCACAAAAATGTTTAATTAAATATCTGGGCACACTATTGCTGAGTCAAGTTGAGATATAAAATTAATCAGTTTATATACACAGTACATATTCAGTTTACACATATATAAAAATTTGCAACAGCATGTATTTGTTTAATTGGCTTTTGCCCTTCCTTTAAAATTATAAACCAGAAAGATACACATAATAAATTACTAGACATTCATTGCTGACAATGCTCTCCAAACCATATCTAGGTCAACTCTTGCATTGTGCAATTTTAGGTGTTTTTCATACGGGAAAATTAAGATACCTGAGCCAATGAAAAAGGTATCACAGGTCTTGGTTGCCTCCGGCCTTTGTTTCTTAAATCTAAAATGGCAAGCAGAAAGGGAGCTTTCAATGTTAATTTTATGCACACATATTTGCCAAGCCCCTTACTGTGTGCTATATATAATGTGCTATGCACAAAGGAGGTATCTATAGTGTAAGAGAGGATGTAGATAAATAAGCAGAACATGGAGAATGATGTGGCAAATGCACAGGAGGTTTTTTTAGAGGTGTAAAGCAAACAAACAACAAAACATTTCTTACCAAAAGACATGTCTAAGTTTTGGCCAATGCAGCAAGCTCAATAATAAACAAACTCGTAATAGTTGTCCTAATTATATCAGTAAGAAATTTTACCATGTGGCATAAGAGTAAGGGGCTTGTGTTTCTAGACACCATTTTTTTTTTTTTAGAAATATGGATCAAAGTTCTAAAACAAGCAAACAAAAAGATTCTTGAGACTTATTCTCTTTCTGATAAAATACTCAAGTTCCCCCATAAAAAAAAGTTCCCCACAAAGAGGGATAGGAAAGGAAAGAGAGAAAAAAGCAGATTGGCAGGAAGAACAGTAGGTAGTTTAAAAATCACCTGTGTAAAAAATTAATAGCATTAAAGTGCTTCAGGAAAAGAATCACATTTTGAAACTCCAGGAAGACAATAGGAATTTTATATGAAATCAATACTCAAACTTTCTTTTAATAAGATAATTTGTTTTGGGAACTCAGAATGTAAGGAAATCTTTGCTACAGACTAGGAGAGAGTGATTGGGGAAAAAGAGCTTTTATATTGGAATCCAGGAAAAAAATTCCAACATATTGGAAGATAGAATTATGTACAAGTTTCAGAGGTTATTTTATATTTAAAAGGCTTCCTTTAAAATAGTATTTTATTTTCCTGATAATTGAGAATGTACCTTCTGAGGCCTCTACAATTACAGCTTGAAAAAATTTCTACAAAATTTAAAATTGTGAAAAAAGAACTTTCTACATATAATCTATTGCACATGCTTTCTGGCTTCCATACACAGAGACATTAAGAATAAATGTCAGTATTTGTAATGGTACAAAAATTAGTCCTGTTGTAATGGTAATGATTTTTCAATAGCCCAAGTGCAGGAAAGAAAACCAGAAAATGCATTTAGATAATGTAAGAAATAATATATTACTGCTCTAGCATTTTCTGAATTTTATGGATCTTGTGAATAAAGAGATTACAATTGTATAATTGAAAACTCAACTGCATTTGGTATCGTTTTATCTAAAATCAATTGTTTAAAATGTTAAAATTGTTTAAAATGTTTTATAGTTTTAAATTCTTATTGATAACTATACATTATTCATTTCAACTGAAACTCATTGTACTCATTTTGTGAAAGTCTAATTATTTATTGAAGTCAGAAACATAGTAGTCTGTGACTAATACAGTAAATTATACTCTGACAAACTGTGTTTCCTTCAAAAAACTCCACATTCTCTTTTCAGTGGCTCCCTTTGCTGTTCACCTAGTTCTTCATTTCCATCTAAAATCTAATGGATCTTCACTTGTTTCAGAACTTCAAAAAATTCTGGATAGCTTACATGAGCCCTAGTTTCTTTCGGGCAACTCAGCTTTTGTTCCTTTGACACTGAGCATAACTAAAAAACAGACTTCTTTTTTTTTTTTTTTTTTTTGGTACTGGGGATTGAGCTTGGGCCCTTGCTTGCAAGGTAGGTGGTGAAACCACTGAGCTAAACCTCAGGCCCTCTAAAGACTTCTAATTAATTTAGTTTTCCCATTTGTGGAGAAGGAACTAAGTCATAATAAATAGGCCTCTGATCTCTGGAAAGATGTAGAATATCTACTTTTTTTCAATGAACACATCCCCAATTCTGTGGAGCTGAAATCAAATTAACATGATCATTTAGGGAATTCTTAAAGGAGAAATTAATTTATTAAAAAGCTACTGCTTTTATACCAAGTACACCAAAAGCAAAAAAATTGAAAGCTTGGTGCTTTGGCTTGAAAATCATCATTGCAACCTGCATTCTTTGAGCACAAGTTATTCACTAAGCTAAGGGTTCATATGGAAAACAGAATAACATCCTGAGGTCAGTATTAAGCTTGGGTAGGACAATTCTTGAGTCCATATTCCTAACCTCTAGAAGATATCCTGCTAATCTTAGGTTCTAAACTAAAGCTAGTCTTTAAACTTCAGTTTGTATTAGGAAAGCCTAAAGAAGTTATTGAAAAGCTGACAGATACAGAGTGGAGTCCAGGGTTTTAAATTTTCACTATATAAGAAAATGAAGTACAGTCCTGCACTGACCTGGCCATTAGAGTATAGTAATTTATCATGTGTGGACCTGAGGTGTTTGATAGCAGTTACAAGAGGCAGATTCTTCCGTCAAGTACTCCCTTGGACCAAATGAGCTACTCCTTGCATTGCTGTCCAGCCTCCCTAGCCAAGCCAACTACCCTCTTAGGGACTTCTCTATTTACCCAAGAAGAATGGCCATGGCCTCTTCCCAAAAGTCACTTTTCCTAATGCAGTGGTTTTGGCCAAGCATCAATATCTTCTTAGACTATTTTGCAAAAGTCTGAGCTTTTGCATAACGCACTACTCCTCATGGGCCCTCTGGGACTGCTGAGTGCAGAGTGTTGAAAGGCAGCTCCTTCCAAGCCATAATAAGAGCCATGAGGAGCAAGTTAAATTTGAATCCATTTTCTAAACACGATTAAATGGATATGCTAAAAGGAAATAGTCATCTTTTATGGCAGTGATTTCCAGAATTGTTGTAACTTATAAAACAGGGGTATTAAAGTATCTTGTAAAATCAATGCACATATTGGTAATTTTATTTATTTCTAAACTTCTCTCCACTTTCATTGATTTCTAAGTTTATTTTACAGTGAACATTTTTTTGGTAAATCACTTAAAATAATCCAGTTTAAGTCATCACACCAAGTTTTACAATGCCTGAAAAGTGCATAGCACCTTAAAAATTAATGAGTGTCTAAATTATTATAAAATATGAAGCAATTAGGCTTGGATAAATTGTTGGTTTTAATAAAGCTTATCATTAGCACTATTCTTACTAATATATTCAGGGTTTTAATTTTTGATCAATTTTGTGAAAGTCAGTATTATGAAGGGTGCCCTAGGTATTAAAAATATAGTAGTAATACAGAATTTATGAATAAAAGCAGGAGTCAATATAACAATGTTCTTAAATACAAATAATTTTATTCACTAAGAAAGATACAGTGTAGTAAAATGGAACATCTTTCCAGAGTATGCAAAAGGAAAACCTGAGGGGAATAAATAGACTTGGCATTGCTTACTGCTATATCAGATATTCACTACCTCTTTTGTCTTTTCCAGGCCAAATTTTTGTTCCCTGTTGTTTTCTACTTATGAATTTCTATAGTCTTTGCCCCAAATGTTCTTGCATGACTTAGTACCACATGCTGTGATAGCAACAATCACAGAGAAAATTCCACACGGCAGCTGAAAGAGTGGAAGAGCAGTTCCACACAGCAGTTGAAAGAGAAGCTGAAGTAATCAGATGAGATGCCTGGACGGGAAGGAAAGCTGACCTTCTATAGGAAAAACTTTGAGCCATGAGGTGTAGGAGTCCAAAGGAACTGGAATAAATTCCCTTTTAACATCCTCCTAGTAGGGACTATTAGAGATGCTATTAAGGAAATATTCAGTGAGACAAAGCCGAAGTTATCCTTGCTGTAAACCCATGGCTGCATCAATCATGCACTACTGCATATTTATTCTCCTTTTTAAGAAATCAGAACCTGAAACAAAAGCTTTCTGGCTCGTGCTTTATTGGTGATTGTAATCCCTCAAATTTGCTCCCATGAAATTGTAGTCATCTGTAAAAATGAGACATATTAGCCATTTACTTTCAGGAAATTTTGCTATAATATCCTGATATTTGCCATATATGGAAATAATATGGATGTTTGCCATATTGTCCTTAAGACAATATGGCTGGCTGGGTAATCTTAAATATTTAATGGCTTAATTTCAGTCCTAATGTAAGTGTTAGTGAGTACAAGATTTTTCAGCTTCTACCAGAGGAAGCAGTGAAAGCCAGACAGAAATAGCCTACTCAAGGTATCCTGAGTTAGAGAGGTCAGAAACTGATCCTATAGGGAGAGATTATACGCAATACTCTGTTTGGGGCTGTCTGAGTATTCTGAGAGGAAGATTTGGAATTGGGCTTGGTTAATAGACATTCCAAACTGGGACTAGGAAGCTCTTCGGATTAAGGGAAAGTAAATTTTGAAAATGTGTAAAATGAAGTTGAGGAGATAAGGAAGATATAAAGACAAACGGTTTAGAATTCATCTAGAACAAGGGTATGGGTGGGAAAAGGAATGTCACACAAGTTGTTTTACAGTGCCATATCATCTCCACAGTCTTTCAGCTACAACAAATTGATCATGGTGTTCTCTCCCTCTTAGACATTGAATTTGATTCACTAACATTTCTGCTTGGAGTTTTTGCATTTATCATCCTGAGAGGCATTGGCATGTGAATTGCATTTTGAAAAAATATCCTCAGATATTGGATTGATCATTATGGTGACCTCATAAAAGATTTCAAATAGTTTTGCCATTTTCTGAAGTTTGCATGTTTAGAAAAATTAAAAATGGGAAAACTCCTAGCTTTGATATTTTCCTTGGGTATAATTGCATAATATCTTATCCAGTTTCATAAGTAGGTTAAAACTATTCATATTTTCTATTTGTCTCAATGATAAATTTTGAAAATTACATTTTGAAGAAGTTTTTTCATTTTATCAAAATTTCTAATTTACAGGAATAAAGTTTTTATTATACTTATATTATCATAGAATATACAATGATGCTCATGATTAAACATTTTATTTGATAATTTCTCTTCTTTTGTTGATAAATTATATTAGTTTTTTTCAATTTCCTTTAAAAATTAAATTTGTTTTTTCTGAGTCCATTGTTCACTAGTTTTCTAGTTCATCGTTTGTACATTTTATTTTTTTTATTTATTTTTCTGCTTTATTTGCTGACAGTTTCTTGAAATATATCCTTGATTAGTGTTTCAGGTTTTCTTTATCAAATTAGGCATATAATTCTATAAATGTCACAGGTTTCTTTAGCTGCATTCTAAAAAGTTCTATTTTATTTCCACTTCATTTAGCTCAAAATATTATCTTTTTTATATTACAATGTGTTTATCCAATGAGGTACCTAGAAGTATATTGTTCAACTACTAAATAGTTCAAGGTTTCCTTTCTTTTGTTCTTATGATTAGCAGCTTAATTCTTTTTTCTCCAGAGAAACATTCTAAAGGATTTTTAAATCTTAGGCTTTATAACACAAAAGGGTTTATTTTGCTAAATATTTATACATCCATTGGGAAAAATGTATATACCTGTATTGTTTAGAATCATCAGGTCATTTAGGTCATTTTTAATAATGGTGTTTAAATATTTTTAAGTTCTTCCAGGTTCTCTGTCTCTTTTTACAATGAGCTGATAGGTGTGACAAACATCTTATTGTGATTGTGGATCTGTGTGTATTTTACTTAATTTTGTTAGTGTTTGTGCTTTATATTTTGAAGCTATTTTCAGATATACCATTAGATTCAGCTTGTTTTTGGAATAAAATGTTATTCTCACTTCTTCTTTTAGTCTACTTGTATGATTTTTAATATTGCTAAACATTCTCTGTTTGGTTAATGAGGCAGGATTCATGCTTTTGAATCCTGTCAATATGATACTTTCTTATATTTAATATATGTTCATTGCAATAAAAAATAGGTTTGTTTTAACCAGGCTGAAAATCCTCTTCTCTTAATTTTATTACTGCTATATTTGGATCTAGATTAACGCACTCATTTATTCCATATTTTCCTTCTGTTTCTATTTTCTTTATTCATCTTTATTGATTTGTGAATCAATTACATGTATTTTTAGATAGTTTCCTAAATTAACTTGTTAAATGTAGATTGTGTTATTATTATTAGAGAGGTGATTTAGAGATTTCAAAATGTATCTTTGATTTATTGAACTCCACTTAATACTTTATTCCTTCTGGATAGCATAAATTTATCATTCTATATGAGCTTTATTTACCACATTTCCAACATTTGAGCTAACTTCATCATGTATTTTCATTGTACGTGCTGCTATTACTGTTTTAAAACAACATTATTTCATATTTTCCAACATTTACAAAACAAACAGCTGTGGAACATAGTTACACAACTCAAAATTTTTAGACATTCAGTAAATACATGAGAACTCATTAAAGTTTTTTGGTAGTTAAAAAAATTCAACTCAAAAACATAATAGAATGTCAAAACAACCTCAGTCTTGTACAATTAAAGGATTACTACTAGCAAAGTATATCCTATTACAGTGAAGTCAAAGACAACAGAGAGTCTTGTTAAATGAATATATCAGGCAAAGTGAAAAGTTAAGAAAAAAAAAGAAAATCCAATAAAAATAAATCAATGACAGAATGACAAGAATAAGTCAATACTTTTCATTAATAACTCTCAGTATGAATAGTTTCAGCTCATCTATCAAAAGGCAGATTGGAAGATTGCATTAAAAAAGTGCCATGTTTCATAGAAGACACACACACAATGTAAAAAGAAATTCATACATTAAAAATCAAAATCTGAAACACAATATTCCATGCAACATGAACCTTGTAAAAAGCAGAAGTAGCTATCTTAATTTCATACAAGGTGGACTTCAACCCAAAAATGATCAGAAGAGGCAAGGAAGGTCACTATAACTGGTCAAGGGAACAATTCAGCAGGAATAGTTAACAATCATAAATATATACAACAAGCACCAGTACATCCAACTTCATAAAACCAATACTAATGGACATGAATGATCATAAACACAACAAAATATACAGAGTGTTCCAGCCAACAACAACAGAACACATGTTCTTCTAGGCAGTACATGGAACTTTTTCCAAAATAGACCACATGTTAGTTCATAAAGCATGCTTAGCTAAATTCAAAAGAATCAAAATTATCATGCATATTACCAGATCAGACTACAATGAAATTAGAAAGCAATGGCAAAAGAAACCACAGAAATCATGAAAATATAAGGAAATTAAGTAATATCCTTTTGAATAATCAATGGGTCACAGAAGAAATAAAGAAAGAAATTACACATTTGCTAGAATCAAATGATAATGACAGTACAACCTACCAGAAACTATGGGACATAATGAAAGCAGTCCTAAGAGGGAAAAATATAGCTATAAATGCTTACATCAGAAAACAGAACCCCCAAAATTTCCTAGTAATGCATCTCCAGATCTTAGGAAAAGAAGAACAATCCAAATTCAAAGCTAGGAGGGAAATTATAAAAATTAAGGCAGAAATTAATGAAATTGAGACTAAAACAAAGAAACAAATAATTGAAGAGCTGATTTCTGGGAAAAGTAAACAACATAGATAAACTTCTGGACAATTTTAAAAACAAAAAAAGAAAGAAAGAAAAAGAAAAAGAAAGGGACCCAAATCAATCCTGTTAGAAATGAAAAAGGCAAAATCACAATGGACACTGCTGAAATTCTGAGTATTAGTATCTACATTGAGAACTTTTACTGTAATCAATTGAAGAATTCAGCAGAAATGAACGGATTCACAGATACATGTGAATACCAAATATAAAAACCCTTAACAATACAATAACAGGAACTATAGTTGATTTAGGAATAAAAATCCTATCAATAAAGGGAATTCACTACTTAATTCTATAAGAATATCAAAGATGTCAATGTATCTCAAGTTCTTTCATGAAATTGAAAGGTAGGAGTACTGCCAAACTCTTTTTTGGAGGCTAACATAATCTTGATTCCAAAACCAGATGAAGATTCAGGAAAGTAATGGGATAAAAAAAATCAATAACCAAAACACATAAACAATAGAAAACTACAGATCAATACTTTTACTGAACATAAATGCAAATTTCCTCAACAAGGCACTGATAAACAGAATGCAACAAATCATAAAGTTCTTACATCATGAACAAGTATGTTTCATACCTGGGATGCAAAGATGGTTCAGCAAATGCAAAATAATAAATGTAACACATAACATAAAAGGAAGCAATGACAAAAATTACATGAGCATCTCAACAGATGAATAAATGACCTTGACAAAAATCCAATATCTATTCAGGATAAAAGCTCTGATGAAAACAGATATGGAAGGATTTTGTCTCAATCTTATAAAAAAATTTTTGAAAAACATACTGATAATATCATAGTAAGTAAAAAGTTAAAAGCTTTTTCTCTAAATCAAGAACAAGACAAGGATATGCCCTATTCAATAAAATACTCAAAATATTACCCAAAGCAATTAGAAAAATAAAGAAATAAATAGGATACTTCTAAGAAACAAAAAAGGTCAGATTATCTTAATTGGCAGGTGATGTGATTCTTTACATAAAAGACCCTAAAACTTCCACTAAAACCTACTAGAACTAGTCAAATAATAAAACAAAGCTTTCAGCTAAAAAAGTCAACACAAAAAAATCAATACAGATATTCCTTATTTATTGACATACCTGTATAATGACTCTTCAGACTTATGATCAAAGAGTACTCTTTGGACTTACAACCTGCATTCAGACTTATGACACGGGAGTGTGAACAGCAGTGCAGCCTTATAGTGGCTTCTTCTACAGTCCAATTCTGTTCTTTTGCTAACTCTATGTATGGAATATATATGCTATATATGAATATATGTATATAGCATATGTAAATATGCTGTATATGTAGTTTTATGTCATATATGCAAATAAAAGCAAAGTCATCAAATTGGAGTTTCCTGTGACCATTTCTTTGTTCTGAATATTGTAATTTACACACAATATGCAATTCTTAATTTAATAATCAATTCCTTTAAACAGCTAGTCACAGAAACAAAACTCACTCATTAAATGAAGAATGTGTGCAGTGTTCCTATACCCCAATAATGAGCTTGTTGAAAGCAAAGTCAGAAAACCAGTACCATTCATGACAGTTTCAAGAAAATTTAAATAATAAGAATTAACCTAACTAAGGAAATCAAAGACTTCTGTAACAGAAACTACTGTACTCTGAAAATACAGATAAAAGAAGACACTAGAACACAGAAAGATATCTCATGTTCATGGATAGGCAAAAATGAATAGTGTCACAATGGTTAAACTACCAAAAATAATATTGAGATTTAATGCAAACACAATTGAAATACCAACATTAATACCACCATTAATTTTGAAAGATAGTTTTGCAAAGTACATCAATCTGTGTTGGAGGCTGTTTTCCTTTAGGGCTTGAAATACATAGCTCCAAGCTATTCTTGCCTTCGGGGTTTGTGTTAAGAAGTCTGCTGTGATTCTGATGGGCTTTTCTTTGTATGTGATTTGTTTCTTTTCTCCAAATACTCATAGAATTTTGTTCCTCTGTTGGGTTTCTGGAATCTTAACTAGTATATGTCTAAGTGTAGATTTATTTTGCTCATTGCTAGTTGAAATCCTATATACCTCACTTATCTGTAAGTCAAATTGTTTTCCCCTACTTGGGAAGTTTTCTGCCATTACTTTTGTGAACAGTTTTATTTTAACATCATCTATATTCTCTCCTGTTTCTTCAGGGTCTCCAATCAGTCTTACATTATTATTTGCATCGTCTAGCAGCTGTTGGATTGATGTCTCATGGCCCCTTACTATTTTTTGTACATGTTTCTTTTCATGGTCACTAATTACAATCCTATATTCTATATTTGAAATTCTGTCTTTGCATTGACTCATTCTGCTGCACAAACTTTCAGTGGAGTTTTTAATCTCCTGGAAATCTGCATCTGTTTTATGGATTCCATTTGTTGCCTATGTTGGATTCCATCATGTTCCTCGGCTCCTCTATTTTTTTTCTGTGTCTGCTCTAGAGTTATTAATAATATCTTGCACTATAGGCACAATCCCTGATGTTATCTGATAAATTATTTCTGGTTTCATTTTTCACAGATCTCTTTTTTGCCAGCTCAGGGAGTCTAGGAGATTGAGTATCAGATTGTTCCATCTCATTTCCCTTTGGGGTTACTTTTGGTGAACTGGAAGTCTGGTTCTGGGACTGTTTTCTATGTCTTCTCATTTCAACAGATGCAGCCTGCTGTGCTTTTATTGAGACAACTTTTTGGTCACCCAGTAGTCTTCATTTCTCAGCAAGCCACCAAGAGGTCTTTTCTCTATTGCTCATCAGTATACCATTTCTGGGGTTCAAATCACAGATGTTATGGCTGATCTCTGTCTGTAGCTTGTGAGACTGTGCAGCTTTTCCCTGGGCAGGCCTTGGCTGGGAAGGTTTGTCTGAGTCTCTAGGGTTGTTAAAGATTCCTGGCTGCAATCTGCCTGTAGCCCCACTGGTCTGGACCACACTGCTGCTCCCTAAAATCTGCACACATTCATCCATGCTATGGGGCAGGCCTCTCACAGAAACTTGTGTGCCTCTGCAGCTCTTCCCTGGGCAGACTTTGATTGCACAGGTTTGCCTGAGCCTCTGGGGTAAGGGTGGATCTCCGACTGGTATTTGCCTGCAATAACACTGGTCTAGACCTCACTACTGCTCCCCAGAATCTGTGCACAGTCTGAGTAAAATTATTTAAAATGTAATTTTATACTAGGAATATCAAATAGAATGAATTGATACACTTATTGAATATATAAAATGATACATTGTGTGGCTAGGTTGAATAGTAACCTGAAAAAATTGCTAGTTTTTCTATAGGTAACAAATTAAGAAAAAGGAAAATCACATTGTAATGGTACCAAAATACCTAAGAAAAATTCTAACAATTTGTAAGCTTATATAATAATGTTGATGATAAAATATTATTAGAGAAGTACTATATTAGTATATGTTATAACTTTTATGTTTAAAGATTCAGCATGCTACAAATTTAATAAATATAGCTATGGTTCTAAAATCAGTATTTAAATTTAATACCATGCCTGTAAAATTTCCAATTCATTTTAAGTAAATATTTTTAATCTTTGATTATATAGAAAGATTATCATTAAAAGACCCTAAGAAATTCTTACTAAAGGAGAGTAATGAAACAGTATCCATTACTAAAAGGTATTTTAAAATCATGCCAGTTTTGTTCTCTATAAGGAGCAAACTTTTGACTTTCTTAGTTTTCTCTGTCTATTCTTAATTCAATTTATTACTATTTTCCATTTCCTTATGTTAATTTTTAAGTTTTTCTCTTATCTTCCTCTTACTAACTTTATTATTTTCTTCCCCTTACTAACTTCAAATTTGATCCTCTCTTCATTTATAATTCCATAATTGTTACAATTAGGTTATTGTTTTGAGATCTGTCTTGTTTTTCAATGTAAGTGTAAAACCTCTGTATTTTATTTTTAATTTTACTTAAGTTTAGAGGTCCAACTTAGATATCCATAATGATCACATTTATCATATGGAATTTGTACCTGTACATGATATGTCTTAATGCTTATTTTTTCTGATTCCCTTCCTCTCCCTTGTACACTTCTTCCCCTTTACATCTACATGAAAGTTAACTGTGCAAATATGGTAGACCTAAATACAAAATTATTCCTTCAAATGTCTAGAAGATGCTGAAAGAACAATCTTTATGATATTTGGGTAAGAAAATTTCTTGGAAAACAGAATAGCACCAATCATGAAAATATAGTTAATTTGAACTTCATTAAAATGTATGACATAATCAAATGATACCACTAAGAATAAAACCACAAGACACAAAAAATATTTTCAACACATATTCACAATGAAACATTCCTATACAGAATATGTACACATTCATATAGTTCAATAACAGAAAGGCAAACAGCCCAAATTGTTTAAAATGAGTAAACAACTTTAATAAAAATTACACAAAAGTTATACAAATAGGTACTACATGAGAAAAGTTATTTAGTTTCATTGGCCATTGTGGTAATTCAAATTCAGACCACAATGTGGAACCCAAACAAAGCCAAAGTGTAAAAGTTAAAGTGTACAGGTCTGACAATGCCAGGTTATTCTAATGAAACAAGTCATATTTTGTTGATTTGGATGGAATTTGTAAAACCACCTTAGAAAATTGTTTGGCACTATTTACTAAAGATTAATATTTACAGCATCTTCGTTCAGCTTGTATTTCTCTCACAGTACAGTGACTCATTAACTAGTATCTCAGAGCAAAACGTTTTCTCCATCCTCATAGGCAGATTATTCCTACCTTTTTTCTTTAAAGAGTTATTATAAATTTTGCATGTGAATCCATGTTGCTTAATGCTTAGACCTATAAACCTCCACACAACTGGCAGCATGTTTGTGCTTCTTTAATTGTTTCCATCCCTCTTTCATAGAAAGACATTTGTTGCTCTCTTAACCAAAACCGTTTTCTTCTTTCTTTTTTTATTGGCACAGAATTACCTACACATTTCTTCAGACTCTGACAGGTAACGTCCCTTACCATAATCAAATTCCATAGCAGTATTCAAGTTTCTAGGGACATAGCATCATGCATCAGGACATCACAATGGCATTAAATTTACTCAGTCCTGTCTAATATTGACCTCTTTCCAGCCAAGGAAAGCTCTTACTGCTTGTGAAATTGTGTTTCCATAAAGATGGAGTTGAAAATAGTTGGCAATTTTACAGAAAAGTTTCCATGTAATAAAGACAAAAACAAACAAATAAACAGCTACAAGAATGAACCACATTGCCTGAAATACTTTTTAATGTCTTCTATCGTGCTAACATTTCTTCCCAAATCACAATGTCAGTGTGGTCAACTTGTAATACTTTTTAACTATAAATATTAATGTCCTATGTTCATAGTAAATCAGTACTCTTGAGTCTTCTCTAGGGTGATCATTTCAAAACTCAATTAGCTGTACTTTCATTTTGAAGACAAATTTGTAAAAATAAGTCCAATGCCAGTTTCTGCTCTCCTCCAGTCTTCCAAGAATACAGCTGTCAGGTATGCAATTAGTGAGATCAGAAGCCTAGGAGTGATCTCTGATAATGTCTCTCTGGTCTTTGCATATATTCCACCCTTACTAATGGAGCCTGTTTTCACTCTTCTATGGCATCCAGCTCCATATACTCACCATGCACACTGATAGCTACCCTCCCTCACTACCTCAGTTTATCAGCACCAAGACGATGGACTTATCCTCATCCATCCATGTACTCCTTTCTCCTCCACTCTCTGAGGAAGATTCTTTTCATAGTATAAAAGTTCTTATAAGAACCCAAATCCTTACTACTTCCGTAGCCTTACATGACCGAACATCTTTTTACTCTTCCAGTCTCATTTCCTACCACAATTCAGCACACGAAGTACATCCCAGCCACATTTTCCCCTCAAGTTCTTACAAGCTATTGTAACTGCCCTAATCATCTTTCACATTCCAAGAAAAGTTTAACCACCCTGAGCAGATCAAAATCTTCTACATTTACAATGATGTCAGTTTACACATTAGCAGTTAGACAAATATATGGCTGATTATTCAATCAATATTCATCACTCTGGGCAGAGATCAAATAGGACCCTGGATGCCTTCCTCTTTATGGCAGTTCTCTGTCACTCAGAATAGGGCATGATTCATATTAGCTTCTTAATAATTGGATGAATGAGTGAAAAAGTAATTAGCAACTTTGAATAAGTAATAAAAATTCTAAAGTCTCAATATCTTGATATGTCTTCTTTAAAACATATTGCCCTAATTTTCTCTCTCTCTCTCAATTTCCTTTCTTATTCATATTTTCTCTCTTTCCTTTATTCTCTCCCAAAAGAATCTGTTTCTTGTAAGTGAGGTACCGGTCTGGCTGGGACAAGTGCACCGCATGTATGTCTCCTAGCACACTAGTAGAGGCCTTGCTCATGCGTTGAGCCTTGTCTATGTCCAGTTATGGCCTCGCCTGTCCCCTCTACTTGGATGCCTTGTCCAAGGACATTCCAATAACCAATACTCTTAGGCCAAATATATTACTCCTCCTTTGTCACTCCCCCTTTCAAAATTTTATAAATTGCTGGCTGAACTTATTAAAGTGGAAGTGTTCCAGAAACCTCCCTGGAGTCTCCTTGGTAATTTCATGCCTTGCCTTCCCAGTCCAAGTTCGTGAACCTTTGTTCCCTAAGCGGGCTTGTGGACAAAAACAAAGTTTCTAGATAAACTCATTCTACTTACCTCTCTATTTCCTTAAAAACTTATTACTAGGATAAGCAAGAAGCTTTTGGCTGGGAGATAATTCTCACAAAAATAAGTAATCTCGGGAAATAATAATAATTATGTGCTGAAGTATAAGCTTAGGTATTTTGTGTGAATTGGCTTATTTAAACTTCAGAATAATTTATTAGGAAAAGGCTAAAACAATTCCCATTTTAATGAGGAAAACAGGAGATGAATAAAATGTTGGTAATCTGCAAAGGTCACAGGGTAATAAACAGGTCGAGTTTCTGTGTCAACCTCAAAAATCTGACCCAACTGTCAGTGGTCTTCATCAGTAAGCAGTATCATCTCCATAAAGCAACAAAATAATTTTCAGTTAGAGTTATTGTGGAAAAAGCTGTGAAAATGCATTGCAAAAATTGGAATTTATACTGACCAGTTCTATAAATATTTGTCTAACTTCTTGGATCTAAGAATGGCTTCTCTTACCTCATATTTTCCAGGGTGGTAACCAAGAAACATACAACATCTCTGACTAGATCAGCTTTGAGTCAGCAATCAGCCTTATGCTGTTTCTCTAAGGTATAAGTCTTGCCCAAATGAATTAGTTTTTACTTCTAAAATATAATCCCTCTATGGAACACTAGATGGAGATAAAGCCTCACTTAACTCTTTTCCTGAAGAGGTAGTGATGTTTCCTCTCCAATCAACCTCAAATTCTAATCTAGTTTATCATTGCCTTTTTTCTTTCCAGCTTCTTGTATAGACCAAATTCTATAGCAATTTGTATAATTCACTGTAAATTTTATACTGTAAGTATGTGTGCATATCTGAGAAAGAGAAACTAATTTCAAGAGAGCAAGTAGTGAGACTTGGACCACATTGCTTAGGTACACCGAGGCCTACAGGATCCAAGGTCCACAAGTATAAATTAACCACAGATGGAGTTCAGAATGTGCTTATCAGTCTCCAAATCTTCCTGGCCACAATGGTTAAAAATAGGTTAAAAAAAGATATGATTTTGTTCTGGGCAAAACTTTTTTGATCTTTTCAGACTAGTCACTCAAATTTTAGAACAATGAGAGCAAGAGAGGAAAAAAAAATACAGTGTACTGTCACATGTGCATTACCTATCTAGTACAATGCAAAAACAGCATTATTTGCTTTTTCTTTTCCTTCCTTCCTTCCTTCCTTCCTTCCTTCCTTCCTTCCTTCATGATTTTGTTCTGGGCAAAACTTTTTTGATCTTTTCAGACTAGTCACTCAAATTTTAGAACAATGAGAGCAAGAGAGGAAAAAAAAATACAGTGTACTGTCACATGTGCATTACCTATCTAGTACAATGCAAAAACAGCATTATTTGCTTTTTCTTTTCCTTCCTTCCTTCCTTCCTTCCTTCCTTCCTTCCTTCCTTCTTTTCTTTTCTTTTCTTTTCTCTTCATACCAGGAATTGAACTCAGGACCTCATTTTTAAAAGAAATCTGGCTTGGGGCTGGGGATTTAGTTCAGTGGTTCGGTGGCCTGCCTTGCAAGCACAAGGACCTGAGTTCAAAATATCCTTATTATTCTATCCTATATTTTCCTTTAAATGTTCAAGTAATGTTTTAAAATATAAAACATCATTTGTTAATCTGCCAAGAATTTTCTTTTTATTGGTATAGTAAGAAAAAAAGAACTTTCTAGGATAAAAGTTCTAGAAAAGGTTGGGGGATGTAGAAAAACAGGATGCACTAATCGGTCATTTCTTCCAGAAAGATATACTGGTAATATTTAAAAATTAAATTAAAGGGAAAGGTAACAAGAATGAATAAATTGAACACCTCCAAAGGAAACAGGAAATTTCATCTGATAAATGCAGAGCAGAAAAGGAAAAAATATTATAAATAAAACTATAAAAATTATTATAAATTAAACTACTGAGTAACTTGGAAATAAATTTATATTAGTCTGCTTGGGCCACTATAACAAAATTTATAGACTAGATTTCTTGAACAAGAGGAATTGATTTTTCACAGTTCTAGAGGATGACATTCCCAGCTCAAGGCCAGTCAATTTGGTTTTCTGGTGAGGGCTGTCTTTTTTTTTTTTTTAATTTTTCATTTTAGTGATGCAATTCAGATTTACATGATGGTCATATTCATCATCAGGAATTTTTACCTTTACCATGGTGTATTTTGATTCCTTTGTTTTCCCATTACCTTTCCCTCTCTTCAACTCCTTTCTACCTAGCAGAGGAAAGCTTTCTTGCTGTGTCCTCACAAAGGACAGAGTGAGAAAGGAAGCAACCTCTGGTGTCTTTTTTGTGGAGGCAGTAATTCTATCATGTAGGTCCCAACCTCTTGATGTTATCTAAACTCAGTTACCTCCCAAGCACCTCATTTCTCAATAGAATCACAATGGAGATTAGGGTTCAACATAAGAAATCAGACGGAAATTCAGTCCAAAAAAGTGTTATAAATAGTAGTGTAAAGTATCCATCTTTTTACTGATATAATGTTTTTTTTCAGCTTTAATTGAGTTTATTGGTACATTTTAGGGATACAGTACAGTTACATTCATTGTTGGGATCTTGTACCTCTACATGACAAGTCTTGTTCTCATTTTTCCCCTTGTCCCTGCCCTCCCTTCACCCCCTCCTTCCCCTCCCCATCTACAAACACTTTATTTTCATCTTTTCATTATCTCACATTTTTTTCTTTTCCCTTTTTACCCTTCCCCTACCCATCCCACCTTCCCTACACCTTTAGCTCCTTTCTTCCCATTTCTAATTGTCAGTAATCTTATGTATTGTTGTAGATTATTCACACCAGGGAAACTATTCGGTATTTACACATGTGTGACTTATTTATTTCACTTAGGAGTATATCTTCAATATGTATCCATTTTCCTATGAATGAATCTATTTTCTCATTCTTTATGGCTGAGTAATATTCCATTTTATAGAAAAACCACATCTTCTTTATCCAGTTTCCAACGGATGGGCAAATGGGCTGTTTCCAAGATTTAGCTATTATAAACTGTGCCTCTATAAACATGGGTGCACATACTTCTCTGTGATATGATTCTTCTAGTTCTCTTGGAAAGATACCCAGCAGAGGGATGGCTGGGTCAAATGGAACCTCCAGTCCAAGCTCTTTGAGGTATCTCCATATTGATTTCCATAGTGGTTGCACCAGTCTGCACTCCCACCAACAATGGAGGAGGGTTCCTTTCTCCCCACATCCCCGCCAACATTTGTTATTGTGTGATTTCTGGATAGCAGCCATTCTTTGTGGGGTGAGGTGGAATCTCAGTGTTGTTTTCATCTGCATCTCTTGATAGTACTCTAACAATTTTTAAGTAAAATATACTTAAGCCTATTTCATATATTATCATGTATTTATATAAATGAATATATAAAATATTTAGTACTATTTTATGATGTGTTAAGTGATATGTTCTAAATTATACATAAAATATAATAGGTAGATTAGAAACACTATATATAACATAAATTTTAAACCAGCAATACTGACTGAATTAACTAAAAGCCAATACTATATAACAGGAACTAACTTAAGAAGAATGCAGCCTTTATTATTTTAGAAAAGATTTTTGTATTAAGTTAATTTAAAAATTTTGAATAAATGAAAAAGTATATCACATTCATGATTGAATAGCTTCACATAATGCATGTATGAAAATTATGAAATGTCTCTTAATATGCTCACAAATCTGACATAATCTCAAAAACTTATATTGAGTATGTGGTCCAACTGAATCAAGATTTTCATTCAAAATTTATGTTGAAAATGAAACTTTTATAGATTTCTATGCTTACTTTAAGAAGATAAATAGCAACAGTGACTAGATGTCAATATGGTCTGCAAAGCTATTGTTTATAACCTACATGACCTCTATGAATACAGAAGTGAATACACAAAGGAAACTTTACTGCTTTAATGAAGTTGACATATTCATGTATGCACGTTTGAAATAGAAGATGGCACATAAATCTGGTTAATTAGAAAAATAGGTATTATTTATTGTAACTGTACTGTATCCCTAAATGTACCAATAAACTCAATTAAAAAAAAAAAAAAAAAAAAAAACTGGTTAATTAGAAAAATAGGTATTAGAAAAACACATTTTCTAATGAAAAAAACATACACTTGATCTTTCCTTATACTCAACCCAGGAACAGATTTTAAATATATTAAAGATAAAGAATGTGAAATCTTCACTACAAGCAGAGGAAAAAAAAATCTGGACTAGTTTGCAAACCATGGTAATGAAAAACATGTATTATGCAAAGCCAAAGTATAAACTATATGATATGAAAAAGCCAATTGTTAGGTTGTGGATAGTAAGTTTTTCTGTTCAGTAAAGGATCCCATTGACAAATGAGCAAAATACTGACAAAATGTAAGACTAATGGAAAATTGTTATTTGGAATATAGAAATAACTTCTGTCAATCAAGAAAAAGACAGAAACTCTAGTGGAAGGGGTGGGAGACCAATGAAAATGACAAACAACCACAGCTCCAAGTTCAACAGCAAAATGGTACGCAAAGAAACTTTTTCAGAAATGCAAATTAAAACAGTGAGACTTTATTCTTGTGAGGAAGACTATAATTAAAAGTATGAAAATATGAGGTTTAAGTGAATAAAATAAGGTGTTAATTTCCATTTTAGTGGAAATTACTTTTTTCCAAATTAGAAGTGATGTCTATATATATATATATAAGAAACATATGCACACTGATGGAGACATTGTAATTGTGTGTGTGAGTGTGTGCAAGCTGAGAATGGAACCTAGGGCCTTGCACATGCACAGAAGAATACTGACTGTGGCATTGTTTGTAGTGACAGTCCGTGGTAATCTCAATGTCCACGCCTGAGAGATGTGAGAGATGTTTAAATGTAGTGGATGTTCATTCTAGTTCACCACAAAAGACTAAGAATAAACGAAAGTGTTTCAGCAATACTGAAATATGAGTAGCCCCAGGTTTGGCTAAGAAAAGTAAGACAAGGATGAGAATTACACCAAATAGATAAGCAAAAAATATATATCAAAAACCCACATCACATGTTATAAATTTGTATCTTAGATCTTATAACAAGTCTCTTGTCTATAAAATGATGAGAATAAAAATATTGATCATAAATAAGGGAAAAATAAAAGGATAACTGGCAGAGATATTTGACAGCAATGGAATTTTTAATTGAATAGTTAATCAATGGTTATGGTTACTAAGGTTACTAAGTTACAGTTACATAGAAGTAAGAATTCTTCAGTGCTATTACACAGTAGGGTGGCTATAGATATTGATGATATAGTGCGCATTTTATAAAGCTGGAAGGAAGGGGTTTGATATTTTCACAACAAAAAAATGATATATATTTGAGGAGATAAGTATATTTACCCTGATTTAAATATTGCTTAATATATATGTGCATTGAAACATAACAGGATACTCCATAAATATATAAACTTTATGATTTCATATATCAGCTAAAATAAGTTTAAATTTAATATATAGATTATTATTAACTTGTTTTTGAAAATAAAAAAATAAAGGAAGGAAAACAAGTTGTAGTATCTGATGTTTGCCATCTGGAGTTATGATATTTTATTTAGTACTTTATTTCAAAGAGGGGCTTTTTTGCTGTTGTTGTGCAGGAGATTGTACTCATGTCCTTGAGCTTGCAAGGCAGGCAGCTGAACCATTGAGCTAAATCCCCCAGCCCTTGAGGGACATATTTAAAATTTTAATTAATTAGAACCTAATAGGTAGAAGGAAGACCATGTTTCTAAGCATGAAATTTAAAAATTACATATTTGTGCACTGTTTATTACTATTATTGTTCATTACTCCATAGATAGCCTTTTATCACTGTGTTGTATTTATATACTGTTGCTTGTCATTCCATGCATACTTTCCAGCTGCAATTGATTCTGCTCATAGTTTAATATGCTCAACCTCACCTCTCTGTTTTTGATTTTTTGTTTTGTTTTGTTTTGTTGTTTTTGGTACCAGGGATTGAACTCAGGACCTTGTGCTTGGAAGGCAGGAGGTGGAACCACTGAGCTGAATCCCTGGCCCAGACTTACCTCTTTGAACATTGTTTGGTCAATGCTTTTTCTCCCTTGTTCTCATGTTTTTCTGTTAGAGATCAACTTGACTCTCTAAGTAAGCATCATTTGTTATCTTTCTCTGAACTTCTTTTTCTGTTTTAATCTTTAGTAGTTTCCCTGTTTAGTTCTCTGCTTAATATTAATGAGATACACTTATACAAATATATAGTAACTACTTTAGTGAGTTTGTGAGATTTCTTTCCTTGTGTTCAATCCAAACAATCTCTTGATTTTTTTTACATTTCATTAATTATAGTTCTAATACCTAGCATTTGCTACTAATATATTTTCATGTCATCCTGCTCATGTGTTTTATGGCTTCTTCTTCCTTATGCCTTTGAGAACCTGCAACATATTTGTTTAAATTTAGCTTAGACTTACTATGTTGTACTGTATCTGAGGTGACAATCTCTTGAATTTTGTCAGCTATTATTATCATTTCTTTTCTTATTTTTTAAAAATTTTGGTTTTTAGGTTCATCTGTAAGGGCCTGACCTCTCCCCTTTCTTTCCTTTCTTCCTTTTCTTTCTTACTTCTTTCCTTCCTTCCTTCCTTTTTCCTTCCTCTCTTTCCTGCTCTGTCCATTGCCTGCAGTTTTAAGAGTCTCCATTTGGCCCTTATAGTCCCCTGTATATTAATACATTTACATTGACACCTCAGCCCTTTAGTCTTCTGGGTATGTGGCCAGATCCAGGCATGGTCTGGGAAGCAGCTAAGTATGAGGATTCATTGGCAAATTTTCCTCTTGCTCCTCCCTCTTCCTTAGATATTCTTCTCTACATCAGTCATTTCCTTGATAATAATTTTACTTTTTCTGGGTTCAGTGTCTTCCTTTGTGAGGCATGTTTAGTCTCTGCTCCCATCTATCTACTCTGCTGGCTGGTGCACACAAGCCTAACATTTTAGTTCTAGTTTCTGTTTTTATGTCTTATTTAATTTCAATAGATGTTTCACTTTTTTGTGTGAGCTGTTACACTTTTTATATATTTTCTTTCCAAATTTTCCTAAGAATAGCATTTGTTTGATATACTAAGGCTATCTTAAATTATGAACTGGTAGTGTTCTTGTCTCCTTTTTAATTTAAAACAAAAAAAATAATTGTAAAGCTTATGGGAGATTTCTTTAGAGTTATTTAAAATAAATTATTTTCTCAAACAAAGCCTTAAAACATACAACTATATTGTAGTCCTCAAGTGATGTTTCAAAATTATTTTCCTGAATTCATAGAAATTATTTTAATCTCCTAGTTGCTAGTTAAGAATTTTAAAGTTTAAAAAGACATAATTATAGGTTTAAGAAAAATTAAACTACTTTTTTTTCCATTTGAGGGCATAGTAGCAAAGCATAATTGCAAATAATATTGCTTACTAGACAGACTTATTTTAGTGGCTCAGTCAAAATTATTTTAGTGGATCTATTTTGTGAAACTAAAATTGGAGGATTGGATGTGTTTTTTCTGAGTCGTTAATTTAGGCCATTCTCTTCAATGGAAAATATGATTTCACATTAACTATTAGCAACAGATAAAATTTTGAAATTGCATTTAAAAAACAATGTTAGTAATTTTATATGAAGAATTTGATCACTGAAAGATACGTCTAATTTAATATCAATGAGATACATTTATATAAATATGTAGTGACTGTAGTGGGTTTTGCAAAACTGCTATAAATTTTCATTTCTATGAATCATCTTTTTATTTATGATCAAGACATTTATACAATTATTTGTTTCTCACGTGCTTAAACAATGCCAAATGCATGTTGCTTTTTTCAATAAAAATATTGTCAATTTTATCTTCAAAAAGGGTAATAATATTAAAATTAAAGGTATTGACATGATATTCCCTACAACTCACAATCAAAATAAATTACTATATTAAATTAAATTGCATTTGAATGAGATTCTTAGTGGATGCAGTTGTTACTTTCAATGTTGTATATTCTTTAATGCAAAATTTGTTTGCTGTATCAGTTAAGCAAGTTTGGAATTCCAAGTATTCTAATCAATATTTCGTCTCCTACAGGTTCTTTTTAAAATGTACCATTATACAGAGAAGAACAGCACAGACATAGATTAAGGGCACAGACATAAATCTCATCCACTTTGCATGAATGAAGTATGAAAAGAACATTGCCCTTGGAATGAGAAAGACCCAATGCCTCATGAATTTGATGCCCCTATGAACTTAAAACACTGTGAATTTAAGACAAAGTTATCTAAGTCTGTTTCATCCTCTGTGAGATACTGAAAATAGCACATATCTCCTAGGTTTATTCAAGGTTAAAATAATATAAACTCATTGACCCAACGTTTATCACACATCATGGACTCTCTCAGCGATGATTCTGCTGATATGAAAGCATCAAATTATCTATTTGATTCCTTGGGTTCAAAGGAGCTAAAGCTCAATATTGTCCTTCAATTATATAAATATTTTAATTAGTAACCATTTTGAGTATCTACTATGATATCTATATAGTCTCAGCTATTGAAAGTGTAGACATGAGCTTAAATTCTTAGTTGTGGAATATTAAACCTCTTCCTAATTTTAAGTAAAAGGTGGATGGAATTTGACCATGAGAAGTGAAAATTAAGAACCATAAGATAATCTGGTATCATGAGAGCTTTTGTCATTGTTTCTTGCTCTCTGAATTTCTAGATTCATATTTCTCTCGTTCCCTGCTTCTCCATGGTCTTGGCTTCTTTCTTCTTTTCCTCTACACCACAGATGTCTTTGTTCAAGAGGCAGACCCGTAAGACTGCGTCTTCTAACCTTTCCAAGTAATGAGTATGTATACCTTGGAAGCAAATTCCACTGAGCCAGTGATGAGTGTCCCCTGAGTCACTCAGTTGTGGCAAGTGGCAAGGTTAGAGGGCAAGCAGCCTACTTGGAAGTAGATGAGAGGATCTAAGGCTCCAAAGATATTATCTATGCAGGCTGAGATGACTCATTGCCACTAATAAATATTACAAAGGGAAAAATGTATAATTCAGTGAAAAGAAAAAATACTGGCATATGTTGGATGAAACAAAATCAACCATGCCATATCTCACTTCATCTGAATTTTCTTACTTCTAAAGCACTAATACAGTGTCAAAAGGAAAACATATTTGTGAGAGTCGAATAAGTTGTCATGTAAAGTCAAGAATTCCCTGGCAAAGACAAAGGCTTTTGAGTAATTTCACAGAACTTTCTTTTTGACATCTTTATAAAGTAAATTTATTTGTTATCTTATTTGCTTCCATCCCCTTATATGCACAAAAGCACATGATGTTTGGCTTTACCTTACCTAGTAATACAAATTGTTTCCCAGCTAAAAATATTTTATTGGTCTGAATGATGAACAGGTGAAAGTCCATTTGTCCGTATTTTAAAATGCATGTTTCTGCAATAACATTTGAGAAAAGATTTATGTTTGTTAATTCACTATAACAAGAATATATTAAGAATATATTACAGTACCATAAAATATTTCAAACAGCAGGCCATCCTAAAGGTGAATAAAGGGCACCCTGTGTATTAAACAGAACATCAATAGTGTTATCTGGAATATAGATTAAGGAACAAAGATGACGTGACATTCAAGGACAAAGTGAGATAGAAACAAAAAAGTAGTTTAGATTCTTTACACCAACTAATTCTGCAGTGGAAACAATAAAATTTAAATATGGCAGCCAATTTACAGCAGAGAGCTTATTTACATGTTTAAAGGGTACTTAGGCTACGAGCTGACATTGAGAATTAATTATTTGTGCTTTATACGGATGAAATTTACCCTTTTTCTTGAACCAAATTACATTTAATCATGATAACTGGTACCTACTGTGTTCCCACTACATACAGATTCCATGCTAGGTTTTGGGGATTAAAAATTAATGAAAGTTACAATGCCATCCTTTAGGGATCTTAAGGCATAATAAATGAGGAAGACAGGAACACACAGAAGTAATGATTAAATATTACTTTCAGAACTATAGAAGATGCAAGCAATGCATAACTGAAATGAAGAAAATAGACTACTTTCCTAAAAAATATCCACTAATACAATGGATTTCAGTTTTATGAAGCCTGGAGATTGATCATAAATTTTACCACCACCTTGCTGAGAGAACTTATTTCTCCTTTATGTAGAGCCAAAGCTTGAGGTCAAATCACTGAAATGTTAAATATTATATCAATAGTAAGCCTATGGATAAAGGGGGCTCTTTCCTTCTGTTTTATACAGCCAGATCTTCCAATGCATCTTGAATTCGAGCTTGATAGACAATTGCCTAATTTTGTGCTTGATGACTGGAATAGGTCCACTTTCAACATGACCCTACTGGGGTTACCTGCAAGATCTCAATGAATGCTCTGAGTTTTTCCTTTATACTTCAGTCCTCAGTCCCCATTACCTGCACCAGTGATAACAAATGACCTGCTGCCTTAAATGTACTACTACAAGCTGCCCCCTTATTTGTCCCTCAGTCTTGGCATCTGTGATGTTCCCTCTGTTTTGTCCTGATGGTACAGTCTCTCTTTACATGTCTTCATTAGACTAAAAACAAAAATATAGAGATTAATCTACAGTTACAGAATTTTTAAAATTGCTGAATAAGAAAAAAGATGGCAACGCAAGATAGGCATGCACAGGCTGGTTTGATTCTGGTATGTTAAAGGGAACAAAAGAAAAATTGGAGATTTTATTAGGACAAGGAAATCTGTGCAATTAATAAAGAAAGTTCACTGACACTTTTACAGTTTCAGCATCTGTTAAGTTCTGATTGTCAAGCAATAGAAGTACAGCTAGACTGTATTCTGTATATTTGGTTTTCAGGACATAGTTGGGAGTCCTTTCATCTGACGCTAATTAAAAATATTCTTCAAAAAGTGATGAGCTGTTTCACTAAGTTGGTTCTGTGACACTCTTCCTGGAACAAGCGCCCATGACCTGGGTGCTTCCCCTTCTTTTCCAGCATGTCTCAAGTTCATTTTGTTGTGGTGTTACAGTAGCAACTCTTCTCTATAATGGATTTTCACAAGTCTCAATTGTGACACATGATTTTTCCATGCTTTGATTACCTGATCCAGATCTTATCCTTTGATCCTTTCAGCTTGCTATGAAAATTTGGGGACTGTACTAGGAATACATAGGAATTCTACCGTATCATTCCATATCTGACTTACATTTGCTTACTTTAAAGTTTTACAAACTGCAAGTAAAATTGTTATATTTATTTCCATATCTGAAATCCCATCAAACCCTCACCGTTCCTTTATCCAGTGCTAGTGTGAAGTCTATGATGAGAATATTAACATGGTGCATGCCCAGAAAATACTCGGAACAATAATATAGGTGAGGTATTAATCATAACAAGAATCAGCCAATGAAAAAAAAATTCTCTTTTTCTTGGGAGTATCTTCCAGAGCAACGTAGATCACTTATAGTAAGCAACTAAATGCTTTATGCCAAGACAAAGCTGTTCTTCAATCTACTGCTTATTCTATTTCAGGGAAATGTATATCCAAATTATCATTTACATATAATTTTATTAAACTCTGCATTTTCAACCCTACACTTGCAAATTTAAACTAGGGCAAAAATAAGATGCACAGAACTGAAATGAATGCAAATCCACCTGTGCTATCTGAAACCTGAGACATTAGACAAATGAACGTTTTACTTAAATGAATTTATTTACATCAGGCTAAAAGAGAGGACAAGAACATGCTTTTAAATCCAGAGAGCTACATTACCAAGCTTGCATACAGTGTTGGCTCATTTCAACTTTGAAGTCTATGCCGTGTTTATGGTAAATATGGTAACAGTATTATGGGAATCTAAGCCTGAGGAAATACTACTATTCAAATAGCATACTCAGTAAAAAAAAGAGGCAGAAACTGATGCAGAACAACAACGATGATTACTGGCCATTTTTTACTACCTTTGTTGTAGATTTAATGGCCTTGGTTTCTGACTCAAAAAAATTAATATACTGATGGCCTATTAATGACCTTTCTTCTTTTTCTTGTGTACTGTACGTACATATCACCACAAGAAAACTTTTACAAATCAGAATGCTTAAAAAGCAAAGAGGACTTATCTTAATTTACCTTTGAGCTTTATTACCTTGCAAAAACAGACACAGGTGAGAAATTCAAGAACTTCACTACACTACAAATTGGATGAGATTAAGAGTTGTGCTGTTAGAATACAAAGTAATTGATTAATATGTAATATTGTAAACAAATATCATGATGATATCTATGTTTATCTCTCTCAAAAACCAAATAATTTCTACTTGAGATATGTGCCTGGAAATTAAAAATATTAAAGTCACTATTGTATCTTTTCATAAATATGAATGAGGTTTGAGTGTACTATTTGAAAGAACCCATCACTTGAAAAGGCTGAGTTGATTTGACAGGCTGGTGAACCAAGCTCACATCACCAAAATTCAGAACCACCTTCCCTAATCGTATCTTAACAGTATTATTTCTCACTATAGATAAAGTATGCATACTTGTACAATTTTCTAGAAAAAACAATATTTATACTGAGTTTTATGTGACTTTGTATTTTCCCCTGAAAAAATAATTTTTTCACTAAATTTGCAGCCATCCCATACTAAGAAATTCATGAATAATTCACAAGTTAAAATTTATAACACATATAAAAAGCAAAGTGAGTGAATTTTAAGTTACTTCATTATTTGTTTGATTTTTGTTTTGTTTGTGACAAGGTCTCACTATATAGTTTAGGCTGCCCAGAATTCATTACATTGAAATTTACACGTTTGGCTAAAATTTCAAATCATTGAAAGTAACGAAAAACATCCAAAAATTATCTTTCTACTGCTTGATTGCCACCCCACTTAAAAGGTATTAATTAATTGGTTGCATAATATCAATATGAAAGCCTTTGCTTACATTAAAAACATCAAGCCCTATTTCTTGGTTAAAAAGTCTCCCCATTTGTTTATTGCTTAGAGTTCAGGTGTCAAATATTCACTAGGTTGTTGTTTGCTCTTTTAAAGAAACTAAGTATTGTAAATATTGGATTTAGGCAAGTCGTTAGATATTAGTGGGCCTAAGGGACACAAGGATGAGCCCAAAATGGCATGCTGTGCCAGTTATAGTTAAGTAAAGCTACAAAGGCCTTGATGCATAATACATTTGAAATCGTGTAGTAAGTCTCAGAGCTGTCTATGAACTAACTAGAAAAGAGTGGAATGGATCATATGAGAATAGCAAGCTCCAAACAGTTTTGGAAGCAACTTCTGGGTCTGGTCCTAGTGTATGGAAGAGAATTGCAGCAAAAACCTACCAAAGTAACTTGGTGAGGAGGGGCCCGCTAAACTCTTGATTAAGGTGGCGCAGGCAGAAATGCTTGCATTCTTGAAGACACTGAATGACAGAACAGCATGCTAAGTCGGATGGTTGTCTTTACTGCCCACCATCAGCATCAGTTGTGCAGAAGAGAAGGTTATAAAGGCAAAGTTGAAAAGCACCTGAAGAAGACAAAACAAATAAACAAAACACTGCTGAGTGTTGTACAATCCGAATCCCTGAAGGGAAAAACAATCAAACAAGACAGAAACTTTTAATAAATGTTACACATCCATAGGAAAAAAAAACCCACATGATATAAGGAGAAGCAACATCAAACAAGGTGGTTGAATTTTCATTAAGAGCAAGCCATGCTGACATGTTTAAAGTTTTTAAGAAAGCTACTCGTCATACCACCAAAAAAAATAAAGCAACTGTAAACCCAGAAGTCTGTATCTAGCAAAACATCTTTCAAGAGGGGTGGTGAAATAAACTTATTTTCAGATAAATTAAAGCTAAGAGAAATTGTGATTAATAGTTAAGTGACTGTATTGTAAAAACAAAATGGAGAGGAATTTTTCTTTGGGTATAAGATTCATAATATAAGAAAAAGCCCCAATGAAATTCTAAGAGCCTATTATGTTAGTTGCTTTTTTGTTGGAACACTCAGAATCTAGGTTCCCACATTTTCCCCTTCCTTCCCAGTCTAAAAAGAGTTTATATCTTTAAAAGTCACTTACTATATTTCAGAGTAATCCTAATTGCCTTAGGAACTAAGGTACATTTAAGATAATAAGTAAAATCCTCATGATCTGAAGTTGAAGGGGGCCTTATGTTTCATTGAAACTTAAATTTCATTAAAATTTTCAGCCTCCATTAAGCTCTGTGCTGCCTCATTAACAAGGGTTAGGGTCTTTAGCCCTCTTAGACCAAGCTGGAGAATAACTACATTTAAAAAAATTCCTGTTATGCTTTTAGTCTCTAAAGACTAGAAAAGACTGGTTAAGCATCAAAAGCTAATTAACCTGGGATCAGTTACCATCTTTGCTTCATGGTTGACAAGACACCAAGGTTGTTAAATCAATGTATTAGCTTTAAACATTGGTGAAATTTGCTAAGCTTCATCAATCCATTTAATCATCATAAACACTACCCAGTAAACACTTGTACTTTTTTTCAATTTTTTTAAAAAGACTTTTTTAGTTGACTAAAATTCATTAAACTTAGGAGTAAATAATGTTAATACTTATTTCCTTTTAAATTACTGACTTAAGTTACCACTTTTTAGGATGACAGTGAATCAGGGAACGTTTAAACATTTCCCATACTAAACATAACCAATGTCATAGAGACTCCTTGACACTGCTCCTAAGACCTTATATCTATATCTACATCTACATCTGTTTCTATATCTATTCATCTATCAATAAACGTATAGACAAAGAATGGCTACATATACCAGTAAGCTATGTGATTTTCTTCGCTAAAGAGAACTCCCAGTCACTTTTCTCAATCAACACCTTATGTTTGGTGGGATTATGAATTAAATTTTGCATGTTAGTTCCATATGAATTAATATCTAATAATGTGTTCAGAAAGTTAACTTTCCTTTTTCTTAACGGCTCCTTTTATTTCCTCTCATACATGGAAATGTATCAATCAAAACAAAGTAATAAAAAGGAAATGCTTCAAAAATGATTTCAACAATCTCATTTATCTACTCTTTTAACTAATATTTTTCAAGTAAGGATGAGGTGTTCCTGCTCATGTCTAACTATCGTGCAGTGATTGAATAATACCCAGGTTATGAAGGAGAGTTACTTGGAACTGCTGTGAATGGTAACTCTCTATTAAGTTGTAAAAACAATCCAAAAGTTGTGTAGAAAAGGGTGAGTCCTTAGTCCTAATCATCATACTCTAATTCCTTTATAACTTCACATTTATTCTACATAGTGCCTGTGCCACTGCAACTTTGATTACTATTGCCCAACGCAGGCAGTGAGACCTGAATGACCGAGTACCTTATACAGTTTCTGCTATGATATCCTTTCTCCACAATGACCCTGCACAAAACTGGTTGGTAAATGGGCCAGAAAAATAAGCCCAGATATGCTGTGTTTGCTCTGATTATCCTAAGATTACAAACAAATGTTATGCCTTTTTCCTCACAAGGTTAAGTGAAAATTTCTCTCACATGAAAAAGGCTATCCCAGTATATCCTTTGCATATGAACTTTACAGATGTGGTAGTGCCCTCAGCTTTTCCAAGGGATGTCTCACAGTTTCTTGCAAATTTGTGTCTTACTAAGGCAATTAGAGTTTGCTACATTCTGTCACCAGCTTTATATATATCTTAGCTACTTTCTCTTAATAAACACAATACCTGGGTCAGGGATTTAGCTGAGCAGTTCGGTGGCCTGCCTCGCAAGCGCAAGGACCCGAGTTCGATCCCCGGTACCAAAACAAAACAAACAAACAAAAAAAACACAATACCTGACACACATAATTTAAGGGAGAAACAGTTTACTTTACATCATGGCTTGTAGAGGTTTCAGTCCATAGTTGGCTGGATCCATGGAAGACAAACAAAAAAACCACAATACCTGACACACATAATTTAAGGGAGAAACAGTTTACTTTACATCATGGCTTGTAGAGGTTTCAGTCCATAGTTGGCTGGATCCATGGAAGGGAGGCATGGCAGAGGAAGAAAGGAGATATTCCCTCCTAGGCCACTCTTCCAGGGACCCACCTCTTCCCAACATCACATTAATTATAAACTCCTAAGTGCACTAATTCACTGATGGATATCACACCTCCGTGATCTAATCACCTTCCAAAAGCCCCACCTGTGAATGCATGAGGGAGACCATCTAGATATAAACCATAGCATTCGGCCTCTGGTCCCCCAAAGACTCACATCCATCCCTTTATGCAAAATGTATTTGCTCCATCAAATTCCTAACCAGTGAAGCATTGGTGAAAAGTCCAAATTCAAATATGGGAAACTATTTCTGTAAAAAATGAAAAGATCAAAAGCACTGTAAAATCAAAAAGCAAGTTAAAAATTACCAACCTACGATGGCACAGGGTAAATACCCTCATTCCAAAAGGGAAAAATGGTGGGATACACAGGAAAGGAATCAAAGCAAGACCAAAATCCAGCTGGGCAAACTTTAAATCCTGTATTTCTCTGTCCTGCACCCAGGGCAATCTGTGGTGAAACGTGAGTTCCGAAGAGCTCGGACGTCCTTCCTCCTATGGGCACTGCTGCGGGTAGCAGTCTTCACGGCTTCTCTCCTGGCTTCTCCAAATTTCTGGGGTGTCTACTGCACTTTCAGCTTCACTCGCACAGCCTCACACACTGTCCTCTCAGGGTCATATTGCATGAGCCCCCAGGCCTTGTTCTGAAATTTGGTTAGAAGTCTCTCTTATCCCACCCAAAACTCTTGCATTCTGTGTGCACAAAAAATCCATATCCACATGAATAACCCCAATGTCTGCTACCAATTGGAGCAGTATTCAAGGCCCTTTGCAACCTGGTGCTGGTTACAGTAGCCTCTGAGTGTTTAGATCACTGAGCAGGGTGAACTGAATCCTGGGGAATCGATTTCTGTTCTCTAGGCTGCCACTCATTCTGGAACAGGTGCCCTAGACCTCTCTTCTGAAAGCAAAGCCTTTCCCTTTTAAAATTTTGAGCCTGCAAGGGGTGAGACCTCCATAACCTAATCCATGTTTTCCATTGTCCTGTTGTAAAGTACTTGACTCCTTTTTAATGATAACATTTATGGCAACATCTGCTCCATTTTTATAGGACCCAATTTTACGGGAGCTTCTTTTCTGGTCAAACTCAAAACCATTTTCTTTTTTTAACCATAACAAGCCTTTATTATAGGGAGAGTCTGCCGGGCTGTCTCCAAACAAAGGAGAAAGAAATATGGCTGAGATGAAACACTTCTTATAGGACCATGGTGGGGTTTATAGGAGCTGGGTGACTAAATGATGTAGTGGCTTGGGATTGGAGGAGCTTGTGACATCACTAGGAGGAGCTTGCATCATTACTAGCCAAACTCAAAACTTTCAAAATCATTCAGCGATATTTTTTGCTTTTGATTCTAAAGGTCACGTTGGCTAAAAGATCCTAACAGTACCCATGCCTCTTTCTGAATGTTGAGCTTCTGAGAAATTTCCTCAAGCAAATTAATTAGTCTTCTTCCCTTAATCTCAGCCTCCTGAAAAGTTTCAAGACATGTGCAAACTGCAGACAGATTTTCTGCCAGAGTAGAACACGTATGGCCTGGAGCCCAACAGCCACTAGAGTTCTTCCCACTGAAACCTCTTGAATTTGGTCTTAACTTGATGTGGTACTGTCAACATTCTGGTATTCTGAGCTCTCACACAATCCCCCATCAAGCTCAGTGTGCAGCATTCTAGGGCTACTTTTCCAGCTGGCATCTCCAAAACTTTCCAGACTCCTCTCATAAGCCAATTCCAAAGGCTTCTTCTATTCATCTAGCATCAGATCCAAGACCCCGCTTACGTGGTACCAAAATCAATCTTAGTTATTTTCTCACCAAAGGGGAAAAAAATATCCAACATCCACAACTTAAACAAGGAGGCTCATAGTTTGTAAGGATTTCAGTCCAGAGAGGAATCAGCTACCTCCATGGCACTGCAGCAGGGCAGAGAAAAAAAACAGCTCGTGACATGATGGTGGGAAGCTGAGAGTGATCGAGAGAGGTGGGAAGTTGATATACGCTTCCAGGCCAATGACCCACCTCCTCTCAACATCACATTTACCTATAAACTCATCAGAATACTAATGCCCTGATGAGTCTCACACAGTGATGATCCAGTGACCTCTCAAAAGCCTCATCTATGCATGCATGAGTGGAGATATCTGGGTGTAAACCCCAACCACACACATAAGATCATAAGTGAACTAACCCATCCTGATAGTCTGAGGAGTGGTAGGACAACCAAGGGCCCCCTGGATAACATGAAGACCAGGAACAGAGGAGCTCACTGAAGTGATTTATGAGTATGCTCATCTTTCTGACAGGAATTCTGCATAGGTGTGTTAAAATAAATTAATTTTCTCCACTAAAAACTCAATTTCTTTATCACAATCAGATGATTAGGTTTGAAATAATACGTAATCACTAAAAGCCTATCTGGCTGTTGAAATAGCTAAAATATCCATTTATATAGGATATAGAAAGAATCACTACCATGACTATTCTACATGTTTGATAGTGGACTCTATCCTTGCCAATCCCCTAAGGTAGGCGGTTGCTTTAAATATTGATACAAGTATGGCTTAATGGCTTTCATATGACAACAACCACCATGATGAATTCAGATATTCTCTCATTTACTAATAATATATTCTAGAATCAAGGAAGTAATACAGCATGTGACCATTTCCAGGGACCTGTGAAACTACTCAGTACCCACATCCATCATTTAACTAATTTCCAATGCAACTAATTCTGACTATGGAACAACAGTAGAATTTTGGATCTGTAAGAATTAACTTTAGCTCAGAGCTAATCTATTTCTGGAGTGTTGGTGTATTTTCTTTTCCCTGGGCATGTATTTGCTAGTATCTATATTATCAAATTTCACTGATTTTTTTTGGTTATCTTTCTTAAGAGAAGTAAATTTTCTTTTGGATTATTTTGGGATAAAAGTATCTCATGTAGGCCTAAGCCCACAAAAATTGGTAAAGTTGAAACTCTATGAGAAGGAAATACCTACTGAAGCAATTGTCTAAGGGGAAAAATTTTATAGAGTTTAAGGCTAGTTCTCTCATTTAAGGCTGCTTCTAAAAATAAGGGATTAGAGTGATTTAGGGTCTTATCTTTTTTTTTTAACCAAAATTACCCTGTATATTTAGTTCTAACTTCCACACCATGCATTAAAGTTAGTGAAGAGACCTATAGAATTTTACATTTAACTAATACTGTAATGTGATAACACTTATAATCAGACTAAGTTCATCTCTCTCATAGCAGTAGGTGATAAGGACCCTATGAAACTTCACAGAGCTAATTCTAATTCTTTATCTCCCCTAGGTTCTGATTGGGTGCTCAGAAGGTATCATTTTCATTTTTTTCTACATGTTATCTGAGATTTTCAAAATCTAGCTCATGCCACAATCTTTGTAATTTCTATTGTAACATAGCTACTAAGGCAGCAGCGGCAAACCTATGGTAGATGTGCTGCAGTTGGCATACAGAGTCCTCTCTGTAGGTATGGGAGCCCATGCACCCCAGCATCACCCCAGCAGCCAAGCATTGGGTAACAGCCCAGTGTTGGCATTTTGTGATAAATAAGTGATTTTCAGGTTTCAGTTTGGGCACTCAGTCTCTAAAAGGTTCGCCATTGCTGTACTAGGGGAACAGACATTCATTATGCAAACACCAAGGAAAACACACTTAAACTAAACCTAACTCTAAAATATATATGTAACAGGTATTTAACCAACTTCCTAAAAGTGAAACTGAGAAACTTTTGCCATTATAACCACATTCAGAATAGGAATATGTTGGGTGGAGGTAAAATAATATGTTGACACATGACCAAACTAGTATGGAACTGATTGTATTTTCTCCAATTCATTTGAAATGTTTTAAGCCCTCTGATAATCTTTAAGCTTACTAATGTGAAAGTCAGGAAATCATTAAGGATCGAGTAAAGTAGTAACCATGAGATTAGTTGGATTTGTCTGACCTCAGTTCTATAATGTTTTCTTCTTTTTTTCTGAAATTTGTGAACCACACTCTCAAATTTCATACAGCATTTGAGGCTATGAATTCTCTCCACCACTCCCAATAACCACTAGCTGCTTGCTTCCTTGAGGACTCACATTACAAAGTTAGAATGTCTTAACTTTTTTCCTCTTTAAATTTCAGTAATAGACTCAGTCGGAGTCCCACAGTTTCCTAAATCCTGGTGAGCAATGTTACATATACACATCTTCAGTATTCTTCTTGTGCTGAATAATTCAATTTTGTGCAGTTACCTCAAGAGAAAATAAAGGTGTGTTAGTAAGAAGCATAAAAGCAGACATGTAGAAAACAGGAAAAGGGGGGTGGAGATTGAAACAGGAGATTCAAGGATAAAAAATGATCTTGATATGCTACAGGCATAACTCATTTTCCCCAAATGAGTGTAATTATATAATGTATTGCAAATATATGCTAATAAAAGAAACCACATGCAGTTATCTCATTGTGCAAAGAGAATTTGATTTTTTTATAACACTCTTCACTAAACTCCAGAAGTGATCAATTTTAATAACAATCCATTCAAATTTTCTATTCTGTCACAGAAAGTGAAGAAATGAGTAATTAGGAATAATATCTAGTAAGAGGAATATCATATTTTCATTTTTATCACTTCCAAAGATCTATGTGAATAATAAAAACTTTGTATTAGAAAGTCCTTTTTTTATACAGACATACATTCTTATAACTTCCTGTATGCTGCTACACTCAGCCTTGAACTAGAGGATTTTCTATACAAGAGCTTGAACAATCTGATTTCACTAACTTATAATTAGCATATTAATTATTCATATATTAATGTTTCCAGGTGACAAAGAATATGTATACAATTCGTCACATAAGCAGGATAATTTTTCTTAAGATAAATATGCTTAGTAAATTATTTTCTCATAAAGTAAACAAAATGAAGCTAAAATATAAAATATCTAAGAAGACTCCAAATTAGTTTTTCCTGTAGGCTTAAAAACAGTATCAAACAGTTTTATAATCATTTGATGTTTAATACCCATGTATTTGCATATAAATTACACTTTAAGATATCTTTAATATTTATATGCAGAGTGCTGAAACGTGTAGAGAATGTTAAAAGCAGCAGTAAAATACACCTATTGTTTGGAAAATTGTTTGTCCTAATATTGTGTCAGTGAATTCTGTGTTAAATTTTCTTACTTTATACTTTCAATGATTCAATGACTTTTTTCTAATTTTTTTAAATAAAATGTTTGCTGTTGAGGTCCGATCCCAGGGCCTCACACTTACTAGACAAGCATTCTACCACTGAGATAAATCCCCAGCCCCTCATGTCCTTATGTCACAGGCACAGTAAGCCCACTGCAAATCAAAGCATGTTTATTTCGCTTTTAGCCAATAATACTACAGCAAAATTTTTGGAATCAATTTACCTGACAATTTTACAGATGGTGTATAAAGCAGATAAGCATATCTCTGTTAGTTTTCTTTTATTGTTCTGATTGTATTATTGACAGCAAAAGCCATGCGTTTCTATATTCAAGCAAAAAAAGTCATGAACAAATTATTATTTCAGAAGATCAAAAGTCCAGTTGATAGGAAGTTTAAACCATATGTTTCTAATATTTGAGGCAGTATCTTCTCTAATTATTTGGGGAGAATTTGAAGGTTGTGGATTGAATTATATCCTTCTACAATACATGTTAAAGCTATAAGTCCCAGTAGTATTGCCAGAGTAACCTATTTTGGAAATAGGGTTTTGCAGATATAATTAAGATTATTGCCTGGTCAACTAGTTCCATGACTTCTCTTCCTGTGACCAAGCAAAACATTGTGGTGAGGATAGTGCTATGGTGTACAGCTGCTCACTTTTCGGCAGTGAGTAAGCAAAGATGTGAGAGAATAAGAGAGGTGGGGGGAGGGAGAAAGAGAGAGAGAGAGAGAGAGAGAAGGAGAGAGAGGGAGAGAGAGATATGCTTTCAATACACTCTTCTTAAGGAAACATGACTGTGACTTCTGCCTCTAACTAGACAAGTTCTCATCACCTTCCAATATTACACTAGCTAGAGACTGAGCCTTCCTCATACCAGCCTCTGGGGGACATTGTAGATCAAAACCATTACATTCTGTCCATGGTCTCCAGAAAGGGACCACGGTTCATTTCATAATAAAAAAACTCATAAAGAATGAGAAATTAGAGTCATTCATAGGAAAATGGATGCATATTGAGGAAATACTCAAGTGAAATTAATAAGTCACACATGTGTAAATACCGAATAGTTTCTCTGGTGTGAAAAACTATAATGGTACATAAGATCCTAATGAAATAATTGACAATGTGAAATAGGAAGAAAAGGGCTAAAGCTGTAGGGGAAGTGGGATGGGTAGGGGAAAGGAAATAAGGGAAAAGAAAAAAATATGAGAAAATGAAAAAATGGAAATAAAGTCTTTGTAAATAGGGAAGGGGGGTGAAGGGGGGGCAGGGGTAAGGAGGAAAAATGAGAATCAAGACTTGTCATGTAGAGGTACAACATCCCAATGGTGAATGTAACTGTACTATATACATAAAAGGTACTGTAAACTCATTGAGGGAAAAAAAATACTCATAGGCTGTCTGCAAGAGTCCCCAAAGTCTGAACAGTTTCATTTCAAAAGTCCAAATCCAAAGTATCCTCTGAGATTCAAGGCAACTCCTTAGGTACAAGTCCTTGTATAAATGAAAAACAAATTATATTCTTCCATGACAAAACAGCATAGGGCAAATATTCTTATTCCAGAAGAGGGGAATAAGAGAATATCAATGAAGGATTGGAATAAAGCAATAACAAGCCCATAGGAAAGCATTACATTCTATAGGTCCATGTCCAGAATCCAGGCCATGTGATAGCAGGATGCGAGTCCCATTGGGCTTCGGAAGCCTTGCTGGCTACTTTCTCAGGAAACTCTCTTAGGCTGGCTGTATTTACTGTGTGACCCTTTCCTTGTTTCTATTCTGGACAGCTCTAATTTCATATAGAGAAGGTGTTCCATGAGCTAAAAATTATGTAACTAAACAATCAGTAGATTTAATTGATAAAATAATCAGTGACTTTAAAGAAGACACAAATAGGCCTGGTATGGTGGTACACACCTGTAACCCCAACAATTGAGAGGATGAGAGAGGATGGCCTCAAGTTTGAGGCCAGCCTGGGCAACATAAGTTCAAGATAAGTCTGGACTACATAGCAAGACTCTGTCTCAAAAACAAAAACAAACAAAAAAGATATAAATAAGAGGCTGGGAGAACTACTCAAGATGATACAAATCATGAATGAACAGTTTGAAAAGAATTAGAATCCAAGAGAAGATGTCAAACAGAAATTCCAGGATATAAAATATTATCTTCAAAGTGTGGGCACAGGAGATGACCTAACAAAGGACAGAGTGCTAGAACAATAAGACAGAGTTGACACAGGAGACCATATAGGCACAAACACCATAAAAACAACACAAGGGCATGGAAAGAGCTACTACATAACTCAAAAGGAACTAATCAAAGAATTAGAGTCAAAGAAAACTAGAATTAATTTTGATCCATATCTCCCATTCGGTACTAACATCAAATCAAAGTGGATCAAAGACACACACACACACGCACACACACACACACACACACACACACAGAAACATTGTATCTACTGAAATGAAAAAATTGGTAAAATCCTTGAAGACACAGGCATAGGCAAAGATTTCTTGAACAGAACAATCAATAGACAAGAAATAATATCAATAATTAACAAATGAGATTACATTAAAGTAAAAATTGTGCAGAGCAAGGGAAACAACTATCAGAGTGAAAAGAGAATGAACAGTGAGAAAAAAAATTACTGGCTACTCCTCAGACACTGAGATAATATCAAGACTTTAAAACCATTCCAAAAATACTAGCTCCCCAATAAAACAATCTATCAAAATATGGGCAATTGAAATGAATATACACTTCACAGAATTAAAAATACAAATGGCCATAAATATATGAAAAAATTCAGCCTCTTTAGTCATTGGAGAAATGAAAATCAAAATACACTGAGATTCCACCTTACTCCGGTAAGAATGGCCATTGTCAAGGACTCAAAAAGCAGCAAGTGCTGCAGGCATTGTGGGAAAAAGGAATCCTTTTACAGAGTTGGTAGAAATGTACGCTAGTAAACCATTTTGAAAATGTCTCAAAACTAAATGTAGTATTCCCATTAGATCCATCTATACCTCATCTCAGTATTCCCAGAAGAGCTAAAATTATCCCACTACAGCCATGTATGCACACTCATGTTTTTAGCTGCATGACTCACAATAAATCATGGGAGCTAAATCAGGGAAGTGGCCTATCTGCCTATCAATGGATGAACAGATACTTAATGAGTACAGACATTCCCCGTTTAGTGACTGAGATCTGTTCCTGCAACTAGGTCATTAAATCTATTGGTTACTGAATGTGGAATTAATTGTGTGTAGTATTGCAAACAAAAAAGAATGCTCAAAGGGGACTCCAACTTGATTTTGCTTTTACTTGCATAACTGTTACGTGTAGTACCATGGTGCATAGCAGAACATAAAACTGTAGTATTGTACTGTGCACTACAATCAACAAAAATTACAGTACTGTTCTGCAGAAGAAGTTACTATAAGGCTGCACCGCTGCTCCTGTTCCTGAGACATAAGTCTCAGCCCTGGATCACTGGCCTGAACACTGTGCCTTGGTTATACGTCTGACAAGTCAATAAACAAATGGGTTATTAAATGAGGAATGTTTGTTCCACTGAGCCATAGAGAAGGATAAGTTTGAGTCTTCTGTAGTAAAATTAGTAAATCTTGAGACCGTAATGCTGAATGAATAAGTGAGTCACAAAGGATTAAAAGAAAATCACATGGTATCTCTAGTGTGAGTGACCTAAAATATAAATAATTTAACGATCAAAATAAAGAGCCACCTTAAGAAACAAGGTAGAAAGTTTATTTAAATATGGGCAGGAAGTTTAAGAAAGGATGGAGAGGGGAAGGCTGGGGGGATAGAAGGAGTAAAAGTAATCAAGATATGAAAAGTCTATGGAAAAAATCCCCAAGCTGAATGTGGTTATGTAGCACAAATATGTGTTAAATAAGATAAAATATAAAGTTTTAAATAAAGAGCCAAGGGGAAAAATAAAATGTAAATGAGAACATTAGTGATAGTAAATGAACTAAATGATTACTTAACATGTGATACAGTGATGATGTCAATACAAATGAGAAGGTGATAAAGTGTTTGTATCATAAGAATAGATTCTAATAAGATTACTGACATTTAGAAATGGGAAGAAAGGAGCTAAAGGTGTAGGGAAGGTGGGATGGGTAGGGGAAGAGTAAAAAGGGAAAAGAAAAAAATGTGAGAGAATGAAAAGATGGAAATAAAGTGTTTGTAGATGGGGAGGGGAGGAGGGGGTGAAGGGAGGGCAGAGGTAAGGGGAAAAAATGAATATCAAGACTTGTCATGTAGAGGTACAAGATCCCAACAATGAATGTAACTGTACTGTATCCCTAAAATGTACCAATAAACTCAATTAAAGCTGAAAAAAAAAGAAGAAGTTACTGGTTAGCAGAGCAATAAAAGAGAGGAACTTGGCCCTGATCATAGTGGACAACCTACCTGGACTTCTACACAAGTCAGAAATAAAATGCTATCTGATTAAAAAAAAAAAAGAATAGGTCACTTGAAAATTGCAATCATATAGAATAATTTGTTGTATCCAGTCTTTGCATAAAGCTTTTCTGAAGTCTAATAGCGGTTAGAGTCATTTAAGCAAAAAACAGGAAGATAGATGTCTAAATGAAAAAGCTACTGTGGAAATGAAACTTATACTTTTAATGAAACAGAACTCAACTATAATTTTAATCTGTCATATGAAACAACTTTTTTTTGGGGGGGTACCTTCATTGTTCTTGCTATACTCTGATGAAAAATATCAGATGGTAATCTAGACAAAGTATAAAAGTATTCCTAAATACAGGCTTACTTGTCATTAGAACCAAATATTTGGCCATTTTATGAACCAACCACATTATAAAAAAAAGTAAATCTGTACAATCATGAGTTTCAAATATCCTCTACCTCTTTTGAATTTTTTCCTTTTATATATGGTCTTAGGATTTAAATGCTAAATAATAGCTAACATTATGTGTATGACAAACCAATGGTAAATATACAGACAGTTGGCTCCATTGTTAAGTAAATAGAGATCTGTCTAATAACATCCAGAAATTTATTGTATCATTCATTTAATTCTCCAAAATTATTCCAGATTTGATCCAGCCAAAGACTACTAGTATTTTTCAGGGCCAGTTGGTCTTGAGTGTCTATTGACTATATAATTCTCAGCTTAGTGGATCTACCATGGTAAGTCAATACAGCTCCAAAGTTGATGCTGGGTGAAAAGATAAGGCTGCTGGTAGAGGGATAAGATGAGACAATAAAATGAAAAAACAGTTTGCAATTCTTCATCAAATTAAAGTACATATTTGCTTTAAATAAATAAATGCATATATCCAGACAAAGATTTGTATATGTATTGATAGAAACTTTGTTAGAAATCGACACAGCTGAAAACAATGTAAATGTCTACTAATTATAAATGAATAAACATTTTATGACCTACTAACATTTAGCCATAACAGGAAAACTACAGTAGCATATTCAACTGCTTAAATGAGACTCAAAATATTTATGAGAAGTGAGTGAACCTGGACACAAAACTACACAATATTTTATTCTGTTTATGTATAATTTTAGAAATTAGAATCAAATATATAGTAATGAAATTATTAGAATCAAATATGTGGTATATCTTCTTTGGGAATGGGTGAGGGATTGTTACAATGGGCAAAATATAACAGAAGTATTGCCAGGGATTTACTTCAAAGGCACCATTTCTGTCTCACAAGTGCAAGGTCCTGAGTTTGATCCCTAGTACCACAAATAAATAAATAAATAAATAGATTAATTAATTAATTAAAAATTATTTTGAATAGAATTTATTGTTTTGATCATGATAATTGTTACCTGAGTTTGTACAAATGTCATAATCCTTCAAACTAAATGGTTAATATATGTACTTTATTGTAAACCAATTTTATCTCTGAAAAGCTGCAGATAAATTAATGTGACAAATCCTCAGTGAAGAGTAACTGAAGTTTGAGTTCTACATGCCCTATTGATAGAAGAGGACATCCTACCATTTCAGCACAATAATGTGAACATGCACTTCCTCTGTACTTCTTATGTAACTCTGTACTTCTTCAGTATCTCTTATTGTTGTGTGAACATAAACGCCACCAAAATATGATATTTCAAGTACATGAAATTAATTATGTCATTGATAGAAACTAAAAATAAATCATATACATCATACACTACTGAGCGCTCATAAACAGGTATAATGAACACATGAAGAAATTATTATTCACATCCAATGCTGATGGTAATAACCTAATACAAAAATCATAATAATGGCGCCAATTTATCATGATTTTGGAATTTTACATTGTTGTTGATTGACTTGAAATTAGATTCATGAAATATTTATAGGCCTTTATCATAATCAAACTACTTGAATATTTACCATTTTTGTGTACATCCTAGTGAAGGTCTGGGAAAAATTCCATTAAATCCAGTAAATGATTATTTATGTGGCATTTTACTTATGTTACAAATACAACAAAACAGTATGTAGATGGAAAAAGTAATTTTAAGAAATTATGTAATTATTTTCCACTTCTTGACATTTCTAAAAGCACTCATAAATAGTATATATAAATATTCCTCAGATTTGCTTATAATCTTAACATTTAGGTACATCCTGCATTTATATGTAAAAGAAAACAAAATATGCTATAGTCAAACCATGAAACACTAAGTCATAATTAAAATAGATGCAGTTTAGACGGTCATGATGTAAAGGAATAAATACACATGGACATATAATCCCCAAATTATTGCACATAATCCTACTCTGCTACTTTATCAGTGTGTGTGCATATATAAAAGACAGAGGGAAAATGAGATGCTCCTACATTGGCAGAAGTACGTAGGACACCCTGAATAATATCTGTGGGACTGGCTAGGATGGAGTGAGTTTGAGGAGAAGAAGACACTTCACATTTAACTTCATTCATTTAATTTATATTTGAAAATTTTCATAAAATGCAAATGTATTATTTGTAATTTCAGACCCAGGGCAATTAATTCATAAAGAATGTAATACCAGTCATGCCATCTTGTTATATGAAAACTTTACTAAATAAAACACTATGTACTGTATGACTATTATGAAATAAATTATACATACATAAATAGTAGTCAACTTTCACTAGCTTAGTATACATAAACAAAATATCTGTATCAGCCTGCTCAAGATGGTTTTAATTTCAGAATCTAGTGGGAAACTGAGCCTATATTTGAGACACGTTTCTTTCATTATAGAAGAATAGTGTAATGTAGCTGGCAGAAAAAAGCAATGATTTTTCAAACTATTGCTCAGAACTGGCACAAATCTCTTCTGCTCATATTTCATTAGCCAGAAGAGTTCAAGGGTCAAACATGACACTGGAGCAAGAAAGTGCTCCCTGTCTGTAGCAAGGCTTTATGTGTAATGAGGTGATGCATGGAAAATGTGATCATTTAATTCAAAGGCATTTTTCACATGTTTCAAAAAAACAATGCACAAAACTTTAAAGTATTTTTGAAAGATCTAGGATGAAATATTAACATAGGCTATTTAAATCTAGACCACAAAATTTAAAACATTTAAATTTTTCATTTTGTTAATTTTTACTTGTTAAAATTTTCTATAATTTGTGTGCATACATATTGGGATAAGGCAACTTCTCTGACTACCACAATATAAACAAAACTTGCCATTTATCTCTCTCCACCCTCTACCCTACCTTACTTCTCTTCATGGACCATTGATTGTTGTTGTTCACCTGTTTGTTTATTTCTATATTTTTGTAACTAGTCTTTTACCTGCATGATGTAGAATGTTTCTATGTCTTGTTTGTTGTTCCACTGAGGATAGCTTCTGGCACATAATAGACAATCAACAAATACTTCTAAATAAAAGAAAAGTAACAGTAAATTCCATTTTAAAATTTAATCACTCTAAATACAAGCTCTCTTGCATGTTGAATTCAAGTCAAGGAGTGATTGTGAAACAAATATATATTTTATTCTCTTCCAGTTTACATCTCAAAGCACAGGGCAAGGTTCTGTAACACAATCCTCTTTTCCCCTTTGTCTGTTTAATTGGGAATTACTCTATTACATTCAATGGCTGGCTGCCATTTCTTTTTTTTTCTTTTTAATTTATTAATTTTATTCAGTTTATTGGTACATTTTAGGGATACAGTACAGTTACATTCATTGTTGGGATCATGTACCTCTACATGGGAAGTCTTGATTCTCATTTTTTCCCCTTCCTTCTGCCCTCCCCTCCCCCCCTTCTCCCCTCCCCATCTACAAACACTTTATTTTCATCTTTTCATTCTCTCACATTTTTTTCTTTTCCCTTTTTGTTCTTCCCCTACCCATCACACCTTCCCTGCACCTTTAGCTCCTTTCTTCAAATTTCTAAATGTCTAATGTAATCTTATTAGAATCTTATGCATTGTTGCAGATTATTCACACTAGGGAAACTATTTGGTATTTACACATGTGTGACTTATTTATTTCACTTAGGAGTATATCTTCAATATGTATCTGTTTTCCTATGAATGAATCTATTTTCTCATTCTTTATGGCTGAGTAATATTCCATTTTATAGAAAAACCACAACTTCTTTATCCAGTTTCCAACAGATGGGCAAATAGGCTGTTTCCAAGATTTAGCTATTACAAACTGTGCCGCTATAAACATGGGTGCACATACTTCTCTGTGATATGATTCTTTTAGTTCTCTTGGAAAGATACCCAGCAGAGGGATGGCTGGGTCAAATGGAACCTCCAGTCCAAGCTCTTTGAGGTATCTCCATATTGATTTCCATAGTGGTTGCACTAGTCTGCACTCCCACCAACAATGGAGAAGGGTTCCTTTCTCCCCACAACCCCGCCATTTCTAAAGCATTTTTTTTTTCATTAAGTTTCTTTCTACACCTTAGGTACAGTTACATTCATCACTGGGAACTTGTACCTTTAAATGATGTATCTCAGTTCTTATTTTTTTCCCTATCCCCTGTCCTCCCTTCAACCCATGAAACAGTCTTTGAACCATTTTTTGTTTGTTCTTCCTTATCTCCACTGCTTGCTTTTCTTTGCTCTTATGGGACTCCAAGATCAGCACCTAGAACAGCGGGTCCTCCCCAGTGAGTGGAGAGATACAAACAACTCCATTGATGAGTCTTTTCTCGGCCTCCTGGGTACGCTGTGAGGGAAACACTGAGGGAGCCCTGGGAAAAAGTTTGCGCATGGAGTTCATATAAAGCTAGATAATTAAAAGATTGAATTTCAACATGCAAGAACCTATGTTTTATTTTTAAAAATTAAAAAGTAATCTCATAGGATAAGCTTCCTAACTGAGAACTTAGATGTCACCAGGAACTCCAGAGTGGGTCTGTGTTCCCAACTTAGGTAAGTCACCTGGGAAAACCAGCAGCTGTGAGCAACACCAAAAACAATTGCTGAAGGAATCTCACTTTTCCAAGCCTGGTAAACATATGGAATCTGCCGCAGGGTAAGAAGGAGCACTTCATTGGACTCTGAGGACAGCACATCATCATAAACAGGACTCTGTACTGTACACTACCGAGTAACAGGATCTTGTGCTATTCTACCATTCTGCTAACCTTGCAGTCTACATTTAGAGTTTAGAGTACATAACTCTGCTGATTCATGATATGGAGTATCTTTGCATGTGCTTATCTACCATCCATCCATATATATATAACTTTAGAATTGTAAATTACTAAAACATGATCACAGAAATTTTGATAAGAATTACATTTAATCTACAGATCATTTGGGGGTAAGGCAGATATTTTAATAATATTGAACTTTTGGATTCATAGTTACTATTACTTTTTAGTAGTTTGCCATAATATTTTTGTAGTTTTTAGTGTGTCTTTTGTCAAATTGAACCCTGTATTTTTGTTATTAAAGTGATTATTACTTCAATTTTCAGTTATTATTTAATAGTACATAGTGATTCAACTGATTTTTATGTACGTATCCCTTACCTTAATACTGCTAAATTAACTAATCAATTATAGTAAATCTTTTGTAGTGTCAGTATGTTTTGCTTTTGGTTTTTTGGTTTGTTTTGTTTTTTTTTTTGAGCCAGGGATCAAACTCAGGACCTTGCACTTGGGAGGTAGGTGGCAGAAACACTGAGTTAAATCCTCGGCAGGTCAGTATGATTTTTTTTTTTTAAAGATGATTAGGTCACGTACAAATAAAAGTAGTTTATTTTGTTATTTCTAATCTATAATTTATTTCTTCATCTCCTTTCCTGCCTGCCTTTCTTCCTTCTCTGCCTCCCTCTCTCCCATTGTTTTCTCTTTTGTGTTATTTTGCTTTTTCTTCTGTGTTATTTTAACTGGATGGACACAACCAACTATATTCCCATGAGTACGAACCATACTTGTACATCCGCATTGAGTTTGCAAAGACAAGAAAATAAATCTTTTAATTGACAAATGGAGGAGATTAATTTATTTTATTGTGCTAGAGATTGAACCCAGGGGCTTGTATATACTTGGAAAGTGTTCCACCACTGAGCTTTAATTCTAGCTCAGAATTTTATTGACAAATTTAAAAGCTCTTAATAACAAAATAATATAAAATTAACAAAATTTAATGATTTGAAAGTGATACCTCAAACCATTATTTGATTAACCTTTTATCTACTCAATTTGTTCAAATTGTTTTGTAAGTTTAAGGTCTCTTAATCGTTTTACCATATTTACATATTTAATATAATTATTTTTAGAAGCATTTTTTGAATGCTGATATTAGGAAAATTTCCCCATGCACTTAAATACTTACCTAAATTTAAGATATTAAATTTAAAATATAGTGAATTTTAAACCACGAAACAATCATTATTTTAAAATATAGTAAAATGTGTATTTTGTCTTAAAAATCATAAGTCAAATCTTTTACTGAATAACATATTACAATTTGGATTCACAAGCCTGGCATATGTATAATATATTCAATTCTGTTTAAATTCAAATATGTGCCCTTTATGCTAAAATAATATGAAATATCAAAAATAAAAGTAGTTGTGACTTGCATATTAATCAAAACTAGAAAAAATGCATTTTCCAATATTAATGTACCTTAGGAACAATAAATTCTCACTCACTTCCAAACCATCGTTGCACTAGATCAGTCCCAACTCCTTCCCATTACAGTCATCTGCTATTTAGAGCAGTGCTGTGGCCTCTCAACCCGTCTCCCTGTGTACTTGTTACATACGTCATAGCTTGTCCCTCCCCACAGTGCCCAGAGGAATCCTTCTAAAATGGTCTCAAGACCATACCATACTCATCAAAACATGCGCCCTTCTAACATCATGGAAAGACCATGCATGATTTGGCCCCCAGTGACCTATGTCTTCTGCCACTTTTCCTTTGTTGCCTACTCGGTTTCAGCCACAATAGGCTTAACTGGTTTCTAAAATAAAACATAAATACTTGCACGTTAGAGTCTTCTTACTATTCCTTCTCCTTGGAAAAATTTTTATTCAGGTGTTTTTGATCCCATTTGTGTGTCCGTTCAAATACGTCCTCGCCTGAGAGGTCCTATCTAACGCCCTGATACCATTCTCTTTTTTCTGCCCTATTTGCTCCTTCTACTTTGCAGCACTTACTCTTGGTTTCAGCTTTTTATTTATTTTTTTATAATCTGTTTGCTCCTTATCTAGATTGCAGGTTTTGTGATAGAAGGGATGCTGCTTTGTTTATTGTGGTGTCCCCAATGCTTAGAACAATTCCTGGCATAGACAGAGTGATCAATATATATTATTGAATAATGATAATTTTTAATAATAAATGAATTTTACTGTTAGCTCTGCTGTGCAGATACTGGAGTGCTGGAAAATGCTGAACTGGACATTATGATCTCCTAGGAAATGCACAGGCATGTTTGTGACTTAGCCAACACAAAGATCAAAGCTACCACAAAGTATTAGGTCCTTGTGTTCTCACAAACTACTGAATTTAATATTTATTCTAAAATCACAGGATTACCTTCAGTTCCATTTCCTGCCATAGTGAATTATGTAGCTACATTTTTGGGTGAGTTTTTTACTTCATTGCCTTTATGTCTTGAATCATAATCATGAAACAGTTTTTAAAATAAGGCTTATTCAACTAAAGAACATAATCGAGACACCAAGCAAAATCTTGATACATATACAGATGCTAAGTGATATGTAACTTTTATTACTGTGAGAATGAAAATAAAACAATATAGCAGACTTTACTTTGATAAGATCAGAGCAAAAATTTAGTGTAGATATCATAATTATAAAAATTTTAGTTCAATATTTTTGAAAGTAAATCTCACAAATTCCATGAAATTGAAAAAAACTGACTAAGAGCAATGCACAGTAAGGAAAAATTATCAAAGGAAATCTTGCTTGATGTTTATCTCAAGATAAATTTCAATAACCACCTGGAGAATTGAAGTTCATGCAATAAGAGAAAAAATAATGAAGCTTTGCTTTGTAATTACTGACAAGTCTATTTAAAGGTCAAAACAATTCCCTATTTAATGACTCTAGCATCCAATGTTTCTATGGGTTTTTTATAATTAATTTTTAAACTTCAAAATAATGAATATGTCAAAACCAGAGCACTCTACCATGAAATAATTCAATGTGATATTATTTAAAATATACTGTGTTTCCTATTGAAAATATTGAAGCTATCTGTCTTTATACTGAGGTCACCCTAAAACAAATAAAAACTTAGCTACACACGAATAAAAATAGAAAACAGACAAATAATACTGCCAGATGCAGTGTTATCTCTTATCTTTTATGATTGTGTATCCACATTTGCTCCTTGTCCTTACTAATGTATTGTCTCTTTTGCTGGCAGGGACATTATTTTACTCTCATTTCTGCGTACAGGTCCCTAGGTGCCAACTTCTTTATTCACCAGTAGTAGAAGAGTATTTTGTAGTTTAATATTTCCATAAACAGAAATTTCATTTTTAATTCCACAGATAGATCTCTGGGGTGCACAGATTTTATGTATGATGGAGCCAATAAAGGAGTGTTTCAAAATGAGCAATATATCAACAGCCACATGACAGCTAGATAGATTAGTTCAAATTAATACCAAAATAGATCATGATATATTGGTTTTCCAATAGTACTTCATCTTCTTATAAATAGGAATTCCTCTCTGCAGTGTAAATAACATTTAAACCCCGTGGGGTATCAAAGGAAGACTATTTCTGGACATAAAATCTATGGCAACACCTGAGAAGGGAAAAAAATCCCAGCATTATATTACTTTTTTTTTTTTTTTTTTTTTTTTTTTGTGACGGAGGACCTGCTTAAGAGACATCAACGTGAGTGGTAAAAAACAATTAGAAATTTTCTATACTAGAAGTGATAACATTTCCACCAGCTACTTTTGAGATATAAAAGTTCAAAGTTCAATTTCCAGGAGAAATTAATTTTTCATATGCTGACATGGAGAGAACACACTGCCTTGATATCTATCTGTGATTAGGGTGAGAGCAATAAGACAAAAGCAAGCTCTAGAATAATTTAAAGGATCTACTCTCTGATCTTGAGGATAAAAAAACCAGCAAAATATAAGGAGAAGCCCTTGTCATATTTAGAAAAATTACTTCTACCCTATCACTTATATGCATTTAGAAAAAAATATAAACTGGTTTAAAGGAAGATGTTGATGCTTCTTGTACACTAAAATAACTAAGTAAACTCATCTCCTCTCATCCTGTCTTGCAGTAATACCTTGAGCTCTTCCTCTTTCCATGCCTTTGTTTAATCTTGAGATTGCTACTAAATTTGAAAACCAATCCCAAGCTTCAGAGCAAATCATGATAATCACAAAGACCAGACAAATGGTCATTTAATGAATTCCTTTCAGAAGATGCAAAATTAATTGTGTCACAGATTCCCAGGAAACATTTCCTCACAAGTGCACTGGCAAGGAAGGGTAGCAATACCTAGGTACAGTTCAACCGGTCCAACCTAGCATACAGAGTTGGGATTGGAGATGAGGTGATACCTACACAAAAAGAAAAAGATAAAAAGGAAAGAAAGGATCTTCACTAGAGAAGAGATGAAAGAGAAATAAATAGTAGATAATCATAAAACATTTATATTATATTTACATATATTCTTAATAAAACATTTTTATAGAATATACAACTCGATATTCTTGATAGAAATACATCAATGTATAATTGAGAGCTGAGCCTTACTGATCAAGTTCCAACTTATATCTAATATTGGATTTTTATTGTCAAGAATTTTATTCCCATTACAGAATTAGACGTTTTAAAGGTCCCAAAATTTCTATTATTCCAATTGCAAAGTAAAGATAGCTGAAAAAATAAATAAGCTCTCCCATAATATAATTAATTGAAATATCATTCATTTTATTGTTCTTCCTGTATAATGCAGCCCACTCTCAGGGCCCCAAAGACTGAGTGCTGCTCACTCCTGAGCCTTCTCACCCAGCTGCATGCTGCAGTGAAGATTAAAGTACACCATCCGGCTGATTCCGCTTTTCTCAACCCCTAGTATTCTAAGTACAGCAGCAGCCCACCCATCTAGCGAAGGAGCTTGGAGCATCGGACAAGTGCTTCACAAAGGCTCCTGTTGTATCCGGATGCAAGCTGTAGTGCTTAGAACATATTCAGGCCCATCAACTTCAGATCCCTCAACTCCATGTCATCCTTCCCTTTGCCATTTGTTTTGTAGTCTGCAGGATGCTTTCTGTCACCTGTCCCCAGCTCAGGACAGAAAGATGATGGCTGACCGTGGAGTATGTGATGTCATTTTATCCTCTAAAGCCTTCTTTCCCCAGCTGACAGTTCTGTAATCTCCTATAGAAAAGAAAAGACACAAAACGAAAAGAAGGTTGTAATTTTTAAATTCCTTTTTAATTGAAGCTTTATAATTAATTTTATTTGGAGGGTTTTTCTTTTCACTTAAAAATTTGTCCAGTACTAATATTTACCAGTGTTTTACCTGGTGATTATCGAAGGCTTCTGCGTATGGTATGATTTACTACATATTTCTTGGTGATTTACCCCTTGCACCTAATGTTTGAGGGACAGTTGACATTTTTTTTTTTTTTTTGAGACAGGATCTCACTATGTAGTTGAGACTGATCTGGAGCTCACTATGTAGCCTAGGCTGGTCTCGAACTCACAGCGATCCTCCTGCCTCAGCCTCCTGAGTGCTGGTATTACAGGCTTGCACCACCACACCTAGTTGGCATTTTCAATATTCAATAATTGGTGCCACCCATTCTGGGTTTAAATCCACATCTCCACTAGGAGCATTCCAGTAAACATTCCTCAGGTATAAGGCACATTTAGATTTGTTAGTGGTTGCTTGGCAGTGACAGAGAAGGAATATCTAACCCTAGGGAGTAGGATTGCTGACAAAGGGTCTTGTTTGCAATTCATATATTTTCATTTTCAGTTCCACATTATTAAAATTGATCACTAAGTTTTTTTAAAGGAAAAATAAGTTGGAGCTACTATTGTTTGCTGAAGTGAAAAGAAGCCCTAAATGGCTTAGACCAGGGTAATGTGTATCTCAATGTCCTTCTAAAACCATACTGTTCTTGATTATCATTACATTTCTAGTGACCAATAATTTCTTCTCTCAACTGTGACAAACTGCTTGGAACATCAGCATCTATCTATTGAGTAATGGGTTACATCTGTTTGGGAGACTGTGCTTTTTCTTTAAGGGCAACAGGAACTGTGTTGGTAAACTATGGTCTTGTTTAAGCCTGGAAGGTATTTAAGTTTCCAGGCACCAAGAAATTGTTGTGTATTCTCTGCCTTAAATCTTTTTTTGTGTTCCTACTAAGTAAATGAAAAGTGTTGAATATATACACTATAAACCAGGTCAAATTTTTATTTATTTATTTATTTATTTATTATTTTCAACCCACCTTCTTTCTAGTCTGAAGTTTAAATCACAAAATATTCATTTTGTGATAGAAGTAATAGTTACTAAAATAATTTCAGGCATCTACAAAGTACTCAACAGGAAGTATTAAGTATAACTTATCTAAAAAAAGAACTAGGGAAAGCCACATCTAGCTTGAAAGTTTTCGGTACTTTTTTGTCCAAATAATAATAAATAGAACTTTTAGTATATTAAGTTTAGACAGAAGCTTTGTATTAATTTCAATTTGGGATGTATGCTAAGGTTTTATGAGCTTCTACTGAAATAAAACCCTAAACTCCAATAGTTTATCATTCTAGAATTTCATTTTTCCCCTTCAAGTAGCACTTGGGCTCAAACTCTGGCTATGAGAAAGGTGAGTAAGCTCTGAACCACTGAGGACTGTTCGTAGTTCTAGCATTTAATTCACTATATATGATCCAACACATGCATTTGGCAGGCTGCCCTTTAGGTGGCGATTCAGAGTCCAGCTTCTTCCATTTTAATGTGCAGCACTTCATCTATAGCTATGGATATTTTCTTCTCCACCCACAGAAACAGAGAGCTCATAGCACACTTATTTCTTATACTTTTTGGTCGAGATGTGATACAAATTGCTTTTACTTAAACTCCTTGGAAAGAATATAGTCCTTAAATAATTAGGCTGCAGAAAATTAGCCACTGGTGAGGCAGTCTCTTCCCAGAAACCAGTCTGATTTATGAAAGGGGGACCCACGTTGTTGGCAGACAGAACACTATCTTGAATAAAAACAGTGATCTTTTTAATTACAGAGCTCATCTTAATAATCATTCTAGAAAGGGAAAGAATTAAAATTGATCTTGGGAAATAATTCATTGTGCTGTAGCAGTGAGGATTTGGAGCCTCAATAACTTTGAAATAATAGAAATTTCTGGTCATACTGGCATTTTAAACTGAGCCCTCCCAAAAATAATAAACATACACATTGAGAAATCGGATACAAATACAACTCTTCAAAGTAACAGGACCCTGGAGGAGGGGGACGCTGTGCTTCTCTGTTCTGTTGTGCTCTCTGGGAGGCTCATGTAGCTTTTTGTTTGTGCAGCTCACTCGGCTTTTGCAGCACAAGTTATTTCTCTAGGACCCAGTATCCCCAGTGTACAGCATCCTGTAGCCAGCGTTTATCTGAGAACAACTCTCGAAGAATTTTGAGCAGAACATTTGCAGGGATTTCTCTTTTTGCATCTAAGTAGCACTGCAGTGACTCTGCAGTGCAGTAAGACATAGCCATGTCTGTCAGCCCACTGTGGAACCTTGCCCTGGATGCAGAAATATGCTAGATATTAACATATGCTTTGCACCTAAAGCTTGATTAGCTTCAAAGTTCCTTTAATATTTTGCTCAATCTACAGGTAAATGAGACAGAGAATAGGAAAATGCACACAAAGTTAGTATAGATTCAAGTTCCCAAGTTATCTTCAAAACATAAGAAGGCTATAAGATTTCTCAAGAGGAGGGGTGTGAGTTAAAACTGTTCATTGAAATGGAAAGATTTTAGAACAAGTAATTCCATTGTATGGCAGGAGGGGTTGAGTTAATAATTTTCTTCTTTTTTCTTGTGTTTGATAGAAGAAGCCAAAACTTCAGTGAAATTTTAAAATTTAATCTCTTGTGAAATAAATCAAAGTAGTAGTAAATTCTTTGTGTTTCAGCTCAGGCTTTGGTGATAATTAACTCTGTAGTCTGATTAAATTCAACTACAGTAGTAAAGTCCATTAAAAACCATCCACTTCATATTAGGCACAATAGGGCCATGTTGGAGATCAAATGTTGTCAAGGGTAGGAACAAAAGTGCAGGCATGTGATTCTCACAGCCATCTCTCTCTACTTGATGAGATTCCCATTGAAAATCTGTAGAGATCCAGAGGAGAATCTTTCTGTGGAACAGATAAAGTCATGGTAAATAAATCTGGTCTTTTTAGTGTCTCAGGGGAGTTTTCAGAAGGTAGGAATAAAACGCATTACACTTGAATTTATACAAATATGCCTCAAGGTTGGTTTTCTGGTTGTGACAAATGTTTCCTGATGATGTAGTATAACAAAAATGGAAAAAATTAGATGAAGGGTTCATGGGAACTATGCATTGTTTCAATTCTTCCACATCTCTGAAATTATTGTGAAACAAAAAATTAAATAAATAAATAGAAGAAAAGCAGTTAATTTACTATACCTTTTTTATTAAATTTGTGTCAGTTTAACTCCAATCCATCATTGTGTCTTAAATAGTGCAATGTAGAAGTATACCAAGAACAAATCATTTCTAAAATTTAATCCCTGGATACTCAAATAAGCATTCAATTGAAATAGGCAACAGCTGTAAATGGTGTGAGTAATAAAAGTAGGAAAGAGACATTTTAGGGTAATTACATTATTGCTTGATTTGCAAACACAAAAAATGAAAACACATTTTTTTACATGGAGTTTGAGTTTTTCAAATAGACTGATGAGTACATGTAAAATACACAATATATTATGAAGTAATATTTTAAAATTTCAAGGACATTCATCCACAAAATAATATAAATATATATGAATCAAACAATGCTTTTAGAATTCCAAGATGTTGCTTTATTAAATTTGTTTTTAAGGAGATTGGATTATTTCCCAACTCTTTCATTTCTTCATTTATTGTGCTGCTTCTGTACCCCATACAGCTGGCCCAATTTAGCAAAGATGTATTCCTAGAAGAGCCTTGGAAAAATTTTCTAATACAAGTATTTTTTAGGAAAAAATTCTTAAAATAATTTTTAACAAGATTTATTGTATTACTTCCAAAACTTCTTGATAAGGACACTTTAGAGTGAGAAGAATTTAAAAGAGAGCGTTCTAAGTTTTCAGAAGGTGGCTGATCCAATTTAGATCTATTAGACTCATATTTCAAAAAGACACAGTGAGAGCTTTTCCAAGGTCAAAGTCACAGGGTACTTTTCCTTTTTCTTTCTTTCTTTTTTTTTTTTTAAGGACTTCAGTTTCTGCTATTACAGTGTTTGGGAGGCAGACTGCTTAGCACACAGGCTTTCAGTCAGACAGGACTAGGATTGAAAATGTATATGTCTTTGTATCAACTATATAATCTCTGGGAAAATGTTTTTGTTTGTCTCTCATTTTGCATCTATAAAATGAGGATAATAGACAAATGCTGAATAAATTAAATGAGGTAATTTATAAAGTGCATAGTACTTAGCACGTAGCTAACAATTTAACATATGAAGCATACATTTTTGAATGTCCGCGATTTCTTCTCCACAATCTTCAACATTTGACCTCTTTACGTTACTCCATTGTTCTACATGTTTACATGTACTGTTACATTCCCTGTGTTCACATCTCACTGGTCATTTATTTATTGTTTAAGGGGGTGGGGGTGTGGGTGGGAGGCAGAGAGAAACTAGGGAGAGGTGCTCCAGTAATAAGTCTAAGTATTTGAGCAGAGCAGGATGACAGTTACTGAGCTAATGTAGATTCATTATTATTAAATGATGGCCGCAGTTATTAATGTCTACATTTTGTATTGTATAAAGTTACTCTGATCAAGGCTCGACAAATGCATAATGTTACTGTGCCTACCATAAGAGTTTTACACAGAATTGCCTTATTACCCTAAATACACCTGTAGATCCAAAATATGTCCAAGAAAGTTGCTATAGTTTTTTTTCTTTACCATGCCTTCAGGTGGAGCAAAGCTTCTTATTCATGGCAGGTGGGAAGCAGAACAGTGTGAGAGAGGAAGGCACTAGAGAGACAAGACACAGACCTCCACGAGCCACCCAGACACACCCAGAAGTGTGCTCCATTTATCATCCTGGCAGATCCGGCCAAGCTTAGACCCCACCATAACCACGTACAGAAGTGTGAGATACTAATCTGTGATCTTTCTTATGTTAGAGCTTATTCACTCATTGCCACACATTTGTCTCTAATAAATGGTTTCATTGCATTCCCCAAATTCCAAATTGTTTTCATTTAGTTAATACTCTAGTTAAAAATCTCTCAAGACTTCTTTCTTGACCAAAGTGTTGTTTAGAAATCTGCTGTTAGTTATGCAAACAAATATCTTGGTGTTCTGTAGCTGTCTTTTTGTTGCTTGTGTTTACTTTTATTCTATTTTGATTTGGAAGCATAGTTTGTACAATTTTCATTCTTAAAATTTGTTAACTCATGATTATTGGCTCAGAATGTCAACTACTTTGGTGAATGCTCCATATGGGCTTTAGAAAAATGTGTATGATTTTGTTGTTGGATAAAATATACTATAAATGTCAATGAGATCCACTTGATTTACAGTGATGTTTGGTTTACTTGTAGAGTTACTGATTTTCTGTCTGTTGGATCTGTTTATTTCCTATTGAGGGATGCTGAAATTTCTAATTATAAGAGTGAATTTGTCTGTATCTCTTTAAAATCTTTCAGTTTTGGCTTCATAAATTTTCTTATTTTGTTGTTAGCTACACATATACAATGCTGTTCTTGAAGAAAAATGTACCCTTTCATTATTACCTTTTGTTCCCTTTCTCCCTGATAATTTCCTTTGCTCATCTGATTTGCATGAAATAAATACAGTTACTCCAGTTTTCTTTTGCTCCTTTTCTGAATTGTCAGATTTTTATTGGACATGTTATGTGGTATCATCGTATCTTCTTCTAGTGTATAAATACGATTTTATAAAATATCATTTTAGTAGTTTTACAAGAGTTTGCAATATGCAGCTAGGATGAATTTACATCCTCTTTCAAGTAACAACACATTGTTTCACAGTAGTATGAGTCCCTTAAAACTAAGTATTCCTAAATACTTCATTACATTATTGGCGTTTGTTACATTTGGGTATAGGCCATGATCACCCAAAATACCATTGCTATTTTTTTTAAAGAATTACATATATATATACACACACACACACATACACACACACACACACATATATATATAATTTCTTTTTAAAAAAATATGTATATTGTAGATAAGCCCTTAAAACTAAGTATTCCTAAATACTTCATTACATTATTGGCGTTTGTTACATTTGGGTATAGGCCATGATCACCCAAAATACCATTGCTATTTTTTTTAAAGAATTACATATATATATACACACACACACACATACACACACACACACACATATATATATAATTTCTTTTTAAAAAAATATGTATATTGTAGATAAGAATGAGAAAAACATTTTTTTTAAAGAATTACATATATATATACACACACACACACATACACACACACACACACACATATATATATAATTTCTTTTTAAAAAAATATGTATATTGTAGATAAGAATGAGAAAAATGAACATTTTATTTTACTTCAATTTGATCCTTCACTGAAACTTATTCTTTCTTTATGTAGATCTGATTTTCTGACCTGTATCATTTTGCTTACTGGGTGCATGATTTTAAGTTGGTGATTTGTCTTGTTTTCTTTTCCCTTTCAATAATTTAAATCTTTCACTTCATCTCTTCTTCTTTTTGTTTATTTTTTTCATTAAATTTATCGGTACATTTTAGGTATACAGTACAGTTACATTCATCATTGGGATCTTGTACCTTTAAATGATGTATCTTGGTTTTTAGTTTTTCCCCATATTCCTGCACTCTCTTCACCCCCTTCACCCTTCGCTATTTACAAATTGTATAATTGATAATGTAAAATAGGAAGAAAAGAGGTAAAGGAGTAGGGGAAATGGGAAGGGTAGGGGAAAGGAAAAAAGGGAAAAGGGGAAATATGAGAAAATGAAAAAAATGGAAATAAAGTATTCTTTTCATGGTTTCTTTTTCTTTTTTTTTCTTTTTTTTTTTTTTTTTTTGATTTGTGGAATGAGGGATAGAAGTCAGGACCTCTGCTTACCAGGCAGCCCCTGGAACCACTGAGCTAAATACCCAGCTTCCTTTTTATGGTTTCCTAAGAGAAGTTTACAGTTATTTTTATTTCTCTACAGGTCATATGAAAATAGACTGTCTTCTCTCAAGAGTTCTTCTTTTTCTTTATCTGTACTTTGAATATGATAGGTTCCTGTATAAATTTTTGTCATTCATATTGTTTAAATTATACTAAGGATGTCCATTAGTTTTGGAAAATTTCAACCATACTACTTCAATCTTTTTTATTGTTGTTGTTTTCTCTTTTACTTTTCCTTGGTTATTCCCATTTTCCCATTAGCCATATATTTGTCCTCGAAAATGCCCCACAGGTCTTGTGTATTCTACAGTTGGTTTTCAATTCTTTTTTTTTTCTCTTTATCTACCAGTTTATGAAATCTCTGTTGCTATATTTTAAAACTCTGATTCTTTTTTCAGCAATTTCCAGGAGGCTGGTGAGGCTGAAAAAACCTTTTCTGTCTCTGTTAGTGTTTATTATTGCCAGCATTGTCTTTTATTCTTTGTAGCTTTTTTAAAAAAATTGGTACATTTTAGGTATACAGTACAGTTACATTAATCATTAGGATCTTGTACCTTTACATGATGTTTCTCGATTCTTATTTTTCCCCCCTTCCCTTGGCCTCTCTTCACCGCCCTCCACCCTTCCCTATTTACAAAGTCTTTGCAGCTTTTTTCTCCCCAATTACTCATCCATTTACCATGTTGTCTCCTTTCTCCATTAGCAATCTCTTAATCATAGGTACTTTAAATTTCTTATGTGGTAATTCCAAAATATGTGTTATAGCTGGGCCTGATTCATTTACTTGGTTTGCCCCCTCAAGCTGTATTTGTTTCCCTTTCCCTTAGCGGGCTTTCTCATTTTTTATTGCAAGTCAGACATGATACATATGGTAATGTGGATCAAAGTAATTAGACTTTTTGTGTGAGGTTCTATGTTGATCTGGTGAGGAGGTAAATTGGGTTTAATTTTGCAACGCTGTTGGAGTCACAGGCTCCAGGCTCCCCTGGCTCCCTTGTCATTCACATTTCCTCCTCTGCTATCTTTCAGGTTTCCTAAGAACTCATTAAACAGAGTGTGTGCCTTAACAGCAAGTTCAGTTATAACTCATTGTTTATACTGAAGCCTCACTGATGTAGTGAGCGATGTGATGGGAACATTTCTATGCTTAATCTTATGATCAAGTATCAGGTTCTGGTTTGTACTTTGTGGCCTAAGTTCCTGGTCTGTGACCTTCAAAAGTCACATTTTTTTCCTACACTAACTAGGTCAGGCAAACTAGAGGGTTATGAAGCTGTCTAACTTGACTGCTTTTCCCCTGGGTCTAGTAAGGCTCTGCACAGTACTTTTCTTGGAGACAAGGCTCTTTTAGTGATTAATGTTATGAGCTTACTTCAAAAATAGCTGTTTTCCCTTTCCCTTGTCAGAAACATAAGGAAAGTTCATCATGAGAATTTGGTGAACTTCCTGAAGGTAAGACCTTTGAATATGTGGGGTCTTCCCCTAAGAATAAACTTGCTTTCTATCATCGGCTTTTATTTCCCAGGGTATTCCACACTGAGCCACCAGAAATTCATCAATTACTATCTCAATATGCTGGCCAGTGACTGGTCCCATTTGTTCAGCTGCTCTCAGGTGTGGTTTCCTCCTATCCACCTGTGTCTCCAGGTTTGAGGGCTACAATTTGATCTGTGACTTCTGTTTCTTGATAGAACTGAGAAGAGTTGTTGTTGTCCAGTTCTTTTAGCCATTTTGTTATGAGATGACAGAAATGATAGCTTTCAAAGATTTTTTTCTGTCAGAGTTAGCCCCAAAGCCCTGGTGACTTTTCGTTAGTTTGTTGCTGTGCAGCTCTCCTGACAATGTGTCTTCTACATTGGAAGTGGAAAAGTACATTCATAAAGCCTAATCTGAAATTTTTTTTGAGATCCTGTTCCTCTTAAGTTCAAGATGAGAAAGACAAAGTATTGGTCTCAGTGTTCACTCCTTTCTTGGTTGAAACATTTTGTAATCCTTGTTCGAGTGTGTGGACTTTTACAATCCCAATTTTATTCCAAATTCTCAATTTCAGTACCTATGTTCTAAATGGTTTTTATCCTCTAGAAGTGAGGACAATCAGACGTCACGTGATCACAGCTTTTCAGCCAGCTTGCCACTCTGATTTCCTGCACCCCTTTCCTCCTGGGACTTTTACACTGTTGCCCACTCAGTGGGATTTTAAGAGGTTGATTTTTAATTTTATACATGCTTATGTTTTTCAAGTGTTTTAGTTATTGTTAGTTTTCAATATTTAGTTTAAAAGTTATTCCTTTTATATAATGATTGTGTTGTGAAAAATTTAGGTTATAACAAAAGCTATTATGGGGTGCTGAGAAATAGCAATCATTTTATTAACGGAAGCAGGTTTTCTCTCCAGTGTGTTCAATATAAAGCATGAAAAATTGAGCAGGGTGTCAGAAAAATACTCTTTTTAATTGTTTCTACAAAAACATAGAGAGTGACAGAGAAGAGGGTATGTTTGAATGTGCTTTATTGAGTGTTGACTGTGGAATTGTGAATGGAGACTGTGAAGATTGAGGGGAAACTTGAAAATCAGCAGCAGTGCTCCAGATCTAGAAATATATGCAATGTTTCCACCAATCAGAAACAACATTTGCAGTAGGAAGCGAGGGAAAATAAGTGGATTTTAATGTAGCTGGCATGTTGGTGTTAGTGGAAGAGAAGCCTATAGGAGAATATATATAAAACAAGCCATATGACTATTTTATTCTAAGATGAGTCCGATTGCCCTTTGAAGATGAAATATGAGATGTTGAAGTATTTTAAGCAGAAGATCAGGAGCATGGTGCAAAATAGGCTTGAGAAAACCCACAAATAGTTGTATAGAGTAATGGTGTTCAAGTATTAGCATGAGTGAGAATCTGGGGAAGCTTGTTGAAACTGTGTAACTGGAAACCCCTTCCCATACCTTCTAGAATTTTTCTCTTGTTTGGACTGAGTGAAACCTGATAATTTGCATTTCTGGCGAGTTTCCAGACCTTACGGATACCACTGCACTGACAATAACACTTTGAAAATCACTGATGCGGGGGATGCATAGACTAAATGAGGTGGCAAGGTACAAGACTAATTAGTGTCAAGGTAATAAAATTCATTAACCAGAGAAAAACAAAACCCACACAACAAAATTGAAGCAATGTATGTTGTTAATAAAGACACAAGTTTTAAAACATCTTGCAACAGAGTCTGCTCGTAATTTGTCACTAGGTGCCCGCTCCTCCTTCCTTTCCTCTTACCCTGTTCTTCTTTCCCTTTATTCCCTTCCTCAATCTCTAGTCCATTAGACTTTGAAATATAGTACTTGGGTGGAGGCCCAGAAGCATGCATGGTTAAGCTATACAAAAAAAAAGGAAAAAACAAGAGTAATAGGATTGCTAAATATAATTGGGCTTCAGTTGTAATGATTTTTCTATTTTACGGTACAGTTGTTTTTCCTTTTTGGAGTAGCATCATAATTTCATGTCTCTGATATCTTATTCTGGTCTGGAGTATATGCTCTTATAAAAAGACAAAGAAAGAAATCAAAGAATTTGAGAGTAGATATAAAGCATGCCAGGTCATGGAAGGAGAACATGAAAAGAACAAAAATAAAAGCTAAATCATGAAAAGAATTTGTAACTACAATAATTTGTCATTTGTCTAGTAAATATGAATGAGGATAAGGCTGAGGCATTTATGCTGCATGTTTTTCTGTTGCTTCCCTGGCATTGTTTTATAGAACTTTTAACTGTTCTGTAAATCATGTATCCAAAACAAAATGTTGACCATGAGAAGAGGTAGGATCTGAGATAATTGCTAAAGCACAGTTGATGAGATAGAAATCACAACTTATCATCAACATTAATAATATAGAATTGTGTTTTCAGCTCATAAGACAGTTACATATAAAACTGAACAGTGTAGAAAACAGTCTATATTCTTATAGTGTTTTCCTAAACATAGAACATTTAGAGGTATGTATATTAAAGATAATAACTGTATTCAAATCTGAAATACAAATATGAATATCCTTACCATTTATCATTCTATTGTCAAAAGTTGTAATTAAATAACACTATCTTCTTTTTCCTTTGCTCTATACATTCTAAGTCATTAGAAATGATTGAAATATTTTGCATGTGGTGTAATCTGCAGTGCCTTATTGAGCTTTGGTCTTTTCAAAACTTTACTTCTTGAATGATTGACACTTTCTCATGTGCTCATTATCAGCCTGTTAGTGCGATAAAAATAAAATAAAAGTAATAACTGAATGTAACGTTTCTTCAAGATTTTTCTATCTGCACTGAGGGTCTTAGCTAATAGCTTGCACAGCTTGTCCTGTAGATTTATAATGCAATCTTCTAGTTTTAGTTCTTGAACAATGTAAAAAGCCAGTAAGTGACTTTAAGAGTTTTGCCTTTTGCTTTCACAGCAGCAGTGTTACTGCTGGAAAAATCATTGTTATTCCTGTTACAAGGACAGAGCTGAGAGACCAATTCATGATCAAGGAAGAATAACTGTGAATCAAAAGGTACTATTGTGGAAATTTAATCAGAAAATGAAAAATGATTCTTGTTGAAAGTCAGTGAAACATATCTTTTCAACATTTATTCTAAGATGTACGTATTGTAGTTCTTATTAAGATACTGATTTTTACCCTGACATTGTCTCTTTTCTGAGCTATTACTTGTGATTTTTCTAAAAGTAAATATGAGAAAAACAAGATTCTATGACCAATAAGTTTAAAATTCTAAGGACAGAAAAAAACTACAATCACATTTTTCTTGAAGTAGGTAGTGCAGAAGTGAGATAACATTCTCCTATTAGTTAAAATCTGAGTAATGGTATACAACAGACCTATTGTGATCCAGCACAGATACTGTGAGAGCTTTACCTTTTGTGAAAAGAAGCAGATTTACCAGTGCGGCTTGTCTGAATTAAAATTGCAGAAGTACTTTCTCCATTTCCCAAATTTTCTTTCAAGTGAATAAATTAGTTTTAGTTATCTTGAATCTTTATGGAAGAAAAGTACAAAAATATGAAGAGGACTTCTCAAACACAGAATAGTGATCAAGTATTCAGAGACTAGGCACAGTATCAACTGTGTTTTAATTTTTTGGTATCGCTAAATGTACATAAATTATACCTTTAAAATATTGCAGCACAGAATTTGTTCCACATAATACATTATCGTTATCAGATATATTTACCCTTCTCAGATTATTCTCAATGACATCCATTTTCCCCAAAATATTTCAGGGGAGAATTTTACCTTTGCTTCTATCAATTGCTTCTAAAATAATCATGAGGAAAATGAAGGTGTACTATAGGAAGAAATAACTTCAATCTTTTAGAGAAGAAATTTCTTAAATTTTTGCTTTTAAAAAAATTTTACTTTTCTAAATAGGTTTGAAGTACATACTTATCATATTCATTGGAGGAATTGGCCCATATGTTTAATATTTCAAATCTTCCTTTTCTCCTTTTTTGCCAGCATCAGATTCATTTCATAAGCCCTTACCAAATTAATTATCAGAAATACAAATTAACAGAAAGTTCTTAAATTTGAAAAGCATGAATAACGTATATAAAATATATATATGTGACCATAAGCATCAAATACAAAGTGAAAAACTATTTTTTCTGGAAGAATGGGGGAATAGGACAATTAATACATAGGGATTTTGTTTAAATTTTATATTAATCTAGTGGGAGTGCAGACTGGAACAACCACTGTGGAAATCAATATGGAGACACTTCAAAGAGCTGGGACTAGAGCTTCCATTGGACTCAGCCATCCCTCTGCTGGGTATATTTCCAGAAGAATTAAAAGAATCACATCACAGTGATATATGGGCACCTATGTTTATAGAAGCACAGTTTATAATAGCTAAAACTTGGAAGCATTTGCCCATCAGTTGGAGACTAGATAAAGAAGATGTGTGTGTGTGTGTGTGTTTTTATAAAATGGAATATTACTCAGCCATAAAGAATGAGAAATTAGAGTCATTCGTAGGCAAAATGGATACATATTGATGATATACTCCTAAGTGAAATAAATAAGTCACACATGTATAAATACTGAATAGTTTCTCTGGTGTGAAAAACTATAATGTTACATAAGATCCTAATGACATAACTGACAATGTGAAATAGGAAGAAAAGGGCTAAAGGTATAAGGGAAGTGGGGAGGGTAGGGGAAAGGTAATAAGGGAAAAGAAAAAACATGAGAAAATGAAAAAATGGAATAAAGTATTTGTAAAGAGGGAAGGGAGGAGGGGGTGAGGAGAGGGCAGGGATGAGGGGAAAAAAATGAGAACCAAGACCTGTCATGTAAAGGTGCAAGATCCCAATGATGAATGTAACTGTACTGTATACCTAAAATGTACCAATTATCTCAATGAGAAAAAAAATTAAATTAATCACTTTATATTTTGCTAAGTAAAAGCACATTCATCACAGAACTTTTCAATTTTTATATTCACATCTTAATATATAACAATACCTACATTCTTAACTATTAACAGCGTAAGACTGTCTATATCCACCTTGTATGCAATCTTACATTATAAAATATTTATCAGTGCATTACAAAAATGAGTATTGTGCATATCCTTAACATTCATGTTCTCTGCCTGGCTCATTTTGTATAGGAGATGGCAAGACTGTGCTTTAATTCTACACATGTATCTCCTCTTTTATAATAACAAATACCATAGGCCACATTTTTTTGAGCACTAATTAAATTCTGGCTCAATAACCACTGAATGTTCTTTGCATTTCATTTTGTCTCCTATTTGACAGGAGGAATCTCAAAGAATCCAGGGAATCTAGTAACTTGCCCAAGTTCACACAGTCATTGAATAGCTGAGCTGCAGATCTTGACCCCGGACCCACATGGCTACTTCTACCCCTTCCATCACAGCATATTAACCCTTCTCCTGGGGAGGTCCTTATATAAGAAGCAGATGAGTAATCAGGCATTCATCAACACTTACAGAGAAGTGCATCTAAAAGATAATTTGAAAATAAACAAAAGCCAGGAAGCAGGCAAGCCTTTGCTTTGCGTATCTAAACTATACATTAATGGCTGTTTCAAACTACAATCCATTGTGTTTTTCTTCTCCTCTGGACATCCCATGTCTACAGGGATGCTCTGGTGACACTGCTTGACTTCACCGTGCCATCATGGGGTACTTTTGGAAAAAACATTTAGTTTCTCCCTTTTATCTCCCCCAAAGGCCATGCTTCTTCACTAAACTTTGCCTTCTCCGTGGCCAGATACTATACAGATTGCACTATAATTTCTGTAGTGACAGTTGACAAATTATTACATGGGCTCAGATTTGCCTCTGCTAAAGGGCTTTTCACAGGCACATACATTCTGACAGGAGAGTTATTTTTAAGTGGGATAATCCTTTAAAGATGGTATTTGTGAGACCGTAGAGAGCACTCAAGAGATATTTTGAGGAAGCATTTGTCAGACACCTCAAATTTCACTGCCGTTGCAAGAAAAGTTTTTTTGCTGCTCCAAATTGGTTTGAAGTCTCTCTCCTAGAAGTAGCTAAAAACCCTAGCCTTTGCCTGACCAAGAATCTGAGGAGTCTGATTGTAGATGTTTCCAAGGAGCCTCTCTCAAAGGCAATTCTTCATCAAATGGCCTAATACCAAAATTTCTGACTTTGTACCCATGTATTCTTGTTTATACTGGTAGTCACCCTTATAATTCTTATCTGATTCATGTTCACTTTAATCCTTTCTGGAAGAACCACTTTCTGGAATAACCTTGACTGGAAATAAATTAAGGGTGTGTTAGGTGAGGTAGAGAGACAACACAACAATGTACGCTTACTAACAGAAGCAGCATAATACTTAGAGGTCTCAAAATGAAGAGGGTTCAATGGGATGTGTGGACCCAGTCAGGAGATAAACTCTGAATCAGTGATTACAACAAGGGGTGGGGGCAAAATCTATGGGCTTAGAATTGTATTTAGATTCAAAGTGTTATTTGGTAGATTTCCTACAGAGGGTCTACAAGGTCGTTTTTTAGAGAAAGCTGGTGTGAGTTTTGTGGAGTAATGTCAGGACTGGAGGTGCACTAGCTTATGTGAGGGGTACATCAGAGACATAGCTGTCAGTGGGCTAAATCAAGTAGCTTGAATCTACTTTTCAAATAGGGAGGTGGTGGCCAAAATCTGTGTAAGACCGAAATTTGGATTAACCATGTTAAAAATCAAGGAGGAGGCAGAGAACTAGAAACTGAAACCAAACCCTGCTTCTTGAATGAGAAAGTAAAGTATCTATTCAAAATGGATGTATGACAACATAAAATTAAATACATTTACAGTGAATTTTTTTGTTTTTAATCTTCTTAAAACAACTAATGCCAAATTAATGTAAAACACAAGTCAGTTCCAGAGCAAGTGATAATCAAGATCAAAATATCTCAAAGAAAACAGCAAACATAAGCTTATACTTGCTGTTTAAATATGTATTTGATATAGCCATATTTCAGAAGACATAATCGATAAAAATTTATCTGTGAGTGTATATGGCATGAGGCCAAATGTTGAAACAAAGAAGACTTTGCATTAGTGAAGAAAAGTAAGAAGTGACTGAAAGAAAATATGGCTGTATTTTAATTTTAAGAAATGGCTTTCTGGAATAATAAGCATGAAAATCACTTCTCTTTTGTTTCTGTACTTAACATTTTTTTTCAGCTTTAATTGAGTTTATTGGTACATTTTAGATTTACAGTACAGTTACATTCATCATTGGGATCTTGTACCTCTACATGACAGGTCTTGGTTCTCATTTTTTCCCCTTGTCCCTGCCCTCCCTTCACTCCCTCCTCCCCTCCCCATCTACACTTTATTTTCATCTTTTCATTATCTCACATTTTTTTTCTTTTCCCTTATTACCCTTCCCCTACCCATCCCAACCTCCATACACCTTTATGAAGTGAAATAAATAAGGCACACATGTGTAAATACTGAATAGTTTCTCTGGTGTGAATAATCTGCAATAATACAGAAGATCCTAATGACATTACTGACTTTTAGAAATGAGAAGAAAGGAGCTAAAGGTGTACTTAACATTTTTAATTGCACAGAATAGTCTTATGTGTTGTTTTTTAAATGACCTTTGGTTGTTAACATAGTTCAGAATAAAAATATTATCATTATAAGCCAAGTGACTCAAATTATGCTCTATCCATTACTATCTAGCCAGTATAAATTGAGAATTCTCTAAGAAAGTGATTCTTTCACCAGAGCTTTCTTGAAGAAAAAAACAAACTAGACTCTTCAGTCATGGATCTCAATAATGAGTTTTAAGACTTCCAAGTTGACGGATATATCATGACAGAACTAGTCTAGGATATTTAGACATTGGGATATGCAGAAAGAATGTTTTAGTGCAGTAACTGACTTTCTGTCGGTTAAATGCTATTAATGTCTGCCAGTTATTTCTAGATCTTTTCCTATTTCTTGACACATGCAATGATTATACATGGAACTTCGTTAAGGTTATCTGACTCCCTTCAGTTAGGAGCAGAGACATTTAAGATCATGATCCTTCTTATTCTTTTTCACTGCATAAGTAATCTCTGAAGCATTGTTTTAAAGGAATGATAAAAGAATAGCTAGAATTCCAAGTTAGCTCATGAATGTTACCTATCTATGAGCTTTTACATAAAGGATAAATAAACCTTCATAATGTTATACCACTGATGTACTTTTATAACATGAGATATCTTAATCTATTCTGAAGGATAAAGATGGCTCTAAGCGTCTGTAAAACCCTTCTAAAATCTTTTTCTTTTCTAAGAATATAATGAAGAGTTGCCTATCCTATGTCCAGGACCAATCCCTTGCATTTTATATTGTATATTACATGAGTGAAAAAAGCTACTTTTAGTTTTAGTTTTTCTTTGGTTACTTTGGTTGACTTCTATATGTTCCAAGTATTTGGGCAGAATTGGATCTCAGTAAATATTTATTAAATGTGCTTTGTTCCCATTTCCTTCATATTCTCTGAAATTTATCTCTTCCATTAACGTTTGTAATCAATACATTTGACATAGTATTGCATCATTTTTCTCTCCAATCATAGCCAAATGCTGATATCATGTCCCCACCTTTCGCTGTTCTCACAATCCATTAAAAACTGGCTTCTACCTCTACTACTCTATTAAACTTAAAAAAAATCAAAAATGACTTTCTTATTTCTAAATACAAGGGAACTTCATTCTGCCGTAAGTAACAAAAGTAACAAGTAACAGTCAACAATAATGCTTAACCTCTTGAGACATTCTCTACCTTTGACTGCAAAAGTATCATCCTATGTATCTTCCTTATTCTCTAGAGGCAAGTCCTATCATTTCCTTCTAGCTTTCTTCTCCTCTGCCCAGATATTAAATATTGGAATTTCTCATTATTTAGCCTTTATCTTTTTTATATTCTCTGTATTAGTTGTATGAACAAGATGCCTATAGATAATTACACCAAAATTCATATTTTATCCTAGATAGCATATGAATATCTCCATGGAGCTCGACATTTAGATAGTCATTCATTCATCCACTATTTGTTAAACTTTGACTATGTGAAAAAAAATTTAACCCCTGAAGTTACTCAGGAATGAGACTGACCGTGTCTCCCAGCACTGTGGAGGCTGATGGAGAAGGTTGGCTGTGAGTTCCAAGCCAGCCTTGACTACATAGTAAGTTCAAGGTGAACCTGAACTACATAGTGAGATCCTGTCTCAAACAAACAAACAAACAAACAAACAGAAAAACCCACATATTTTTATGGTACTTAGTGTATACTAGGGGAAACCAAAGCTTATGTCAAATATGAATATTACATTTATAATATAGTTACCTGTATTATCCTTGCTCCTCCATTAGGTAAAAGTATCTCAAAAGCAAAGATGGTATTTTATATTTTTACCATTGTGTTTCCATTTTCATACATAAGAACAAAAAGAATATATGTTGAATAAATAAATGACTGAGTGTACAGACAACTGATAACCCGCTTTTGTGTGAGACTAATTTTGTTTCATTTTTGTGGGTCTTATAAGTCTATTACATTGTTTCCAAATTGCTATTCAAATATATAAACTATGACATACAAATAATTTTAAATTTTTCCTTGGTTCTAAGTAATCTAAGAAAATAATGTACAGATGTTAAATAAAGGCCAGCATTAATATACAGTGTGAAAATTTAGAGGCTCCTCTGAATATTCTGCTTAAAAATTTCCAAAGGCTTTATGAAATGTTTATATCTCTCTTGATTTCTCTAAATGAAACTATTTATTTGGAAATAACTGGGAGCTGAAGCTGAAATTTACATAATCTAACCACAAAGCACTCTTCTTTTAGTGCATATGAAATATTCCCTGAATGTTAGTTTCACTTAGATATCAAGGGTAAGATTCTGTATTGTGAAAGTATTGTTTTTTTCAAAGAGTTTGTATTTGGGGGTGAAATAGTGTTACCCATTACTAAAATATTATCTGCCTTACTATGTTCTGTTTTTATGGCCACAAACACAAGATCAACACAGATGGCTGGTAAGTTATATATTACCAAAAGCCATTTTACCACAAGGGAAAAAGTATGAATTGAAATTAATTCATAGAATATATGAGAAAACGTCTGGATTCCAAGATCTCAATAAATTATAATAGCTACTTACTAAAGTGTTTTATCTTAGTCTGTAATCCTACAGTTGACTAAAAAACTTGAAAAGTTTATAAATAATTGAGTATATAGCAGACATATACCTTCCCAGAGTCTGCAGAAGCCAGTAATGAGAACTGCAATATACAAGCATACATCTATTGCAGTACATCCTTGTCTAAAGTGATCTCTGCAAATTAATATTAGCAGTTCAGGAGCTGTCAGGAGGCCGAGGGTTGCCTGGTGCCTTATAACGTGAACCAATACAGTATCTAAGTCAATCTTTCCATCTCAGAGACACAACACCCAACACCACAATTTAAAGGACAAGAGGATTATTTTGGCTTACATTTCCATTCCACTGATGGCAGGATCCAAGGCAGAAACAGCATGGTGAGAGCATTTGAGTGGAGCACAGCTGCTCATCCCATGGCAACCAGGAAGCAGAGAGAAAGAGGAAAGATGGGGACACAAACTTACCCTTCTAGGTCACATGCCCAGGGAAAAACCTCCAACCTGGCCCCACTTTCTAATAGCACACTCAGCTACTGAATCCATCAGTGGATGGAGCCATTGAAGAGTACAGCAACCCCATCAGGCTCCACTTATACCTACCACTTTAAGGCTTCTCTAGCTTACATCTCCTAATCTTTCCACCTGCCAAAGTAATAACTCTACTCCAGGTACCAAAGTCTGTGTTAGTTACTCTTCCTTTGCTGGGGTACAGTGCCTGATACCTACAATTTAAATGAGGAAGGGTTATTTTGGCTCACTTTTTCTGTTTCTGTGACCCACTGGTTCCAAGACAGAAACAGCCTGGTAGAAGGGCCTGGGCAGAGAATGCTGTTCATTCCATGGCAGCCAGGAAGCAAGAAGTAATGGAGGGTCTGAGGTCAGGAATGTACCTTTTCAAGCCTTGCCCTCAGTGAACCACCTTCAAGCAAACCTCACCTTCTATTCAGCATATTCAACTATGCTCATCAGCTGAATCTACTGAGGAGTGTGGTGACCTCATTGTCCAGTCCGTGTCTGCACAAATGAGGATTTTAGGAAGACAGTTTAGATCTAATCCAGAACACATGCCACTGTAGTTCCTTTATTCTGGGGTTGCTGGACACAAAGTGTGGGACATTGTCACATCCAGTGTTCTCTGTACACATGGGGACATAAAGAGCAAAAGATTTGTAACAGGGAGGCATTTATTGTTTCGGAGCTCCTATGAAAAATGGTATTTGCATTTCATTTCAGATGTAATATTTAAATCTGGATTTATGTTTACACCAAATTTGGCCACATAATTCATCTTATCATTTCAAGTTTCCATGCAGAGGTTTTCATTTTTGTTGTTGTTGTTGTTGCTCTTTTTTTTTTCAGCTTTAATTGAGTTTATTGGTACATTTTAGGGATACAGTACAGTTACATTCATTGCTGGGATCTTGTACCTCTACATGACAAGTCTTGATTCTCATTTTTTCTCCTTGCCTCTGCCCTCCCTTCACCCCCTCCTCCCCTCCCCATCTACAAATTCTTTTCATCTTTTCATTCTCTCACATTTTTTTTCTTTTCCCTTTTTACTCGTCCCCTACCCATCCCACCTTCCCTACACCTTTAGCTCCTTTCTTCCCATTTCTAAATGTCAGTAATCTTATTAGAATCTTATGCATTGTTGCAGATTACTTACACCAGGGAAACTATTCAGTATTTACACATGTGTGATTTATTTATTTCACTTAGGAGTATATCTTCAATATGTATCCATTTTCCTATGAATGAATATATTTTCTCGTTCTTTATGGCTGAGTAATATTCCATTTTATAGAAAAACCACATCTTCTTTATCCAGTTTCCAACGGATGGGCAAATGGGCTGTTTCCAAGATTTAGCTATTACAAACTGTGCCGCTATAAACATGGGTGCACATACTTCTCTGTGATATGATTCTTCTAGTTCTCTTGGAAAGATACCCAGCAGAGGGATGGCTGGGTCAAATGGAACCTCCACTCCAAGCTCTTTGAGGTATCTCCATATTGATTTCCATAGTGGTTGCACCAGTCTGCACTCCCACCAACAATGGAGAAGGGTTCCTTTCTCCCCACATCCCTGCCAACATTT
>NW_022900938.1:28039837-28040266 GCF_012274545.1 Fukomys damarensis | reverse complement strand
GATGCTATTGTAAAAGGAATTTTTTCCCTTATTTCTCCCTCTGTGTGTCTGTTATTTGTGTATAAGAAGGCTATTGATTTTTGGGTATTCACCTTGTATCCAGATACTCTACTGAATCTGTCAATTAAGTCTAGAAGTTTTTTGGTGGAGTTTTTTGGATCTTCAAGGTAGAGTATCATATTATCAGCAAATAATGACAGTTTCACTTCTACCTTTCCTATCTTTATTGCGTTAATTTCTTTCTCTTGTCTAATTGCTGTGACTAATGTTTCCAGAATTATATTGAACAGAAGTGGTGATAATGGGCATCTTTGTCTTTTTCCTGATTTTAACATGAAGGTTTTCAGTTTTTGGCCATTCAATATGATGTTGGCTGATGGTTTTTCATAGATAGCCTTTATTAAATTGAGGTATAGACCATCTGTGCTC
>NW_022900938.1:28038843-28039145 GCF_012274545.1 Fukomys damarensis | reverse complement strand
GTGTTCATGAAATTTCTCAGGTGCTTTTTGTCATGGAAGTATCTTATTTCCCCATCTATTTTGAAAGAGAGTTTTGCAGGATACATCAGTATAGGTTGGAGGTTCTTTTCTTTTAGGCCTTGGAATATCTCACTCCAGGCTCTCCTTGACCTAAGGGTTTGTGTTGAAAAGTCTGCTGTGATTCTAATGGGCTTTCCTTTGCATGTGATTTGTTTCTTTTTTCTTACTACTTGCAGTATTTTGTTTTTTGTGTTGGATTTCTGGAATCTTGATTATTATATGTCTAGGTGTAGATTTTTTTT
>NW_022900938.1:28021783-28038279 GCF_012274545.1 Fukomys damarensis | reverse complement strand
GAGCTTATCTATTTTTTTGTAAGTTTCTGCTCTAGAGTCTCGAATCATGACTTCCATTTTGCTCAACATCTCTCTGGTTAACTGGGAAATTATTTCTGATTTGAATTTTTCTAGAGCCTGATTGACATGCCGGGTGATCTCAGGAGGGCAGGCCGCTGAAGAGACCCCCTTCGGGGTCTTTGGGTCCTTGCTGGGTCTGTTGTAGTGCAATCTGGGAGGTCACGCACCCACCGGGTGATCTCAGGCAGGCAGGCAGCTGAAGAGACCCCCTCCCTGTTCTTGATTTGTTTTGTTTTGGGTACTGGGGATCGAACTCAGGACCTTGCTCTTGGGAAGCAGGCAGTGGAACCACTGAGCTAAATCCCTGGGCCCCAGAGGTTTCTGTTTGACTTAGAAAAAGTAGACAGCAACAGAGGAAAAAAAAAATCATTTTAACAAATCCAGTGAAAAGTTGTTCTTAGAATCATTTATCCTTATACAAAAACCAAGAGCTTATTGGAAAATCAGCATTATTTGTTCTCTATTTACCTCCATTTACTTTTTGAAAAGCAGGAAATCAATTCCATTACATTAGAAATACTCTGTTCTCTATAGAAAAAGCAAAGGTAATGATCAAGTTAGAACGTTGATTTTGAAGAATTGCTATAATAGAGCTTAATAATTGTAGAAATTGTAACATTTACAAATGACAATTACTACAACCTTTTCTTCCTTATTTGGATAGGACGTGGCAATTTCATAAAACTATGCCTTTATATATAGTTGTACAACACAGGCTTACATATAAATGTATGATATATGACATTTTACATAAACTTTTCACTTAAAAATGTTTCTTTAAAATTTGTTTTCTCCACATATATAAAATTCTGTAATCATTATCATAATTTTAGAAAATTTTCCCCCCAAAATTTCATATTCATTGCCAATCATTATAATATACCTCAGCCCTGAAAACGAATCTACTTCCTGTATGTGTAGTTTTTTTCTCTTCAGTATGTTAGAATCATTTAGTAAGTGCTATTTTGTGACAGGCTTCTTCCACTTAGGGTAATTGTTTTTCAGATTTATCTGGGTGGCAAATATTAATATTCTATTCCTATTCATTGCTGGATAATATTCCATTGTATGATTGTAACATATGTTTGTGTCCCTTAGTTGATGACATTTGGGCTACTATGAATAATATCACCATGAACATTAATATATTAGATTTTGTGTGGCTAAATGTTTTCTGTTTTTCTTCTTTGGTTATGTACTCAAGAGCAGAATTGCTGAATAATATGAAAACTCTGTTACCCTTTTTAGAAACTACTAGACTATTTTCCACTATTCTTACACATTTCCTTAGCACTAATAATGTACAAGGGTTTGATTTTCTCTATATCCATAAGAACATAATTTGTTGCCTTTTTATTATATCCATACTAGTGGTTGTGCAGTGGTATTCTGAGGTTGTGATGTGCTTTCTTTTATGGCTAAAGATGTTGAGACCTTTTCATGTGCTTATGAACCTTTTGTATATCTTTAATTTCTCAGAATACTATTTTGTAGTTTTATAACATCCATTTTACAATTTATATGAAATTTATTTATATTATTTTTGATGATCTTGTTAGTTAATTGTCTGAATTTTATTTTCATAATGTTCATTGATAGTATATAGGAATATAAGTGAATTTCACACATTGATGTATGAGGCAACTTTTCTGAACTCATTTTTTGGTTCTAACATTATTTTTAATGAATTACTTAGGATTTTCTAGATATAAGATCATATCATCTGCAGAGATAGTTTTATTTCTTTCTTCCCAGTGTGGATTTATTACCTTTTATTTCTTGCCTAATTGTGTTGTGTAGAACTTCCATTACAGTTGAATAAACATGGAAGCATCTTTGTTTTAGTTAAAAGTGAGACAGGAAACAAGGGCCTAACTTTCCCTAACAGATTTTTTTTTTTTTTTATTTCTCAGCTCCGTAAAACACTGTGCGGCCAGCTTGGCTATGGCAGGCACCACACAGCTACTCAAGGTGATATTTGCTTTGTTTGAAATATGGTTAGGTCATGGACTCATCGTGGAGCCTCTTGGGATGACTCTACTTTTGCCTCATTGTGATTTAAATTGCACATAGCACATGCTGAGCTCATATGCTTAGAACTGATAATACCAAAACCTGCTATGGTCAAATCATCCAGTACCAGGGCCTGGTAACATTACAGGTCACTGGAACTGAAAGCCACCAGCAACTGTGGCTGGTAACACTGAATGTGCAAGCAGAGAAGAACAGTGGAGAGTGATAGAGAAATGCCGGGAGCTACCATCTCTGGTGCCCTGGAGAGCTATGGAGGCCAGCTAGTAGGAGCTGGCTCTGAAAAGCAAGGGAGGCATCTGATGCCAAGAGTTGATAGTCTCTAACCATCAAAGCTCAGTTATACTGTGAAAAAAAGCTGCACTTTGAATGTGTTTGATTTCTGAATTAATTGAACAGTAGAAGCTAGCTAGCAATATTTTGGCAGTCTGTACAGAGACCCTTCACCTTAAAATTTTCTGCACAAGAAGCAGACAATGGTTACTATTGTCAGCAAAGGAGAAATGGATGAAAAACTAGCCAAGTTTTGATTTCTATTTTACATGTGATTAGAGACTACCACCAGCCATTAACAGAGTCAGTGTTTTGCAATTGAATATGGTTTCAACTGCTTATTTTTAAAAATCCATATATCCGGGGCTGGGGATTTAATTCAGAGGTTCAGTGGCCTGCCTTGCAAGTGCAAGGACCTGAATTCGATCTCCGGTACAAAAAAAAAGAAAAAAAAATCCGTATCTCCAGTTATGCCCTATAAGATTGGGTAAGTGCTCTTGAATGCCTAATTAGTTGAGTATTTTTATCATGAAAAAGTGTTAGTTTTGTCAAAGCTTTCTCTCCATGTATAAAAATGATGATATATTTTTAATCCTTTATTTTATTGATACAAACTGTTATAATTGATTTTTGATATTGATGGAAATTTAGTGGATATCATTTCTTTCTGAGGTATACATATATCTTATGCTGTTGATTTTAATTTGATGATGTTTAATTGAGTATTTTGAGATATATTTATAAAAGAGTTTGACCTATATTTTCATTATTATGACTTTGTATGACTTTCATATAGTGGTCCCATTGAATGAATTAAGAAGTATTACTTTCTACTTTTGTTTTTAGAAATCTTTTTGAATAATTACTTAGAATTTCTCTTCATATGTTGTAGAATTCACCAATGAAGCCAAATATAACAAGTAAAATAATAAAGCTGCAAAAACTTTTAAGGTAGGGCTAATACATTTATGTTACACAAACATTTTTTTGCTGGCTTTCTTCCTGATAATAAGCACAAATCTGAATTAATTATCTGTGCTGTATATTTGTTGGTTTTACTTATAACCCTAACTTTACACCAAAGAAACATAATTTCATTTGAACTTAGCTCACCATTTGTGAAGCTACTTCAAAGAAGCTTTATCTATGATAAAAATGTTAAGGTTGTAAGGATGTTCAAAACAGAACATTCCCGGGTGTCAGTTAGTAGTATTTTCAAATAATGCAAAGCAAAAGCGCTTGTTAATAGGGTACTATAATTACAAGAAGAATTGCAGTGTACTAGTCCAGTTGTTTTAAAGTGGGGTAAGACTGGCTCAGCATATAAATAACACTTCCATTTTCCTTAAATATCAAGCATCATTGTTAATACTGCTGTTCTTTAAATGTCATTTTAAGGTAGTCATGCTTCAGAATTTAAAGGTCAGAGGTATAAATAAGATCAAACTTTGTAGCACAACATATTTGAAGAATATTTAATAACTATGGAAATTTAACACTGATGAGTACAGAAAAAGAAAAATTTATTACCCTTCTATTTGTTGGTAATGAAAATGATCGAGAAAGCAGAAAACATATGAAGGAATCGGTCCAGGAAATTTCAAAAGATATGTCAAATATGGAAAGCACTCATATTAGTATAGAATATTTTCCCAGAGCCAGAAGTGGGGTACTTCTGAAGTCCCAGCTACTTGGGAAGCTGAGGTGGAAAAATCACTAGAGCTCAGGAGCTCTAGGCAATGTAGAAACTCCATCTCAAGGAAAGTCTCCAGAAGAATTGAGTCATATCCATAATTCATAAAGATAACCTCACGTATTTCATGAAGAGAACCATTCTAAGGATAATTTAAAACCATATCTTTGGGGGAAGTGAAAATTAAAATAAATTCATATAATGCCATCACAGAAATATTTATAAAGTTATGATATAGAATGAAGGTAGACACATATGTAAATGATTGAATTGTTTATGAAATGGTGGTTCCTCCTTTAAAATATCTCTAAGTCAATGAAATATTCTAATGCATGTATTTTTGTCAACTAAAAGCTAGTGTATAATAATCACTTAATAAAAATTGACTCAAAATGTAGAATAAAATAAGCAAAATACAGTAGTGTTCCATCTGCTTTTAACAACCAAAGAATGAATTCAATTTTTCATACATAGTCAATGCTATTTTTAACTGATAAGTAATATTTGTAATAAGTATATTTCCAGTACCTACCATTTTGTTACTGTTTCTTTGAATGTCATTTTTATTATTATTATTATTTTTTTTTTTGGTTTTTTGAGACAGGGTCTCACTATTTAATGAGACTGACCTGGAACTCACTGTGTAGTTCAGGCTGGTCTTAAACTAACAGCGATCCTCCTGTCTCAGCCTCCTGAAGGCTGGGATTACAGACGTGTGCCACCTTGCCTGGCCAAATGTCATTTTTTAGATTTCATGTGACACTTGTCTTACTATGCCTGGCTTTTTTCACTCCCCGTAATGTTATCCAGGTTGATCCACGTTGCTACAAATCACAGGATTCACTCCATTTTGAATGACTAGCATTTCTGCTGTACATTCCATGTTTTCTCTATCTGTTCATCCACTGAAAGACATTTAGGTCTTGTTATTATAAGTAATGCTAAATGAATATGGGAGTGCAGGTATCTATATGATATATAGATGTCAAACCCATTATATAAACACCAAGTATTTGGATTTTTGGATCTGATGACAGTCCTATTTCCAATTTTTTGAGTAACTGCCATACTATTTTCCATAACAATCCCACCAGTTTGCATTCCTCACTAACAATGTCCAAGGATTCCCTTTTCTCCACATCCTTGCGAGCATTTGCTATCTTTAGTGTTTTTAATATCAAATGTAAGATGATATCACAAGGTTTTAATTAGAATTTCCCTGATAATTTGTGGTATTAAAATTTTTTTCATATACTTTCTAGCTATTTGCGTTCTTTTGATTGTGGTTCTTTGCCTATTTTATTGTTTTTTTACTATCTATTGATTTTTCTAGTTCCTTATGCATTTTCAATTAAGACTATTTAATAGATATATATAGTCTACAGTATTTTCTCTTATTTCATAGGTTAGTACATTACTCTGATAAGTATTCCCTTTGTTCTTCAATACTTTTTAGATTTATTTTATTCAATTTGTGTATGTTTGCTTCTGCTTCCTGTTTTCATGTTCATATATGTGTGTGTGTGTGTGTGTATGTATGTATGTTTTTATATATGTAAAATATTGCCCAAATCAATGGCATGGAGCTTGCTTATGTTTCTTCTGGTATCACTAGGGATTTATGTCTTATTTTTAAGTCTTTAACCCATTTTACATAAGACTTGTCTTCTTTTTTTCTGCATTTGGTTATCTTATTGGCCCAGAAATATTTATTGAGCATATAATACTTTCCCTATTTCTCCAGGATCATGTGATGATACACATATGGATTTATTTCTATGTGCTTTGATCCTTTCCATTGGATTATGATCTATATTACAAGAATCATGCTCATTTTAATGTAGATGAGTCTTATATTAGTATAATATATTTAGGTTTATTTTGTTGTTGTTTAAGAATGTCTTGGCTAATTATCTTTTCTTGCAGTTTCTTATGACTTTCAAGATTGTTTTTCTATTTCTGTGAATATTGTTGTTGGAAGTTTTAAGGGATAACATTGAAGAGTAAATGTGATTTTAATAATATGGGCATTTTAACACAGTGTTGTTTCTTTTATCTATAAACATGGGATATTTAAATTGATATTTATCTTGTTTCTTTCATCTGTTTTTATGGTTTTTATTTGTGAATCTTTTACTTTCTTGGTAATATTTCCTTCTGACTAGTTTGTAGGTATTGTAAAAGGAGTTGCTCTAGTTTATTTTTGAGAAAGTTCATTTACAAGTAGAGAAACACTACTAATTTTATGTTGATTTTATATTCTACAACTATAATGAATTTCCTAGTTTTAAAAGTTTGAGTGGCATCTTTAGGGCTTTCTATACATAACATTATATCACATATAATTAGAGACAATTTAGATGCTTCCATTTATATCAGGATGCCCTTTTACTTTTGCTATTGCTTAGTTACTCTGGATAAGTTTTCCAGTATTACATTGAATAGTAGTGATGAGTGTGCACATTCTTGTCATAATCTTATTGGAAAAACTTTCAAATTTTCATAATTGAATATTATAGAAGACATAGGCCTACTGTCTATGATATTTATTGTGTTGGCATACATTCCTTCTGTACCTACTTTATTGAGAAGGGTTTTTTAATTACCAAGGGGTTGAATATGTGAAATGTCTCTTCTGCAACTGTTGAGGTTGACATAAGTATTTCTGAGGTGTCAATCAACAAGGTTTCTTCTGTCATTTCTGTTTTAATTTCTTCTCCTTTTTCTTACTGTAGCTAATATTGTGTTGATTTTATTTATATTTTAAATAACTTTTCTGTTTCATTCAGCTTTTGTATTGTTTTCCTATTACCTATTTCATTTATTTATGCTGTAACCTTTATGATTTATTCTTTTACTAACTTTGGGCTTCATTTGTTCCTTTTCTAGTATCTTGAAGTACAACATTATGTTGTTTATTTGTATATTTCATATATCTATATTTCCCTATTGAACCACTTTTGCTAAACTCCTTATATTTTATTATGCTGCATTTCTCTCTTTGTTCATATGTTTCTCTTTGCTGTAGTTTCATAGCATTGTTTTTGGAAAGTAAGCATAATAGGATTTTTAAAAACATTTTTATTGGTACATTTTAGATATCCAATACAATTCAATTCGTCATTGGGATCTTGCACCTTTACATGACAGATCTTGGTTGTTATTTTTTTCCCCATTACCTGAGCCTCCCTTTTCCCTTTCACCCTTCCCTATTTACAAAGACTTTCTTTCCACTTTTTTTCATTTTCTCTCCCCTTTTTACCTTTCCTTATAGGATTTTAATCTTGTTAAATTTGCTAAGGTTTCTTTTGTGGAGTAACATTGATCTATCCTCAAAAATGTTTATTGTATGCTGAAAAAAAGTGTATTGGACTGCTACTGGATGGAATGTCTTATACATGCTTGTTAGGTATATTTTGTCTAAAGTTCAGATAAAGGCTAATGCTTTTTTTCTTGATTTTTATATCTGAATGATATGTTCATTATTGAAATACAAGCATTATAATCCCTACTATTGTTTTGTGATCTATCACCATTTTAATTAAACCATTTTATAAAATAGTTTTAATTATAAAAGCAATACAATATGATCATCAAACTTTAAGAAGTTCAGCAAAATAGAGAAATAATTGGGTTATTATACTCCTTAGGGATAATTTTATCCCAGCTTGATTTTTGTGATATAAAACTGTTTTAATGAATACATATATATTTTATTTTTTGTTTTAATGTAAAAGCATAATAAATCTCTACTATATTCCACATGTGAAAAACCTGACTGAATGGAGTGAAGGAATAATCAGAAAAAATGTTAAGAAGGTTTTTTTTCTCTATTCAAAATGAGAGCTGATGGTTTGAACTAGCTGTAAGGAAAAGGGGAAGTGTCAAATCTAGGATAAATTTTGGAAGCAGAACCAAAATGAGGAACCAGGTAACTACTTTGTATTTGACTTGTTTCCAGGTGAATGTCATTATTGAGACAAAGAAGAGTAGAAAGTGTAAAAGAATTAGAATTTCTGCTCAAGACACAAGTGTGATATCTAGTAGATGCCCATATAGAGACATTGCCTGAAAGTTGATATCCAAATAAGTGGTCGGTCAGCCCTTAATAAAAAAATAAAATGCATATATAGGAACTAGGGAGAATGAGATTATTAATATTATGCATTTATTAAATATCCATTATTTATTTTCCTCTTTCTCAATTATTTATTGAGACAGGGTCTCACTTTGTAATTCAAACTGACCTTGAGCTCACTGTGTAGCCCAGATAGGCCTTGAACTCATAGCAGTCCTTCTGCCTCAGCCTCTCAAGTACTGGGATTGCAGGTATGTGCAACCACTCTAAGCACAAAATATAGTTATCCATTATTTTTGAAAGAAATGGGGTGAAATACTGGAGCCTTGTGATTATTTTTTATTGTGCAGTTTAGATGAAAGATAACATTCTAATGTCTATCTCATGTCAGCAGTATTCTCACATATATTTGTTAAGATGTCATTTAATTCTGAGCAATATTTTTGTGAATTAATTAATACTTGTTGCCATACAGCACAAAGTAACCAGATATTTTCCTTAGATAGGTTTAACAAATTGTATTTAGTGGTAGCCTCAGAACAACTTAAATATTTCTGTCATATTTCAGGAATAAATATCAGGCTTCTTATCTGGCTTGCAAGTACCTGAGAGTCATGGACCATTTTATTCACAGTCCAATAGTCTGAGGGAAACTTTCCAAATATTAGACTAGTCTCCCTAGCTTGGCCACTGGCTTCTGGACACTATAAGTATCTGAACTGCTGATGGCATTGCCTACCTTTCCTTATAGCACTGTTGCATCACTGGTTTTGTTTTTGAACCACTATATGCCTGTGTTGGAATTTTTTTAAAAGAAAGCAGTTTTTAAAAAATGTAAAAGATTATTGAAAGTCTATACTGGGTGTTTATGTCTTATTTTTGTCATTTAAAAAGAAAGATCTATTTGTTTGATCATAAAATCAGAGAGTTTTGTGCAGTTTGACAATTTTTAGGAAATAGGTTGCTAATGTTTTATATCAAAATGACCTGAATATAAGTTACTGTAATAGTTATTGTTGTTTTACATATCATTTTGGTTATGAAATCATTGTAGAGATTGACACGCTAAAATGTACTTTGTTTCATTTTACTTTGAAAAATATAAGCATAAAAATTTCCTTCAGATATATATGCTAGAGTTTGAATTTGATACTCTGCACAATAAAACATTTCTTTTTCAGAGATCAAATCCATATTCTTTCTTGTTAATACTTACCGTTGGTAATTTCCATTCATAAACACAAAATGGAATACGAATAATGAACCAGGTTGATGAAGTTAACAATCATTATGTAAAGTTTAAAATCTGGCTGGTTGTGTCAGCCACACCTCCTGCAATTATGAGTAATCTGTAAAAACCACACTTTCTCAGACATATCATAAAGAGACAATTGTAAAAAGAAAACAAAGCAAAACAGTTTCACAGAATTGGAAAAGATTATGTTTCAATTTGTTTCTACTCATGATTTTTTTCCTAACTCATTTCTCTTGTGGGTACCTAGAGACTCATAATGGGCTGTGCAATTTCAAATGTTGTGAGATGCATTCATAGAGTTCCTCATACTTCCTAATGAACTGTATGAAATAGAGAGCTTACTAGCATTTTGCAAAGGATTGCCTTATGAAAACTAAAAAACACAGGACTATGGCCACATAGCCTGATTAGCTAAAAATGGATTCTCTGATGAGTATATGATTACTATCTTAAAGCATTATGATTCTTTGCTGGAAATACCAGTGATTTTCTGAGAGCTATTTAAGGAATGTGTTTTGGAACATAAGAATAAGCAAGGGCTCAGAAATCATGTATATATCTTCTGCCTCTGCCTCATTCTCTCATTTAGTAAATTACATAATATCTTTTAGATTCATTTTCCCCATATGTAAAATAGAGAGAGGTAGCTGAGGCTGTTATCCCTGATGTAGTGTGATTCTGAGAATAAAATGAGAAAATACATATGTACCATAAGTGCATGGATCCAACTTAATTATTAAATGATACTAAACCTTACTTTATAAATCACCTGGACATATCATGTAAATGAAATATTTCATTTTAATATTTAATAAAAAGATTAAACTGATATTTTAAAAAGCAATAGATTTCCAAAAGATAGCTTTAAATTTTATATTTGTCAAGAAATTGTGAGGAGAAAGATGAAGAAGAATGGTACTCACAGAAGATTTGGTGTGGTTTAGTCAGCCGGAGTGTCATAGAAGAAACAGACATAAGCATAAGCAATCACAGTAGTCATCAAAGAGGAAAGGAGACTAAGATGAAGTAAAACCCACCAGAGAACAGTGAAATACTAAGTTCCAGTATCAGTGAACCCAGTTCCCTTTCAATCCATCTGAAAGTGCCTGGTCATAATACAGATGCCAAAACATCCAGCTAGTCATGCCCACAGGACGGTGACTGAAACCAAGAAGAGTTCCACCTTCAGAAGTAATAAGATGGAGATCCAGTGGTCCATATGGAGGACCCCCTTTCACTCCCTTATTAAACAGAAGTTTAATTTTTTGTGGGGAACCCAGCACAAGCACCAGCCATCTATCCAGTTCTGCAGTTACAAGCACAGAGGGGTGGAACTGAGTCCCCAACAAGTGCAGCAAGTCACATTCTCTCTTTTTTGAGCTAAGGGACAGGGTGTTCTAGTCAAATTCTGACTACAATATAAATAGGACTTGGAGGGCTCTCTACTTTTGTGGAGTTATTTTGCCCTTTCATCTAGTATTGCTTCTTGAAAGAGCTGGGGTTGTGTGGTAGTATCAGTGTAGGGCACACCTGCCCAAGTCACATGCCCACCTAGAAAGTGCACAGGCACACAAGCTTCATCCAGAGGCCCACAACATTACCTTAATTGTGCACAGATCCAGGGAGCATCTGTGTGGACCTGACTGGGCCCCTCCCAATACCAGAAGCACAGGTGTACCTGCCCAAGCTTCAGGCCCACCTACAAAAGAGCTGTACAGGTACACAAGCTTCACTCAGAGGCTGACCATAACATTGGTAAGTGTGCACAGATCCCTGGGGAGCAGCTGTGTGGACCAGAGTGGTGCAGCTGCAGGCCGATCCCAGCCACCCATCCCAAAGGCATGGGCACAACTGCTCAAGCCACATATCTGCCTAGAAAAGAGCTGCACAGGCCCACAAGCTTCAGCCAGAGACCTGCCATACCATCAGTCACAGCCACCTGAAAAAGAAATACACAGACACACAAGCAACAGTGAAAAGCTCACCCAGATACCATTGAAAAATGTGTTGAGAGCCTAGACAGAAGCCTATGCAGACTGGGGTAAACAACCCCTAGCCAAAGACCCTCCCAGAAAAGAGCTAGGTAGGGACCCCAGTGAGAGGCACACCTAGATACCATCCAAAGTATGCATAGGAACCAGAAAGAAGCCTACCCAGGTCACCTCGCAGATCCATACAGCCACCATTCTGAACCCAGGAATTGGTGTACTGGTGAGCATCAAAGAAAAGGTTTCTTGGTGGCTTGCTGAGAACTGAAGACCACTGGGTGAGCAAAAAGTTGCCTCAACAAAGGTACAGCAGGCTGCAGCTTTTGAAATAAGAAGACTCATAAAAAGTCTCAAAATGAGACTTCCAGATCACCTAAGGCAACCAAAAAGGACAACAAGATGGAAAAATCTGATATTCAACCACCTGGACTCCCTGAAATGGCAATGAAAGAGGACCTGGAAAAAATGAAATCAGAAATAATTTTCTCAGATAACAGCAGAGATTGTGCCCATAGTATAATACCTGGTTAATAAATCTAGAGCGGATACACACACACACACACACACACACACACACAAAGAGGAGGTGAAAAACATAATGTAATCCAAAATAGGAAACAAATGAATTGATAAAACAGATACAAACTGATTTGCAGGCAATTAAACACTCCATTGAAAGTTTATGCAACAGAATGAGCCAATGTGAGGACAGAATTGTAGATATAGAAGATGACATTGCAATTAATGAACAGGAAAATAAAAATTTCTAAAAAAAAATAGTAAGAGTCCATGAGAAATCAATCCAGCATTGCTAGACAATGCAAAGAAGCATAACATAACACTGATTGGAGTCAATGAAGAAACAGGAGAGTGTAGGCAACATAAAAAAAGCTGTTCATAGAAGTAAGAGTGAAGATGACATAAAAAACTCTTCAAAGAAATAATGGCAGAAAACTTCCCAAATAGGGGGAAAGAACTTGACATACAGATAAGTGAAGCATATAGGACTCCAACAAGCCATGATTAAAAAAAATCTACACATAGGCATGGAATACATAAGATTCCAGAAACTCAACAGAAAAAATACTGTAAGCAGTCAGAGAAAAGAAACAAAATCCCATACAAATGAACACCCATCAGAATCACAGCATAGTTCTCAACACAAACCTACAAAGCCAGAAGAGTGTGAAGTGGTGTATTTCAAGCTCTACAGGAAAACAGCCTCCAACCCAGATTGAGGCACCCTGGAAAACTAAATTTTGAAATTGATGGAAAAATAAGATACTTCCATGACAACGAGCACCTGAGGAACTTCGTGAAAACTAAATCAACACTCCAAAAATATTAAACAATATCCTAGAAAAAGACAGTGAGGATCAAAACCCCAGGAAGCCTAACAGAATGAATCCATCAGGCACGACAAAAAATTTGACATACGAGGGGAGAATCCAACAAAAAGAAAATGTCATGACAAAGATAAAACAATATATATCAGTTATAGCTATCAATGTTAACCAATGGTCTCAATTCAGCAATTAAAAGAAATAGACTGGCAGAATGAGTCAAAAAGCAAGATCCAACACTAAGATGCATATAAGAAACACACTTATTTCAAAAAGAAACTCATAAACTGAACGTTAAAGGGTGGAAAACAATACTCCTTGCAACAGGAATCCAAAAAAAGCACAAATAGCTATACTCTTTGCAAATCAAGTGAATTTCAAATCAATGCTGATTGAGAGACAAAGAGGGACACTACATCCTTGTAAAGAAAATAATCAAAGAGGAAGAGATGACAATCATTAATATATATTCCACAAACACAAGTGTGACTAACTATATAAAATAAATACTAATGATTATGAAAAAATCATATAAGCACTAATACAACAGTAGTTGGGGAGCTCAATACCCCTCAGTCACAAATAGATCAACCAGGCAAAAAAAAATAGACAATGAAATAGTAGAACTCAATGTTGCACTTGAATAAGTGAATTTAACAGATATTTACAGTGTTCCAACCCACAAAATCAGAATAAACATTCTTTTCAGCTGCACATGGATCATTCTCCAAAATAGACCATATAATCACTCATAGAGCATGTTTAAGTAAGTGCAAAGGAATTGAAGTGAGCTCCTGTATATTATCAGATCATAGTGTGATGGAAGTGGAGATCAATAGCAAAAGAAACCTCAAGAATTTCTTAAATGCATACAAATTGAACAACACACTTCCAAATAAACAATAGGACACAGAGGAAATTAAAGAACAAATGAGACAGTTCCTACAATTAAACAGCAATGGTAATACAACATATCTGAATCTGTGGGACACAATGAAAGCAGTCTTATGAGGGAGATTCATAGCAGTGAATACTCATATTAGAAAACAGAGCAAGCTCAATTAAACAACCTGATACTGAACCTCAACATTTTAGAAAAAGCAGAGGAAAAACAAACCCAAAGCTCATACAAGGAAAGAAATGGCAAAGATTACAGCAGAAACCAATGCAATGAAGACTGAGAGAACAATACAAAAAAATAATTGAAGCCAAGAATTGGTTCTTTGAAAGGATAAACAGAAAAAAGGAAAAAATGGAGACAAAGGCTTTGTAGACTTTGGGAGTCCACAAAGTGGGATGGAGGGAGGGTTTGAAGGGGGGACACAGGAATAGGAGAAAAACGAGAACCAAGATGGATTACGTAAAGGTGCAGTTTTCCAGTGATGAATGTTATTATATTGTATACCTTAAATGTAACAATAAATTCAATAAAAAAGAAAGAGCTAAAGAAGAAAACTAAAGATATAAAAAATTTACTCACTTAACTCATTGCAGAAAAGTTTCCAAATCCAGGTATTGAAATAGATACCCAGGTAAATGAGGCATTTAGAACCAGGAATAGGCATGGCCAGAAAAGAACACCTCCCTAAAACGTCATAGTGAAAATACCAGATATTCAGAACTAAGAGAGAGTAGTAAAAGCTGCTACAGAAAAAGTTCAAGTAACTGATAAGTGCAAGCACATCTGCTGGGGATTTCTCAGTACAAAACATAAAGCCTAGAAAATTTGGAGTGAACTTTTTCAAGTCCTTAATAAAACAATTGCCAACCTAGTTTACTATGTTCTGCAAAATAAGTCTTCAGTCAGTCAGAGACAATTGACAGAGAAATAAAAACTTTCTGTGAAGATAATTTTATTCCTATTAAATCATGAAATAAATTATCTAATTAAAAATACAAATGAATATTGATTGCGTTGTATCTTAAGCTTCTGTAGAACTAACACAACAGAAACAATTCTCAATATAGATTAAGACTAGATGGTTCTTATATTAACATGGAAAATATTTATTCGTGATTTCCATTATTTCTAAGATTTACATATTTTAAACTCTTTGAGTACTTGTTTAGAATCACTAGACATGTGAGCTATACTGAATCATCAGTCTTCATGGTGGCACAGGTAATGTGGTTGCTTTTGAGCAAAACAAAGTCATTGGCACACTTATTTCAAGGCAATAACTCCTCTTTTACTTAATGCATTTATCAACAAAGACATATCATTTATTCACCAGCATTGGAACATTTACCATATGCTAAGTTAGTGGTGATAGACACCTGATAGAAGCAGATAAAATGTCTGCCTTCACAGAGATGGTATTCCTTTGATGAAGACAGAAAATGAAGTAAAGGGTAGCCTTGATAAGACCTGAAGGATAGAGTCTTCTCAGTAGAGTGAACAGTCACTTGCAACACTTATGGCAGTCTTTGCAACAGGGTAATAATATTGGCATAATAAAAGTGTGACCCAAATGACTGGAGCAGAAAGAGAAAGAAGAAGGCTGACAGATGGACAAACAGTCAAAGTCAGAGAGTGTGGAAGATTTAAGGTTAGTAGAAGAAGACTGAATTTTATAGACTTAGCATTCATAAAACAGGTAACAGACTTTTGGCAATCACTTAACAAGGTGATGTTTTCTTAAAATATTATACTTAAGAAATACAACAAAACATAAAATTTTGATAGTCTAATTTTAGGCAAACACACCAATTTTCTAGTCTTGATTGATTTAGATAATAATATGTAGGGAGGGCAGGGACAAGGGGAAAAAATGAGAGCCAAGACCTGTCATGTGAAGGTACAAGATCCCAATGATGAATGTAGCTGTATTGTATACCTAGATTGCACCAATAAACTCAATTAAAAGAAAAACAAATAATATGTAGAACAAATTTGAATTGTACACATTTTAAAATGAAACCCACATGTTTGGCTTTGCATAGTTACAACAAGAAAGGTGAATTGTCTGAATCCTAAATGCACAGAGTATTTCTGTATGCTTCAAATAAATTTCTTTGGGTGTCCTAATTTTGCACAAAGTTATTTTCTATGACATATCTTAATTCTTCATTGAGGTGTAAGCACAATATTATGAGCCTTAAAAAAATGAAAACTTTGTAAATAGCATAGTAAAAGGCTTTAGTCCAAGTTATCAGAATAATCAGTTTTTGTCATTGTTGTAAGAGCTCTTTATATATATTCTAGAAATTAACCCTCTTCTCTAATACTGTATGTGGTTTGTAAATATTTCTTCCGTTCATTTCAACACTATTAATTATTTCCTTGGCTTTGGAGAGACCTTTTTATGTAGTTCTATTTATCTGTTTTTCCCTTTTCTTTTTCTTTGGTGTTATATGCACAAGTCATTGCCAAAACTAATACCATGAAGCTCTGCTCCTGTGTTTTCTTCTGGGAATTTTATAGTTCCAAGGCTTATTCTTATGTCTTGAACTCCTTTTGAGTTCATTTTTGTATATGGTGCAAAATAAAGCTAATTTCAGTTTTTGCATATTTAATTTTCCCAACATTATCTAGGCCAAGGAGGTTCTTTCTCCACTGTGCTGTCCAGGTATATTTGCAGAACAGTTGACTAAACATGCCTGGGTTTGCTTTTGGGCTTTTTAGCCTGTTTCATTTGTATATATGTCTGTTTTTTGTTGGTACCATGTTGTTTTAGTTGCTGCATCTTTTCAAGAAGTTATGAAATTAGGAAAGAGCTTTTTGCTCTGCCTCCTTCCCCCGCTCTCCTCCTCCACCTCCTCCTCCTCCCCCCCC
>NW_022900938.1:27962416-28021764 GCF_012274545.1 Fukomys damarensis | reverse complement strand
CTCCTCCTCCTCTTTGGAGATACTAAGTTACACCAGTTAGGGCAGCCATTTTCAAACAAATGAACAAACAAACAAACACAAAAAGACACTTGTTAGAGAGGAAGTAGGAATTTGAAAATCATGTACACTGTTGGAAGGGATGCAAAATAATGCAGTTATTATGGAAAGAGGTGTAGAAATTCATAAAAAATTAAAAATAGAGCTAGTACATGATACAGCATATCATACAGAATGTGACACTTGTGAGTATCCAAAGGAATTATATTTAGGATATTGAAGAGATATTGGCACTTTTTTCATTATTTCACTATTATTATACAGTAGTTCCTCAGTTCACAAACACAGCCATTTTTCCCACAAGAATGTGAACGTGACTGTCTTTTCCAGAATCATGGAACAAATTAAATTCATGAACCAAGGTAAAATAAAGAAACAACCTAAGTGACTATAAATAAATAAAATAATAAATAAAATGTGCCATAAATGCAAAACAATAGTATTGAGCCTTAAAAAAGAAAGAAACTCTGTAACATGTCACAACATGGATGCACATGAAGACATTATATAAATGAAATAAGCCAGTCAAAGGAAAAAACAAATTCTTCATGATTCCACTTATATGATGGGCATGAAATAGTCTAATACATATAGTCAGAGTAGAATTGTGATTACTGAGGGCTGAGGGGAAAGAAAAATGGGAATTGCAAATAAATAAAAATAAAATGCCAATTAGGGAAGATGAGTAAGTCCTAGAAATCTGCTATTCATATTGTCCTCAGTGTTCAATATTGTATTGTACACTAAAAATTTTTTCTGAAAGAATAGCTATTACGTCAAGTGCTTCTACTATAGTAAAATAAAATTTAAATTCTCAATAATTCATCTTTCTTTCCTTTTAACTACAATAGCACTTTTTTTCTTAGTCTTCTCTCTCCTCACCCCAGATCTCTACCTTTGTTTCAGTCCTTAATGTCTCTTTCTTATCTCTATTGCTATCCCTTGCACTCCAAATTTTTAAGAAAGGGAGTTTCTGAGTTAGCCATAGAGAGAGCTTTCACTTCAGAATCTTACATCACTTGCGATCCCATAGGTAACTGATTAGCTCATGCAATTTGTCCTGTTCTAAAATGTTATGCTAAAGAAGTGGGTAAAATGGTGGGAGGCATTGCAACCCAAGAGTACAAAATCACTTCTGGCTCTTGTTAAGCAAAAGGCTGTTGAGATAGAAGAACTTAAAGTATTCTATATTCATAGCATCACACACACACACAAACACACACACACACACACACACACACACGTGCCGATGCAAACATAATGCCAGGATATGACCCTCGCAGAATACTTGATGTTTGAGCCACTCTATAAAGAATTATTAGATTGCTAAAATGAAAATCATGTCATCATTTAATTTTTACTCTGCTTTTCTATGGAAGGATGTGCTTTAGCTGGAGATAGAAATTGTTTCCTACAAGGGTTAGATAAAGTAAAGTAGGTGCATGACTCTCTCTGGCTCAGAGGATAATTTACCCTGATTGGGGAATGGATTTGTGACTTTCCATTTAAGGGACTCTGAATCCCAAATTTAGAAATTTTTGTTCACAGTGTAATGAGTATGTTGGTCAATTTCAAAAGTACTTGGGCCAGGGATTTGGCTGAGTGGCACCATGCATGCCTCACAAGCACAAAGTCCTGAGTTCAATCCCCAGTGCAAAAAATAATAATAATAAATCCTTCTTAACCTATTGTCAGATCCAGAAATCAAGGTCCAAATTTCCAAAAAAGTGACTGAAAGACCAAAAGGGGAATATAAATGAATGAAGCTGGCAGAATATGATAAGTTACGGAGCAATGGGAACATGGCCAGATAGAAAGAATCTAGTATATTTGAGTTGATACAAATTAACATTTGTATTTTGCAAACATAATTGTAGCAGAATAAGTATATTAATGAGCAACACAGAGCTTGTACACTGCTAAATTGTATTGGTCTGTGGAATACATACATAATCCTAATACTATGTAACCAATGATGATAAAACATGTATATAGAGGTATATATGTCATGGTAAGTTGCTAGTTTACTTTTCATTATGTAAGTTACATGAGGATAGACACTTCTGTGAGTTTTATCCTCTGAGATATCACAAACTGTCAAAATATACCTTGATAGAAGGGTAGGGGATATAGCTAGTGGTGCCATACCTACTTCACAAGTGTGAGGTCCTGAATTTGGAAAGTTTTTGATAAATACACATTAAATAAATGAAAAAATATATTTGGACAAAGGTGTACATGACTGTAGGTAGTAAGGGAATTTACAGTTGAGTGATTTGATATTATAGAAAAATATAAAGCGTCATTTGTTCAAAGAAAAAGAAATGAAGTACTAGTAGGGTCTTTGAGTAGAATGATGCAGTTAATAATATTTTAAACTTCTAAAACCATGGGTAGAAAATTATCTGCCATGCTCCATGAAAACCCTACCTGAAACTATATGCTTTAATTTTGCAATGGTCAGCTTAGTTCTGTAATTTTTTCCATCAATATTCAGGGAAAGGAATATTGCATTTAAATTAAACTTAATCAGTTACTGGATTGGAAGTAGTCCAAAGACAGGAAATATTGGCAGTAAGAATTGATACAGTAGAGAATCTAAAGAAAAGTGAGCTTAATGTGAAGCAGTAGAGTGGAGAAAATTAAGGCATAATTAGCTATACAGAAATAACAAAGATACACCAAGCAAGTGCACTTGGAAAAAGAGTATGGAACCATTATTATGGTTGCCCCCGGTGGAAGCAGACTGTAGGGCAAGAGAGATTTTTTTGTTTAAATCTGAGTTTTTGCAGTATGCTCAGAAGTGCTTGGCACATAGTAAATGCTTTGTGGATACTTGCAGAATGAAAGGTGAGACCCACACCATGACTGTGACTGTAGACTCCTGTGCAGGACAGTTAAGTTATCTGAGATAAGATGGAGAAGAATATCAACTATCAGATTTACCCCTGACCTTAAATGCATCTGGGATAGTTCTGAGATGTAGGTAAGCAAAACAATTGCAGGCCAGCTGTTGAAGATCTTATACAACAAGGCCATATGGATGGTAGTTTTGCAGGTGATAGGTTGGGTAGAAGGCAAGTGGTACAATCCTGAACAGAATAGGGGTTTTCTGTATTAAAAGTAAATAATGGCCTTGAAATGACAAAAGTCTATGTGATATACACTGATTCTGCCCAATGCCTGAAATTCATTAAGCATGGCCAATTAATAAGCAAATTCTCCTACAAAATGTTACAGCAGGTGTGAAAAAAACCCATTTTATTGAAATCAAAAGAATAAATAACACCTCCTCCAAACAACTGAAAGTCAAGAAGGACTGGTTGAAAACTGGATGGTTCCTTAAGAGGAGACAAAATGCTGAGAAGAAGGCTGGGTCGTGTAAGATAATTACATGGGAAGAAAATTCTGTAATAAACTTTAGAGTATCAACGTTAACTTATCAGTTCCTCTAAAGAAGGATTAAAAATGTTTCCTCTAATGGTGGTGCTAAATGCTTTTGAGGAAATTCAAAATGTATTTTCATGGCATCAGCACTTATTATATGAAACTAAAACTGCGTGCATCACTATAATTAGTATGCATTGATTAAGCACCATTACAAACACTCTATTTCATTGGCTGATTCAGTTCTTACCCTATGAAATAGCTACCATTACTACCCCTGAGCTGGGGTTCAGGGAGGAAGTGTAACTTACCCAAAGGCACAGATATCGAGCAGAAGAATTGAAATTTAAACACAGGTAATTTAAATTCAGAGCCTTTCTTTTTCTTTCTTTCTTTCTCTTTCTTTCTCTTTCTTTTTTCCTTTCCTTCTTTTTTCTTTCTTTCTTTTCCTTTCTTTATACTTTGCTTCTTTCTTTCTTTTTCTCTTTCTTTCTTTTTTTCATTCTTTCTTTGTTATTACTGTACTGAGGCTCAAACCCAGGGCCTTGCACATGCTACAATCCAATCCCTTACATCCCAACTATGTTTGTTTCTTTCATGCTTGATACCCACAGGTTCTTCATATCTTAATATGATATAGATTTTCCATCTTAATTTACATTGCAGATCTTCAGAGTAATGGAACACATGTTCCAAGTGTGTCTGATTCTACCAGGTTCAGTCAAGTACAACTGCACTTCTTCACTGAAAACTGTGGGTTTTAGGAAGATTAAAGCCATACAATTATTGCCAGGCATGGTGGCACACACCTGTAATCCCAGCACTTGGGAGGCTGAGGCAGGAAGATCGCTGTGAGTTCAAGACCAGCCTGGGCTACATAGTGAATTCCAGGTTAGTCTTGACTACACAGTGAGACCCTGTCTCCCCCTGCCCCTAAAAAAGCCATACAATTATAAACTGGTGAATCTATGACTTTTAAGTCTCCTGCAAAGTTTTCAAGCAACTCCACTTTCTTCCACTACTTTATACTTCTCCACAGGAATATGATCAAGATAGTAGAATTTAGCCCCATTCACATATTGTATGGCATGTTCTACACAAATGAGGGATTTGCTTAAATGCAGCATTATCGTATGGCTTCAATACACATAGTAAGCCAAGTAATTAAAAATTGCTTACCTCTCAATACTCCACAAAAAAAAAAAAGACTTTCAAAACTGCTTCAGAAAATGTCAACAGTGATGGAATAAGTGTGTTTAAAGAAAGGAGTACTTTGGGGTGGCTTAATGTAATTGTCTCTTTTCCTATAAATGTTTTTACATTACACTTTTACTGTATTTTATTGCACCTCATATTTTAGATTATTTGTTGAATCAAATTATAGATCTGGAGTACTAAACAAAAGAAGAGACAATGGAAAGAATGGAAAAAAACATGTTTGCAAGCTACACTTTAGAGAAAGAACTAATATCTAAAATATATAAACTATCAATAAAATTAGACCCTCAAATCAGAAACCAATTAAAAAATTGGGAAACTGAAATGATTAGACACTTCTCAAAGGAAGAAATACAAATGACCAATGAGTAAATGAGAACATTCAACATCTCTGGACATTAGAGAATTATAAATTAAAACAACACTGAGATTCCATATTACTCCAGATAGAATGTCAATCATCAAGAAATCAGATGAAAACAAATGCTATAAGGATGCAGAGAAAGGAACACTTCTGTGTTGATGGGCATGTGAACTACTGCAACTACAATAGATGTCATTATGGAGATTGCTCAGAAAACTAAAAGTAGAAATTCCATTTAATTCAGCTGTTTCCCTTGTAGGTATCTTCTTAAAAGAGTTAAAAACATTGTATTTCAATGACACACACATACCCATGTTCATAGCAGCATAGTTTATAACAGATAAATCTTGGAAGAAGCCTATATGTCCATCAACAGGTAAATGGATAAAGAAAACATGACATTTATGCACAGTGGAGTGCTACTCTGCTATAAAGAAGGATAAATCTGAGTCAACTGAGAAAATTGGATGCACCTTCAAATTACAACGTTAAGTGAAATAAATCAAGTTCACAAGCTTAAATGTTACGTGGTTTCTCTAATACAGAAAACAACGTGTAAATAAATCAAAGAGCAAAATAAAATAGGTAATAGGAAGTAGGGAGATAGATGTTTTGCAAATTTAAAGGACACCAAGAGAAAGAAGGAGGAAATGAGACATAAGGTGAATTAAGATTTGTTGTGTGCATCTACCAACTACCCAGAGTGAATTATGTATTCAAAACATGTACAAAGAAAAAATTCGCCATATTATATTATCATAACTTTTTCTATAAGTCTGACATTTTTATGTATTTACCTCAATATTTTTTCCTCTGCATTGGATACTTGATGAACCAAAGATAAGTTGAACATGAATTGCAGTGCTATTTATGTACAAAGTTGGCCATAATTAGTGCCTATTTATAGCATGTAGCTTGAAAGGTATGCAGTACTATATCCTTTCTTCAAAACAACCTTCCTGCTACCCTTACCGCAATGCTAAAAATTAACATACATATTAACCTTAATCGAGATCTTGAAAGCCTCTGATATGAGACAAGAGATACATTACCTCTGAATGACCAAGCACTGCCTTCATAATGCAATTAAACTCTTTTTGTTGACTATTTTTAGATACATTTTTAGGCCTTATTTGACTTCATTACAGAATGCGGAGAATTATGATATATGATGTAAATGAAGTTTAAAAAACTAAAAAGCTCAATCTCTTCACGTTTAAGATGCAATTGAAATACATAAATATGGGGGGGGGAAATGTATAAATATTAATATCCCTGAAAAATGTTTTTTCTATAAAAGACACCTTTGAATTTTTTCTTCATTCTTCTTTCCATATTACTTTGAATTCAATAAAATATGTTATAGAATATAATACTGAAGTCAATACTTGGACTAATTAGATTTAAATGATTCTTAGTTTTACTTATAAAGAAATGGCTGGACCATACTTTCTATGGATGGTCAAACTTCTAAAGAGCCTATCAAATGGGAAGGCTCAAAGTAAATGCTTGATTTAAATACTTAAGTTTTCTGTTGTACAATATGATCTTATCAGATTAAAGAAAGACCTGGCTGTAGTTCTCTTATTTTCTGCTTAGGCTTTCAAAATGACAGTCTAATTGCCTTTATTTCCTAATACTACATGTTTTTGTTGATGTATAAATATTCCATGGATTTTTAAAATAAAACTGACTTTTTAATAGACAAAATATAATCAAAATTGTGATTCTGTATGAAAGGGAAGAATTTATTTTTGCTGTAAGGGTGCAAGGAATCTTTAATATATAAAAAGAAAAGAGAAATACAGTAAATATGTATGGTGTCAGACAAGGTAATATTTAATTTTATAGCTATCATGAGTCTGGATCTAGTATTATAATTGTTTATGGGTACTTTATGTTCAAGGGAAAATTATCTTATGTTAAGAGTAAGGAATAATTTCATTTGAATCTGTTTTGCCATATTCAACACTTTTACACATTTTTAAAAATTTAGTTACCATTTTCACTTAAATCTTTCTCTTTCTTTTGAGAACTCCTTGCTAAAAATCTCTCAAACCAAGTGAATTTTGTTTCTGGGCTGAATAGGAATAATAAAGGAAATGCTTCATACATTTATTCATTCTTTCTTCCAGATTGTATTTGTTGAATATCTGCCCTGTGTCAGGTGGTGAGGAGACCATGATAACAAGGTTTGTGCTTGCACTTGGGAGCTCTCACACTGGTGCAGATACACAGACAGGAAAAACAACGATGATAATACGATGTGATAAGAACCATAACAGAGACATGCTTTCCTGCCTGCCTGACAAAGTGGGACAGAGGATGTAGGGTAGTGGTAAATGTATTTCCCAGACTTTCATGAGGAAGTGAAGTATGAGTAGTTTTGAAGAATAAGCACCAGGTGAGCAACAAGGTTGAGAGAAGATATTCCAAATTGTGTGTCTGGGGAGGGCTCAGAAAATTCAAAGAAATAGAGCCATGATAAAGTGGTGTATTGAAGGACTAGAGCTAGGTCAGAAGAGCTGAATATGGGGTATTTAAGGCAAAGTGGAGAGAGAGAGAGAGAGAGAGAGAGAGAGAGAGAGAGAGAGAGAGAGAGAGAGAGAGAATACTGAAGGCAAGAAACAGACCAGATAATGAAGAGGTTTTATAGAGCATGATAAGGACTCTAAATATACAAAAGTTTACAGCTATGTGGAACCATCCAAGCATCTTGAAGAGAGAGTGTGGCAACAGGATTTAAGAGAGCTTATCCTAGTATATGAATGGGAAATGAAGAGGGTACCAGATTGGCAGTACAGGCTTAAATCAGAAGAGATAGTCAATGGTGAAATTTTATTTGGAAGGATTAATAGTGGACATGTAGAAGACAAAGTAGCTGAGATAGTAAGAATTTAACAGCATCTTATTACTAATTGATGTAGAAGCAAGCAGGCAGACAGATTCTTCAGATGTGGTCTTATTTTCATTTTGAGCTTTTACTGACAAGACAACACATTGTGTTTCCCTGAAAATACTACCTAGCTGGAAAATAACTAGCCTCAAGAACCAGAAATCCAAATGCCAGACCGGGTCACCTTGCCTCACATTCCTTACAGAGTATCCAGTGAGCTAGCTGCATGGCACAGGCCATCACCATGTAAAGACCAGCACTTAGCTTATGGCTAGGTCTTATTTTCTGGAAAACACAGTGTTACAGAGAAAACAGGAAGACACGTTTGTTAAACACTACTGAAGGGCTAAATTCATCACTGCACAGGTTGACTCTGAGTTATCTTCAGGACATTCTGGCCAAAGACTATGAATATGAACAAGAGAAAATCCCAGTGGGTAAGAACATTGGCTGTGGACTTATATTCCCTTGGTTTGAGTCTACTTAGACCCACTATTTACTAGTAAGGGAAATACTTGGAAAGATACTTAATCTCTAAAATCCTCAATTCCCTCATTTAAGTACTTATTGCAAAGATTAAATTTAATGTTACATAGAAAATCCATAGCAGTGCTTCATAGATTTTGCTGATTTTGGTTAACAACTTAAAAATAAGCACTCATTTGTGTCTTATGTTCAATGGAAATAATTGTTTTGGAGGGATGGAGTTACACTTCTAGATCTGAGAGTGATATGAGTGTTCTGATTCACACTGAGTTACCTACTATCTCAGTTATCATACTCTAAAATAATCACTGCACAGCAAATGCAAAATATGAGTTTTCAGATTAGTTGGGCACTTCTACTTTTAGCTGGGCTATATATATATATTTTTTTTTCAGTAAGCTATAAGTTGTGAATTTGGGGCTCGACTACTTTGTGTATTGGTGGTTGGTTGGTTTAGAAAGATGCCAGTTATTCTGTATGTGTATCCAAATTTCTTCAGTTGGTCCTCATATGGTCTCATAAAGATGCATATGTACAAAAGCCCAATTGTCCATACAAATAAATACATGCTTTAATCAAGCCTCTTTCTGCATGATAATTACTAGCATCTCTTTAACTACATGGTTGTTAAAATCACATGGTTGATCTTAGAGTCTCACTGAGAGAAAACTGCAATTTTAGAAGGCAAAGCATCAGATGCAAAATAATGGCATTAACTGAGACCACTAATGAAATCAGTCTACTCTAATGGCTCAAAACTGTAAAAAAAAAAAACTCACAAAAAAACCCATATTCTACCTATAGAAATACATTTTTTCCTACATAACAATGACTTTCTAGGCATTATTTTTCCAATCCAGCCACGACATGAGCAGTGTATATTGTTGCCCTTTTATATAGTAGCATGAGAAGCTTCTGAGACATACTTCTAAAGTGGAAAATTTTTAAGATGTTCTATTAAAGGTAACACCCAGAATAGCATTTGAAGAAAATGTAATATTTATCACAATAAAAATGATTCATTTATTCCATAAATATTTACTGTGATTTATAATCTTGTAGGCTTGGTTTTAATGGTAACAACAATAAAGATGCAAAGGAGACATCTTTTTTTACCTCATCCATTTGCATTTATTGAGGGAAAGAGATAATAGACAAGTAACAAAAAGACCTCATATTTTAGGAGCAGGCCACACTATATGAGAAAAATATGGCAGAATGATTTCATAGAAAGAGGTCTGGAGTGGTAGGAACTTGACACAGAATGGTTAGGAAAGATTTCCCAATGAAATCTGTTTTGAACTGAGGCAGCCACAAGCAGAACTCAGCCACGCAGAGCTGAAAGGAATAAGTGCCACAGTCCTAAGATATACACAAGTTTAGCCCACCATACTGTCTTTAAGTGATACTGTTGAAACATGATGAATAAGTAGTAATGTGAGATGAGGCTTGGTGTGGCAGCATTTTGAGTTTATCACAAACACAAAAGGAAAGCTTCAAGGGTTAAGCTTGTCAATGACCTGCTGTGATTTCTAATCAGAGGAGGTCATCGGGAGAGTCTAATGACTACACCTACCATTGCCTCAAAACCCCATCTTCTTGGAGCAAAGAAAAGTTGTTTTCCTTGTCACTGCCAGATTAAAATTTACTTTCTGTATGTAACCTTAAGATGTAACAATCATCTTGTTGGTTACATTTCCCAATATAACTATTCATCTCCAAATATCCTCTCCATCAGAAAGCATGAAGGATTTTTCTTTTATCTGTTACCTCTAAAGTGAAAAATCTATTTATATGGATCATAAGACGGCAAGCAGGTTTTGTGCCTGGGGTGTAGTTAGTTCAGGGCCAGCTCTTTCTGCTGCATTTCAGCCTCGTGAACTATGACAAATAAGTGTCTGTTGTTTGTAAATTACATAATCTATGGTATTTTGTTACAGAAGACTGAAGGGAGTTTTCTCAAATGGAAAATGTGGAAAAAACTTCTCCAGAAAGACTTTTCTCCTAGAAACATCTCTTAAACATTCTTTATTCACTTCTCCTGCAAATAGGCAAAAATCAAACCATTACCTTTGGTTGGGTGAGTTTTATCAACCATTCTTGTTCTACACTAGATGACACTTTTAAAAATTAATTTTATTTAAGATATACAATATAATGAAATCCATCATTGGGAGTTTTCACCTTTACATAATCAATCATGGTTCCTATTTTTGCCCCATTTCCCTGCCCTCCCTTCAACTCCTCCCTCCCTTCCTCCCTACAAAGACTTTGTTTCCATTTTTTCGTTTCTCCTATTACATTCCCTTCTTTGTTTTCTTGTACCCCTCCATTTCCCTTTCCCCTTTGCACCTTTTCTTCCTATTTCACATTATCTATTATACATTTTAATCTCCTTGTTTACACTTTCACTTTATCACATAGAGCAATTATTAGTATTTACACATGTATGTTCTATTTATTTCACTTAAGAGAAGTCAAGGTGCATCCATTTATCTAAAATGTCAATAGTTTCTCATTTTTATAGCTGTCATACTCCACTTTATTTAAAAATACACATTTTCTATATTCAGTCTCACATTGATGGGCAGTTGGGGTGCTTCCAAGTTTTACCTATCACAAATTGTGCTGCATTGAACTTGGGTGCACATATATCAGTGTGGGATGATTCTTTTAATTCTTTGGGGAAATTAACCAACTGAGGGATAACTGGTTCACATGGGGCCTCCAATCCTAGTTCTTTGAGGTATCTCCACACTGATTTCCACAGTGGTTGCACCAGTCTACACTTCCACCAGCAGTGGAGCACTGTTCCTCTTTCCGGACAGCTGCTCCAGCATTTGTTATTGGTTGATTTCATGATAGCAGCCATTCCTTCTGGGGTGAGATGGAATCTCAGTGCTGTTTTCATCTGCATCTATCAAATGACCAGTGATGTTGAAGATTTATTCATATGTTTATTTACTATTTCTACATCTACGTTTGAGAAATGTCTGTTATTTCAGATGGCCATTTTTAAATTTGGAAGGTCTGGTTTTTTTTTTAATTCTTTGTGTATTCTAGATGGTAGACCTTTTTCTCAGGAATAGCTAGTGAAAATTTTTTTCTCACATTGTGGGTTGTCTCTTCACACTGTCGGTGGTTTTCTTGCTGTGCAGATGCTTTTTAATAGGAAGACATCTCACTTGAGTTTGTGATAGTTCAAAGGCAACTGCGGTTTTGTTCATAAAATCTTTTCCTACACCAATATCTTCAAGAATTCTACTTAAGGGGCTGGGGATTTAGCTTAGTGGTTCTGCAGCCTGCCTCGCAAGTACAAGGACCTGAGTTCAATTCCCCCCACCAAAAAAAAAAAAAAAAAAAAAATTCTACTTAACTTCTCTTCCAATTGATTTAGTGTTTCTGCTTTAATATTTTGATCTTTAACCCATTTTGATTTAGTTTAGTGAATGATGAGAGATATAAGCCTAGTTTTAATCTTTAGCAAGTTGAAATCCAGTTTTTCCAGAACCATTTATTAAAGAGGCTCTCTTGCCCCCAGTGAGGGTGTTCAGATCATTTGTCAAAGATGAGGTGGCTAAATGTGTCTGAATTTGTTTCTGCATCTTCTAATCCGTTCCAGTGTTCCTCAGGCTAGTTTATGTGCCAGTACCATGCTGTTTTATCATATTAGTTTGGTAGTATAGTTTCAAGTTGGCGATTGTGATACCCCCTACCTTGTCTTTATTGCATAGAATTGCTTTTGCTATTCTATATCTCTTCTTGTTCCAAACGAGTTTTTTTATTGTTTTCTCAAGATCTGAATTATGATGCTGGTATTTCAATTGAGACTGCATCAAATCTATATCAGTTTTGGAAGGACAGCCATTTTCACTATGTAGATTCTTCCTACCCAGGAGCAAGGGATATCTTTCCATTTTTTGATATCCTCTTCCATCTCCTTTTTAAGAGTGCTATAGTTTTCAGAGTAGAGGTATTTGATTTCTTTTCTTAGGTTGATTCTTGGATACTACTGAGAAAGGATTTGATTGCCCCATTTCTCTCTCAACAACTCTATTTTCCCTGTACAGAAAAGCTATTGACTGTTGTGTGTTGACCTTGTATCCAGCTACTTTACTGAATTTGGTTATTGAGTCCAGAAGACTTTTGTCAGAGTTCTTGGGGTCTTCTACGTAAAGTATCATGTCATCTGCAAATAATGACAATTTGACTTCTTCTTTTCCTATCTTTATTCCTTTTATTTCTTTCTCTTGTCTAATTGCTATGGCTAATGTTTCCAAAATTATATTGAACACGAGTTGTGGTAGTGGACATCCTTGAGTTGTTCCTGATTTTATTGTGAAGGATTTCAGTTTTTGACCATTTAGTATGACATTGGCTGTTGGTTTTTCATAGACGGCTTTTATCAGATTGAGATAGACCATCTATTCCAATTTTCCTTAGGGTTTTTATCTAAATGCATGCTAGATTTGTTAAATGCTTTTTCTGCATCTATTTATTCTTTTGAAGAACCAATTCTTGGCTTAATTTTTTTGTATCATTCTCTTAGTCTCCATTGTATTGATTGCTGCCTTATCTTTAAAAACTCCTCCATTATATGAGCTTTGTGTTTGTCTTATCTTATATTTCTAGCAAGTTGAAGTTGAGCATCAGCTTGTTTAATTGTGCTCATTCTGTTTTCTTAATATGTGTATTCAGGGCTATGGATTTCCCTTGTAAGACTGCTTTCATTGGATCCAGTAGATTTTGATATGTTGCATTGTTATTGTTATTTAGTTGTAGAAAGTGTCTGATTCCTTCTTTAATTTCCTCTGTGACTCATTGGTTATTCAGAATTGTGTTGTTCTATTTCCATGTATTTAAGAAATTCTTGAAATTTCTTTTGCTGTCGATTTCCAATTTCATGGCACTATGGTCTAATAGTACCTATGGGGTCACTTCAAATCCATTTGTCTTACTTAAGCATGTTCTGTGAGCAATTATAGGGTCTATTTTGGAGAATGACCCATGTGCTGTAGAGAAGAATGAGTATTCTGAATTTTTGGGTGGACCACTCTGTAAACATCTCTTAAATTCATTTGCTCTAGAGTTTGATTGAGTTCTAGTATTTCATTGTTAACTTTTTGTCTGGTTGATCTATCTGTTTTTGACAGAGGGGTATTGAGGTCCCCCACTGCTATTGTATTGGTCCTTCTATGATTTTTTTTATAATTTATATAGTTGGATACACAAATATAACTGATTGTCATCTCTTTCTCTTGGATTGTTCCCTTTATAAGGATGTAGTGTCCTTTTTCTCTGTTAATCAGTGTTGGATTTAAATTAACTTTATCTGCAAAGACTATTGTTATTCCTACTTTTTGGGGAGTTCCTGTCAAATGGAGTATTGTTTTCTACCCTTTAACTTTCAGTCTATGAGTTTCTTTTTGAGTTAAGTGTGTTTCTTGTATGGATCATAGTGTTGGATCTTGCTTCTTGACACATTCTGCCAGTCTATTTCTTTTGATTGGTGAATTGAGACCATTTATACTGATGATTATAACTGATATGGATTGAATAATCATTGTCATGACATTTTCTTTTTTGTTGGATTTCTTCCTTTGAATTTAATTTCTTGTCATGCCTGATGGATTCATCCTGCTGGGCTTCCTGGGGTTGTGATCCTCATGGTCTTTTCCTAGGATCATATTTAAAATTTTTAGGAGTGCTGATTTAGTATTCACAAAGTTCCTCAGGTGCTCTTTGTCATGAATGTATCATATTTTGCCAATCAATTTCAAAATTTAGTTTTCCAAGGTACATCAATCTGGGTTGGAGGCTGTTTTCCTTTAGGGCTTGAAATGCATCACTCCATGTTCTTCTTTCCTTGTAGCTTTGTGTTGAGATGTCTCCTGTGATTCTGATGGGCTTTCTTTTGTATGTGATATGTTTCTTTTCTCCAGCTACTTGTAGAATTTTTTTTCTGTTGGGTTTCTGGAATCTTAACTATTATATGCCTACGTGTAAATTTTTTTTATCATGGCTATTTGGAGTCCTATATGTCTCACTTATCTGTATATCAAACTCTTTTTCCCTATTTGGGAAGTTTTCTGCCATTACTTCTATGAATTTTTTCTTTTTAATGTCGCCTACATTCTCCTGTTTCTCCATTGACTCCAATCAGTCTTATGTTATTCTTCTTTGCATTGTCTAGCAGTGCTGGATTGATTTCTCATGGACCCCTTATTAATCTTTAGAAATGTTTCTTTTCTTGTTCACTAATTACAATCCTATCTTCTATATCTGAAATTCTGTCCTTGTATTGGCTTGTTCTACTGGGTAAACTTTCAATGGAGATTTTAATCTCCTAGAAATCTCTTTGCATCTGTTTTATTGATTTCATTTGTTTCCTACATTGGGATTCCACCATGTTTCTCAGATGCTCTTTTTTTTTTAATCTGTGTCTGCTCTAGATTTATTAATCATGTCTTATATTACAGGCACAATCTCTATTGTAATCTGAGAAATTATTTCTTATTTCATTTTTTCCAGGTCCTCTTTCATTGACAGTTCAGGAAGTCCATGTGGTTGAGTATCAGATTTTTCCATCTCATTGCCATTTGTGGTTGCCTTAGGTGATCTGAAAGTCTGGTTTTGAGACTTGTTTATGTATCTTCTCATTTCCACAAATGTAGCCTGCTGTGCGTTTGTTGAGGTAATTTTTTACTCATCCAGTGGTCTTTAATTATCAGCAAGTCACTGAGCAATGTTTTTTCTTCTGCTCACCATTACACCAATTCCTGGGTTCAGAAAGATGGCCTTATAAATCCCTGAGCTGACATGTTGTCTGGGTGGGCTTTTTACTGGGCCCTGTGTACACTTGGGATGGTGTCTAGGTATGCCTTTCATTGGGGCCCCTACGTAGATGTTGTTTTGGAGGGCCTTTGCCTGAGAGCTATGGTCCCCAGTTTCTGTTGTTTCAACAGGCTTCTGGCTAGGGTCTCTGAGCACTTACCGATGGTAGGGAAGGTCTCTGGGTGAAACGTGTGCCAGTGCAGCTATTTTCTTGGCAGGTCTTTGGTTTAGGTTGGTGTGCTGGGAGTCTCTGGCTTTGGGGCAGAGCCCTGGCAGGGATGTGCCTGAAGTCACATCCCTCTTTTCCATACTGCTGCTCCTCAGGATCTGTGTACACTTAAGAATAGTATGCCAGGCCTCTGGCTGAAGCCTGTGCACCTGTGCAGCTCTTCTCTGGGCAGGCACCCTAGATGACACTTAAACTCAGTTTACTAATCTATACTCTTTTTTTCACAACAAACTAATTTAGGGATTTATATAAGAAATGTAATGCAGGTATCAAAGTATTGCCTCAGACAAATACTTCATATATCATTCAATTGCATATAATTTACAAAGAAGAGCTCTTTATACTACGGAAACAGCAGAGTATAGGGAGTGGGGAGTGTTCCATGTAAAATCAAAAAGAGAGTTTGGAGGCTATTATACTCAAGTAAACAAACAACTAAAATTATCTTGAATATTTTTGCATAGAGTGACTAGCAAAGAAATAGGTACTTATAGGAACTGAATAATTCTTTGTTGGTTATCACTTTTGAGGGGATATCTGGCTCTTCTCTAAGCTTTAGATGTGCCCTGGGAACAATATCAAGGAACCATGTGCTGGAAAATGTTATATTGAAAACAGCATTTTAGAGGTATCTGGAGCATTAACTTTATTGCTTAGACTTATACAATCTAGTAAAAATACTAACATGAAATGGTTTTAAGCAAAGCATTTCTCCACAGGTCTTTGAAATTTCTGACTAGGCACTGAATGGTTGAGTTTTTTTTATTGCTTTCACTCTGAGACAAAACTGCATGAAATCTATAATCTGAACATAACTATACAAGCATTAGCTAGATAGTTAATAACGTTCAATAGCCAAACCTAGCATACAATGGCGTGAGTGTTAGGGTTCTCACCCCCCTACACCTTCACAAAGGTAGAAATCCTAACTCCCAAAGGGATGGTATTAAAAGGCAAGCACTGATTATGTCATAAAGGCAGGTCAGTTATGGATGAGTTTAGTGCCCTTATAAAAGGGACTCCAGAAAAGCCCCTCCCCCTTCTACAATAAGACATAAATGCTAAAAAAATATTTTAAAATTTCATCAAGTATCCCTCAGGACCAGTGATATGAACATTATTTCAAAATTTCAGTTTGTTTTTCACTATTATTCTCCATTTTGATAACTCAAAAATACATAATTAAATTTTAGGATGTAAGTATGTAGAGATCAAGAATAATAAGGTTGAACTTTACATTTTTCACAATGGATAGAAAATGTAATTATCATTTTAGATTGAACTAATGTTTCTTTACAATAATAGTTCAACATCAAATTCACCTCACCAAATCGGGTGGCAGATAAATTAATGGTACACATGTCCAGTGAGCAATGAATGTAAACTCAAACCTTAGAGAATTAAACATTGACGTTGTAAGCACACACAAACACATATATGAATGCTCTATATACCCTGGCAGGATCCTTGGGGTTAGGACTTACTTCATTACCTGTTATACACTTTCATACTCCCTAAAATCAGTTTGATAAGACCTTTCTCTTTTGCCAATCCCATTTGTATTTTTTATTTCCTGAGAATATAAAAGCACATAACAGTTTAGAATGGCACAAGTTCAGAACAGAACTCAGTGATGTGACTGATAACAGCTGAGCTGAATTTTATCTTCTTAATTTTGCTTAGGACCAACTCATTTATTATGAAGACAACTTTGTGCTACCTAGTGCACTAGAGAAATTTCTGGCTTTTAAAGTGGAAGACTTATTCTAAATGAAATAAACATTCTAAAAATAAATAATTCTAAAAATATTCTAAACTAAACTAAATATTATAAAAATAAATAAATATTCTAAATTAAAATATTATTTTGATCCACAGCTTCCTAATTCTGCCATGCCATTAAGAGTGGGTAAAAAGAAGTTTAAAGGCTCAAAAGCTGCCTCATTGCTAGTGCTTACCATTACTTGCTATGATTCCCAAATTGATTTTCTGACTTCATATCTACAAGAAACAGTAAGCCTTTTTAATACTATAATTTTACATAAGCTGATGAGTAAGGTGATGATAAATGAGCCTACATCCAGCAGGATTCTCCAAGTGAAAGTCTTAGCAGAATGTTGTTGTTTTGAAGTTATCGTCATTGTACTTTTCTCCCCGTTGCTTTTCAGAGCTCTCTAGAAATTACATTTCTTTGTTTATCAGTTATTAAACCTTACAGATTTATTTTGTTCCTTTTAGTTCTGGAGGTTATTTTGTTACATGGAGCTGGAGAATGAGCAACAGCTTACACCCAAGACTAAGGCAGGTACCATTTGTGATATTAGTATCATGTTGTGGCTGTAAGTTATAGATTAGGAAGAAGGATCTAAAAATATAAGTGGTAAGAATGATAACTTCAAAAAGAAGGCCAGAGTGGAGGAGAAAATTATAGTAGTACCTTAGCTTCCTTCTCTTAATCCTTACAGAGAAGCTACATTTGGCAATTATGTAAGTTATAAATAGCAAGCTTTCAGGGGGCACCACAACAAAATTGTGATGGTTTATTCTTTCTGTAATGTCCTCATTTATTTAAAAACTCATTGAGATATCCAGAACTCCAAAATCTTCCCATTCTTGACAATGACACCTACTCTTATGAAATAAGCCCATTGCTACTTCCCTCTGCGATACCTGCCTTCAAGAGCTGAGGATAATTAGGGCAATAGGAGAGATTGACTGCATAATTAATGTATTTTTACACGATTGACAGCTATGCATGCAAAAATTAAACAAGCATAAAATTCTTATTTTATCTATACATCAATCTATCCATTTGTATATCCATGTATTCAACTTCTTCTGGTTTATTAAGTTATAATTCACATACAGTGTAACATTCTCTAAATTTTCACAACCACCTAATTACTATTACAATGAAAATAAGAAACAGTTTTATGATTCAAAAAATCCTCTTTCAGCTTTACTATATTTAACAACTGCCCCCTTCTTACCCCTAAAAACTATCCCTATGTTTTCTTTCACATTAATTTTGCCTTTTCCAAAATGCCACACAAATTATATTTTATATGGGCATCGAGATCTGAGTACTTTCATTATCACAATGTGTTTTAGATTCATTCATTTAGAAGTATGTATTAGTATTTAATTTTAATTTTAATATCTTATTATGGAAACACTAGTGTTTGCATATGCATTCATTTATTGAGGGATATTTGGTCATTTCAAGTTTTTTGGTGATTGGTGGAAAAATCACTAAGGACATATAAAATTTACTGTTAGTGTAAGATTTTATAACTGTACTTACAATATAAGGTTCTCTATCACATTAAGCATTAGTTCACTGCTATAGTTTTATATGTATACATGCCATGTTTTGTAAATGCATCTGACATGTGTTAAGAATATTACTAGATCTTATTTTACTGACAAAATTGAAACTTGAGACTTAGAGAAATGACTGCCTTAGGATACGATCTCCTTGATCAAAGCGTATCTTCCTTCCATATATTCTGTACCCTCATTGTCAATATATCTTTTTTATAACTTTATTGAGATATCATTTAAGAATCAGTACCAGTACACCTCTGGAGGGGCCGGAGATTAAGTTCACCCACATGGACAATCGAACAATCACACCTATGTGATGGTCTCCTGATGAAAACCTGGACCACCAAAGTGTACAATGTGCTATTCAAGGGAACCAGAAAAATATCTTCATTTGGCACATTTCCTGGATCCTGTCATAAATGATTTTCTTTTCTTTTGGCTACTTTTAATCTACATCCTATGGTATCTTCTGTGTAAAGCAGCTTTCATTATGCTCTTGAGTCCTTCCTACACGTAATGGAACCTAATTAAAGATGGTCTCAAGGACTCTCAAATTTGCAAGTGTTGTCAGATGTGACAGCAAACTTGTGGAAGGAGTGCTCTTGTGAGAATATAGTTGTCTAAAACTTTACACATTTACTTGCCTAAATAGGAAAGAATTGTGCTGTCAGTTTTGATATTGATAATTCTGCAATGGCTTTAGGTATAAAAAGCAAAATTAGTGAAAAATACTGGCATCTTTTTGTGTTTTTTGTACTTTTACATGTATTAGTGTCTATGTTCTAACTGCATACTTGTTTACTATATTTTGATGTCAGCTATACAAAGGAATATGATAAGCTTATACCTGAAGCCAAAATATTTTAATATAGTGACTTACAGATGTTCATGAATAGTAGCGTACTTGATCAGGAGCAGCAATTGACTCACCTGCTACTGGAAATTGCCATGCTAGGATCTGCATTACCAACAGCTAACATCGCCATCATTTGCTCTCATAACTGTGGGGTAGGCAGATATTTGCACCATCTCAAAGATTTCTCTCATAATTAATCCCACATCTGAAGTGACCCTTCATTTCTAAGGGATTGTGGAGTTGCACAAAAGTTCTTAAATATTTTCCTTGTCCCCGAGGTTTTTAACACAATGTCATGAAGAAAACATAGAAAACACAAACAAAATACCTGTGAGCTGAGATAGAGGACACAAATTAAGTCTCATGTTTGCCTTTAATTAGCTGCCAAACTTTACACCTACCACTTTTTATCTCTCTGGGCCTTAATTTCTGTACCTTAAAGAAGTAACTGTACTAGATCATCTCTTAGGCCCCATATGACTTTAAATGAGGTGATGTGCACATACTTTTAAAAATTTCTTTGCAAACCCAGCTCACATTCTTTAAACTTGATTAGTTGGAGGTATAAATCTTGGTGTCCTCTCTGTACCTGCTAAGCTGAGTTGAAAGCAGATGACTTATTTCCCTCCAGAACCAAGGGTAGTCTGTTTTATCTTTCAGACAACTTGTTCAAACATTTGTATTCAAATATTTTTATCACTTGGAGAATACACTTTAAACTCTTATAACATCTTTATGACGTATCTTTATTTTATTTCATATCCATAATTTTAAGCACTGAATATTTTGTGATATATTTTTATAATACCATGTGCTTGGGGCCGGGGATTTAGCTCAGTGGTTCCAGTGCCTGCTTTGCAAGTGCAAGTACCTTAGTTCGATCCCCAGTACCAAAAACCAAACACATAAACAAAAAAATAATACCATGTACTTCATTGCAATTCCATCTTTTCCTTACCATTTCCAAAACACCAAATCATTGTTATGATATGTATGAGGTTGTTAATTTGTGTTTCCATCGCATGGGCTGAAGATGTAGAACAGTAATTAGAGTCAAGGGAGGGAGGAGTGAAAGATGCAAGGGAAGGGAATAAATGATTCCAAAGTAAGAAAAGAAGAAACATTTAAAATAGTTGTGTGAGTGCAAACATATACATAACTAGAAAACATTTGAGGGAATGAATTTATCTTTCTACTATAAAAAATAACTGAAATGAAACACAAAAATACAAATTGTAGACCAACCAATAAGGTGTGAGTCAATTCTGATAATAAATATTTGTGTTTATATATTCTGTATCTGTCCACTATCAGGAAACAATATTTAATGTAGTAACGAAGAGCTGTTTGCATAATGCAACACTGTATTATTCAGGTAGGACTTTGTCTTGATAGTTTTATTTTTAAAATTTGAAAGAAATTAAAGAAGTGGTTTGACACACATTTATACATTAAATATTAATGATACAAAATGTTCTTATAAATTTTTAAGATTGTGCTTGATCCTAGAATTGTAATGGCATCTTTTAAATTTTAAAATTATTTGATTGCCTGCTACATAATTATCTCTTAGAAATACTTGTGGAACTATTTCTTCACCTTCAGGAATACTAGTTTAGAAGGACTTTCCAAAACAATAAGTAAATTCCTTCATGAGCTTCAAGTTGCTATTTCCTTTTCTGTATTCTGCTGAGTATTTTGGCTCCAGTAATGTCAATGCCTTCTTTATGTCTTTTTAATTGTTTGCTGATATTGAAATTACTTTTTAATTTAAATTTCTCTTGTACTATACACATCGATAAAGCAAGCGGAGAATCAGCTTCTGACAAACTCCCATGAAAAAAAAATCACAAAGCAAGACAAAAACAATCTGGATGAAGAGCAAAACTAGTAACTATTACTTGACACTGAAAAGAAAATGGTTTCATTTTATGTTTACTTGTTTTTAAAGTTGTAAGCACAATGACTAAATATGCCAAACAGGTTGCAATGCAAATAACATTTATATGTGCCCGATTTGCAACAAACACATGATTATGGTTCACTTCCCGTAAAACTAAACCCTATACAAAGATCCCTTGATATTTGGTGTGTGATGTATGGGATACACTCCACTTGTCACATTCAGATGTCTCACAGGACCCAGGGAGGGCATTCTAATTAACCCCACCTGAGCTGCAGTAGCATGCAATTGTTTTGCCTTTTATTTTGTTCCCCTTTTAGTAACTAAATCAAAAGCACAAAGCCTGCCTTTTAAAAGCACAGATAGGGTTTGTCACTCTGTGTGAAAACTCTACCAACAGTATAGCAAAAAAACGTTACTGTGAATAACCTGTGGGTTTCATGCACTGTGTCCTGGTATTTCATTAAGTTATAGCTGTCAGAACACCTTGGGAACTAGGCAGTTACATGTGTGTAGTTTCTATGACTCTAATGTGATTCTAATAAATGCACATGAGCTTCACTAATTATTGGTGCCAGTACACAAGCAACTTGTGAAAATGTCCCTGAAGGAAGATGAGCATGCCGTTTTTGATCAGAAAAACAAACAAACAAATAAAAAACAAATATTAAGCTACTGTAGAAAAGATTTATGGTAGTGCAAAGGAGTGACCTCCCTAACATGAAATTTGCTTAACATTTCTAAGGGATTTTTGTGAAAAGTAAATGAAAGAGGGTCAAGTGAAGGAATGAAGCAAAAGTCTATGAGTGCTGTCTGACCTTTAGATCCCTTATACAGGACTCTGGGCAATGCAATGAAGGTCTGAACACCCGCCAGAATGAAGGAAATTGTTCTCCATCCCAAGGGTGCTTGCTATCCAACTTAGGCGTATTTGATTCATTTACAGTACTGTTTTGTACAATAGCAGTGGTCTCCTCTATGCTGATATATCTTCTCTTCAATGAAACTGAAGGGAAAAAAAGCACTCTTCTGGAAAGCATCCTCTGCATTTTCTCTGTTTTACTCACAACTGTTATAACACAGTTAGGACTATAGGTAAGGGTCTTATTTTTCATTTTTTGCTACAGTTGTTTTTCTGTAAGGTGAATTAATGTTACACATTTATAAATTTTCTTTTTCCCCAAAAAAAATTTATAATGAAGATCATATCAATTTATCTTTTCTTGTTTCAGGTAGTAAGTAAAGGAAACTATACTCAGAGCTACTTTAAATAGCTTACTTTTTATTTTAATTACATTTTTCTGAAATTTTTAAGTGGTTAATATTCGGATTCAAATACCTTAATGAATGAATGTTATAAGAAAAAGCCCTAGAATATGTGGGACACTGTGGTTTGTGTATTTTCATACTATAAAAAAAGGAGACTTGGTGTTAAATTCAAGATCAATTTTAAAATAATAGTATAAGACTATTTGATGAAAATCACATTATTTCTTGTCTTTTTCTCTTAAGTCATTGCAGGAATATGAACTAGTTATGTAGATCATGAATCTAATATCCTATAAATGAAAGAGTTGAATAAAATGAACAGGTTACCTTTTGATCTCTGAAAATCTGCATTTTATTAAGCATTTCTCAGTTTGGTTTGATTGCTAAGGTGCTAAATATTTTTCTGTGTGTCTCCTCTCATTCCTTCCAATGACCTCACATGGGTGGAAGTATTCCTTTGTTATTTAATTTAACCGATCCTGTATCTTAGATTTCTCTTGAGAGGCAGAAACGAGGGAGTGGCAGTTGCATCATAGGAAGGCACGTTCTGTCTGATTCCCTCTTCTCTAGATTCAGATATTAGGCCAGGGTCCTTCTTGAATTCTTGACTAAATTGCCTCAACAGCTGTGTTCTCATGGCTCTGGAAAAATTTTGGCTGTGCTAAGAGTATTTCATCCTTTTTAGTTTTTTTTTTTTTTTCTCATTTAGTTTATGGTACTTTTTAGGTATATAGCACAGTTACATTTATCATTGGGATCTTGTACCTTTACATGATAGGTCTTGGTTCTCATTTTTTTCCCCATACCCCTGCCTTCCTTTCATCCTTTTTAGTTTTATTTACTTGACAAGGTACATAGACTATAAATTAATTCTAAGAAATAATTTTATCTCTCTTAACATTCATGCTATAGAGTGACTTCGACCTTTGTTACACCATTTTTATTGTTTTTCCAATCTTTGTTTAAAAGACAAACAGAAAATTTTATTCTCATAATATAAAAGAAGAAGTCAGAATTTCAGTGTTTTCAGATACAATTTTAGTATAGTTCTGAATATATTAAAGACACACTTCGAAAGCTATGAAAGATGTTTAGAAGGTTGTGAAAAAGTCAAAAACAGTTGTTAGCTTTAAATAACTCTTTGTTTTCCAGTATTTATTGGTGGCATATGTGTACCACATTTGTTTTTTTTATGATGGAAATATCATTTTTTAATTATTCTTTACTACTACTTTATTTGCTGAGGGACTAGTTAGAATGTATTTGATTCAGTTCAATTTTATAATCTCCATATCAACATGGAAGTTTGCTTTTACAATACATGTAGAATACCCACTGTTCAAGAAAAAAATACCCTGGAAAATGAAAATATGTATTCTTCATTTTAAAAAATATGATATCATCAATATTTTTCTTGAGTTTTTCTTGCAGTTTTAAAAATCCAGATTGAATAGCTCAGTGGAAGAGAGTCTGTTGACATTCTAAAGGCTTGTCTGATTTTAGATTGTGCTTTTTTTCTCTTTTTTTTTTCAGACAGGGTCTTGCTATGTAGTTATACTGTCTTTGAACTCACTATGTAGCCTAGGCTAGTTACATCAGCAAGCCTCCTGTCTCAGCCTCCCAAGTGCACTGATTACAGATGTGCACTGATACACTGAGCATGTGTTTTTAAATGATTCTCATTGATTAAGGAAAATTTACTGAGGTTGAAATGTTAGATAAACAATTTTCTTTCAATAGAAAGAAAGTATTTACTGAATTTATTGTTTTGAGATAAGTTTAAAATATGTGTTTATGGTATACAGGCTTAAATTAAGGGTCTATATACATTTGACTGTCTGGGTTGGACTATCGATTAGGGGAGGAAAGAACATTAGAGAAATGAATTTTACCAATGTAGCCATGGCTTGGAAAATCTCAGGGGCATCCCTGTTGGTTAGGACCTGTCTTCTCCATATGAAAAGATCTTGTTACTTACTGTTTCTTAGTAGCAAAGTAATATTATCAGCTTCCATAAATGATTGTGCCCATATCATAACTTGTAAAATAAGAATATTAATAACACAAAGCAATAGAGATACAAAGCACAGTTATTATAAGAGCAAAATCAGTCAGTACAGTCTTACAACTATTTTAGCCTCAATAAACATTAGCTATTTTTATTATCACCTAACACTTGCTTCTTTTCTCCTCCAAATTACTTCTCATTAACAGTATTGACTTGCTATTGATCCAACATTCAAATTGAACAACAATAAAAAAGTAATCTATTCTTTTCACAAATATTTGCTGTGCAAAAATAGATGTGTACCACAGTAGAATGATAAATGTCTTACATAATTTCTAGGACACAATTCTCTCCTTTACTTTCTTGTATATATACTATAACAATATTTGAGAAAACTTGTTGAAGTATTAGTCTCACTTTAAAAGAATATATTTAAAATTTATTCTTACTCACCCAACGCTGAAAGCACTCAAAATGAACTTTTCTGCCTCTGTCTCTTTCTCTCTGTAAATGTCATATAGCCATCCATGTATATATACATACATATATATATATGTATGTATATATACACACACCCTATATACCCTATATACATTGTTTTCATCAAATGTCTAAATCTTTGTGTGTTATTTCATAATTTTTTTTCAGATAGATTCTAGGTCTCACTATGTTACCAGGGTAGTCTTAAACTGGCAGACTCAGTGACCCTCAGTCTCTTTACTAGCTGGGACTATGCACTTTCACCACTTTGTCCAGCCTTGTAATAAGTTGTCTTAATTCAACCATATGTTCTTGAAATATTTTTATGCCATCTATATTTCTACAAAATATTTTGCAGTGCTACGATTGAACTTAGGGTCTCATGAATGCTTTGCAAGTGGCTGTGCTATACAACAGGCCTCTAATCTTTTCAAATGTTTTAATACTTTCCTGTATTTGTATGTCACTTTATTTCCACTCAGTTTGTGAATATTAATGTCATTGCACTATGATAGCTTATATTTGTGGGACTCAATCTATACCAGGCATTATGGTTACCACTGAATATGAAGTATTTTAATTAGCTCTCACAACACTTCATTGTCTCCATTCTTCACATGAGAAAACTGAAGGACAGGGAGGTCAAGAGACTTGCACATGCTTTACCTGATAATGAGTAGCAAAGGCATGTGTGGGTAGGAAGTCAAAATCCCAGGACACATCCTTGATTGCTATATCCATGTTCCCTAAACAGTGACCTGAAGACAGTCGTCTTATTCATTTGGAGATTCATTTAAAATTAAATATCTGGGCCCCATTTAATATATACTGTTTCTAGGCATAAAATAGAGGTAACCTGTAAACTGGATAATTTTAGAGGATCCTCACTCTTTGCCTGCATGTTGTTTAATATGGATCTTAAACTATAGTATTAATTAAAATAAGTTTATGTATTGGCTTTAGACCTTCCGACCAGAAAAGACATCACCAGGAACCAGAAACACATATAGTCCCAGCAGATTTCTGTGGTTTTGTGTTTTTCCTCTATATGTAACAAATACACTCTCTTTGCCTTGATTGATTGTGTGCTAGCTGTTTATCTAGTTTTTCTCAGTTCTCAGTCTCCTCATTTATAGTCTGTTCTGTGATGCTGAGCTGGGGCTCTGAAAATTACATTTTTTATAGTACTGTTATGGCTTGTGTCTAGATGCCCTCCAAAGCCTCATGAGGTCATAGTTGTGGCTTTCCAGAGATGGCTTGATCTCAGGTGTGTGTTCCTGGGATCAAGTGTGTGATGCTGGAATTAAACATGTGTGAGTTAAAAGTTGATTAGTTCACTGGCTGCTTGGCATAGCTCTGGGAGTGTATAAGAGGAAGGGCCACCCTGGGTGTGGATGGCACCACCTAGAGGGCAGGTAGCCTGGAAGGGATAAAAGGGAGAGCCAAGCAGTCTGGTACTGTTGCTGCTTAACTACTTCAATGCTTTCTGACTGCCATGAACTGTTTTTCCTCTGCTGTGCCACCCTGGCTTGGATCCGGCCAACTATATACTGAAACTTCTGCAAAGCATGCGCTGAGATAAATCTTTCTTCTTTTAACTTGGGGTGTCAGATATTTTGTCTTGGCAATAACAAAAGTAACTAAGACAAACTACCTTCTCAGCAGGTTTCCTGCAAGTTCAAGAAAAGTTTGGAGGGATATTAGAAGAGAATTAGAGATAATGCTTTTTCCTATTGCTATGCATGATTCATATTTTTTTCATAGCTGTAGTTGTCCTGGGTTCTCTGAGGTTCTTTCAGAGATACTAGATGCAGCTCAAAGGTTTTGTCTCTTTAAAATGTTGGCAGTATCTCTGTGGGGCCTCACTCTGAAGTCATAGGTTCTGGAAATTTACCTCTTTGCCTTTTGTTCCTCCAGGCATTGGTTGGAGTGAAGAAGTCACTGCATCTTTGTTTGCTTCTTTGTTTTTGCTTCAAATTTGGGTTATTTCAGTGTTCAAAGAAAACCTCTTATAAACAGATCAAGGTACTCTGGTAGTGGAAAATGTCAATTGATAAAATATATATTTTCCAGCTTTCTTTCTGACATGACCGTACTTTTCCTGGGACTCTTTCGGCAGCTGACTTTGCCAGGATTGGTCCATTTGTCTTCAGCTAATGTGCTCTTACTCTTGGTGATTCGAATCAAAAATGAAAATGTTTCATGCTAACAAGTAGCTCTTCTCTTTGGTGCTGATTTTGTTTCCCTGCCCTGTTTCAGTGATGTAAGCTTTATTCACCTTTTCAGTTTCGTTATTCAGCTTCTTAGCCTCACAGCCACCATCCACAAACAAGTGGCTCTCTGATACCTTTGAACTGAAACTGTCTTTGCTTGTTTGGTTTCAAAATTTTCCCAGAATTTTTAATTTTCTTTTTACCAAATGAATCAGTCTAAAATATATAATTTAGCATTTCTAGAAACAGAAGATCCTCTAAATAGTTTTTAAGTGACAATAAAATCAATCATATATCAGGCAAGTCACCTGGCTAGCTTATTTGTTAAAAAGATTACTGAGAAGAACAAAATAAAGTCATGAAAGTAATTAAAGACAGATTTTGATAAAACTTATCTTTAATATTTTAAAATTTACTTGCCTCATCAATAAAATCAATGAACTAAGGAAATCTAAAAATGAAAAGCAAATAAGTTATGGGTAAATGTGTTATTCATTTTTTGTTACATAAATTTCTGGTGTTTTATTATTATTGTGTCATTTCAAAATTTGGGGTTTTTTTGCAATATATACTCTACTTGTGGGAGGGATTTGGAGATTGAGTGAAATGCAGAAAAGAGTTATATGATTATAAAGTTAAAAAAATTGAATGAGTACTCTACACCCTAATTGCAAACAGATTTTTAAATCTAAGTCAAAACAATAAGTTATATCCTAGAGAATTTAATACTTTTAAATTAGACATATTAATATGAATGTTATTACATATACAGTATAGTAGAATAAAATTATTAAAAATTAATATTTTATTGGTTATTTTTATAGAATATTTATTACTTATATGCCAGATCATCTTCTAAACATTCCATGTATTCTACTTTAATATAACTGTTCTTTAAGATATTTACTTTGTGGGGGCTGGATTTAGCTCAGTGGTTCTGCTTTCTGCCTCTGAAGCACAAGGTCCAGAGTTTGATCCCCAGTACAAAAAAAAAAGATATTTACTTTGTGTATTTCCATTTTTCTTGCAAAGAAATAAGGGTGAAAATATCTTGAAAATAAAAGTAATATAAAGTTGTCAAATATTTATCAACAGTAGACCTAGAGTTTGAATGCTGAATGAAAAGATAATATTCTTAACCATATTCTGCATTTCCATAATGCCAAATAATTGTTCTAAAAAATTACTAAATAAAGGTGACATCTAAAGAAAGAGGATAGAATTTGCAAGCAATGCTACTGGGGACAACTAAGTGTGATATATCAACAATTTGTAGGAATACAAAACTATAGAGTCATTTGACAAAATTTTGCTTCCATTGGAGAACTCCACATCAGGTGGCAAATACAGCAGACCACCTTCTGCACAAGAGCACATGTGGCCTCTTTCCAAGAACTGTGGAGTGAATTAAATTCATGACCTGAGGTATGATAGTACAGTATCTAATTCTCACAGATTCACTTAACCTTAAAATACAGTTGAGAGATTTATTCACACCTTCACATTTATCATTATAATGTTAAACACACTCTTTTATTTAGTAAAGGCATACAATATTTTTTATAGAAAGTTGCTATCCAGAAACCAAAAGATTAGGAGAAATTCTATAAATAATTGCTTATTATTCAAAACATACAGTTGCCTTAAATTTTATTCAGAATTTTCACTGGTAAAACATGAAAGATCTCTATGGCTAAATTTCTATTGGCCTAGCCTTGGTTAGCAAATAATAGACTTTTTACACCCTAGAAACATGGGCAGATTTGGGGTAAGAGGAGATATGAGAATTTATAGGAGACTTCTTTCAGCAGTCATTTCTAGGTAAATTGTTGAATTCTTTTAGTTGTGAAGTGAATTATAATTTTTAAAACAGTGGTGAAAACTTAGTTTTTCTTTTATGGACTTATTCAAGCATATAGCACTTAGAAATCTATGTACTGGGTCAGGAATTTAGCTCAGTGACACTTCCTGCTTGAGTTTGATCACCAGTACAAAAAAAAAGTAAATAGAAATCAATGTATGGGTCACAAATTAAAGTTTGTATATTAACATTAATTGTTGTTTTTTGATCTCCTGATAGTGCTTAAAAGGTTGCATAATTTCTCTTTATTAAAATAATCAAACTCTGATATTTTTCATAATATGCACAATATAACCCTTAAACAAAATATATCAGGTTATTTACTTCTGCTTTCTTGGTATAGTCTTTCATAGAGGAAATGAAGCTTCCTTGATACCATAAGTATTTCAACATTTAACTAGCACTCAATAGTATTTTAAACATGTTAGGGTAAGATGGATAACTATAGCATTTTTTTCCCCTTAGAAGAAGCAATCCCAAACTAACCAGCAGAGTTTTTAAAATGCAGATTTGCAGACTCCAGCCTATGGATTGTGTATCCAGCAGGTGTTTGACCAGAGTCAGACCTAAAAATATGAAGGTTTTTATAAAGATGAGCAGATTTGAGAACCACTGAATTGTGGGGTCCCTTCCATAATCAAGCTTGGAATAAAATATACCTTCATTTACATCTTCTGCTATGTCCTATCTTTACCATGTTGAATAGAGCATTGAACATTTCTGTGACTAAATGCCTATAGACCAGTAAATACTTATCTCTTAATAAGAGGACCTCCTGCTCTGGAGTGTTATGATACTCCCTTTCCTTGACAGTAAGAATGAAATTAATAAACTTATTTTTAAAATTTCATTTAAGAAACTCAATCAAGATGCAATTTCAAATAACTTCTAAATAAAAAGTTCTACACTTACTTGAAGCAACAATGAGGAGCATTATATTGACGTAAACAAGAATCTATGATGAATCAGGTAGACTGAAATTAAACTCCAGAGTCCAATCCTTGTCTCTTTTCTAATTCTATGAACAACCAACTACTAGGTCTGCTCTTTTTTTTCTTCTTTTCAAGTTTAAGGAATACATTCTGTGGCACTGAGGACAGCATCTGGGAAGAGATAAAATAGGACAATATGGCCCTATCACCAGTTCATTACCTGGCACAGAGTAAATGCATTATTTAAATGTGAATGGGCAGTTGGTTCATCCAATGTTTCTATAGGTGGCTGAGTTCTGCACTGAAATTTGCAGGGAGAGAACATTGGAGGTGAATTTCTTGAAAGAAAAACTATGAAATGGTGAATGGAAAACAGTGATTCACTATACTGCCAACTCTCTTAAAACATTTGATGCAATGGTATGATGTCAACAATGATAGCAGCTCTCAGAAGCAATGATAGCAGCACTCAGACTACCTTGGTGGAAACTAATCCATCTCATCACTGAGAGATTTAGAATGCTTCTGTCTTTGGTTTTAGTTTCATAGATAATGCTGAAACTAAGCAGACTTTGTTTGAAAGTAAGTTAAGCCTTCAAATCTTAATAAAATCAGATAATTTCTATCTCTTACCAGGTTCATTTAAACAACATGCAGATAATATGTTGACACAAGCACACTGCAATCTTCTTGGCTTTCAAGTTGCTCTGAGGCAAGGCAGGAACAGGTGCGTGAGGAAAAGGCATTTCCAGCAGTACTGAGGAGTTCCTTGCTTAGGAGCAGAACCACTCAGGAATTCCTCAGCTTCATAGTTTTAAGACTTTGCAATATTTAAAGTATCCCTTCTTTAAGCTAATCTTGACTTTATCTTGTTATAAACTGAATTGTGTCCTCCTAAATGATATGTTGAGCTCCTTCTCCTGGTACCTGGGAATGGAGCCTTATTCAAAAATTGGCTCTGTGTAGATGTCATCAAGATAGAATGGTATCATCCTTGTGGGCACTAATCCAGTGTATGTAGTATTCTCTTAGAAAGGGGTAAAATGCCGTGTGCAGACAGTCACACAGGGAGAAAGCCATAGGATGACAGAAGTGATGTAGTGATAAAGGTACAAGCCAGGGGCATCAAAGATTGATGGTCACCAACAGAAGAAGAGAAGAAGCAAGAAAAGATTTGTTTTCCTCAAAGAGTTTCAGTGGAAGCATAACTCTTTGGTCACATTTTTTAAGGATTTCTAGCCTAAAAAAGTGAGACAATATATTTCTATTGTTTTAAATTATCTGCTTTTTATGGATGCCCTAGAGGACAAATGTAACAAGGCATGATGAACCTAAACAGGATCTCTCTTTCCTTCTTTGAACTATAGCATGTTTATGTTAACAAAAACAAACAAACAACACAAATCTTTGAAATTTTTGCAAAAGAAACAAAATTTACAGATGAAAAAAAAACACACGTGTGTGCACACAAATACATACACACAAATCTAAACCAAAATTGGACCACCTCTGTCGCTTACAATTTAATCTACCCAATTTTGAAGCACAATTTAGTGGGTTCAGTGCATCAAAAGAGATTAAAATTCTTACAAGAGAAGTTCATACAAAATGTAGCCTGCTCTTTGGCACAGAGCAACAGAGGAGAACAAAAGCAGCAGCACAAGACTTTCTGGTATGCCCATCCCTTCAACCCAGTACAGCAGAAGAGACCAGCAGCATCTTGCAACTCACTGTTGCCTTGCCTCTTTGTTGCAGACCAACAGAGGAGCACAGAAGCAGCACAAGGCCTTCTGGTAGGCCTGCCCCTTTGGCCCAGCACAGCAAGGCAGCTGAGCCACGTGGACACCAACCCAGTGGTGTCCATGCTTCCACCCCACAAACAAGAGAAAGAGGGCCTCTCTGAGGCTCCTAGATGAAAACTGAAGCCCATTGGAAAAGTGAAGAAAATCTCTGATAAAAGCACACAACTGCACCATAGTCGGTAAGTCAGAGGGACCAGCAAATCACATCATAACCTGGTCTAACTTCAGGGGAAAGACATCTGGAACCTGCAGTAGAACCTTGCAGAGTTCAACCCAGCAGGAGGTCAGAGATGTCAACTTGAGTGTTGCAGCCAGAAATCAGCCTGAACCTCAGGGGCCACATGCTGGCTTGCTGAGACTAATTAATTTAAATCTGCACACTCCTGCCCATGCTGTCTATTGTGTCAACAAAGGCATACCCTGAAGGAAGCCCTTTATTTCATTTTGTAGTTTTTATATTCAAAGCAATATTTTTCTCTATCTTTAAACATTTACAATTTTTATTTATCTTTTTCTTCCCTCAATCTTTTTTTTTCTTTTTTATCTGCTTCTTCTTAACTTCTTTTCTTTCTCCCTCTCACTCTCCCTTTCCCACCTTGATCTTCATTTCTCTCCCTTTTTGGTCCTGTTCCTATCCTGCTTGAACTGATTTCCTTTTACTTCTCTTCTCTTTTCCTTCTCTCAATTGCTATTAGTTTTAAAAGAAAGTGATCACAGTCTCTAGCCTCCATATTGCTGTAAGTTTGTTATGTTCTTGTGTCTATTTTGTTCTATCTTCTCTTAACTTCAACAGCTTCCTAGAGTTTGTGTGATCTGCCAATGTCCTCACTTCTAACCTTTCTCTATCCTATTTCTCCCTCTCTAACTCCTTCTAAGTCCTCAACCTAAAGGGTAAAGTAGTTATATTGAAGTGTTTATTCACTATAAACATATTTTGGGCTGTTCTTTGATTTTGATTGAATTCACACAGTTAAAGGAGGTAGATTAATAACTACCACAAATTGTCATTTTCTAAGCTATGTTTGATGCTATTGTGTTGTTGATTGTATCCCTTGGGCTAAGATGTTGTGATTGATCTAATCAGTTGTCCTTCCTGGTATAATAAAAATGAGACTGCCTCAGAGTCATTAGGGACTGAAAACCTAAAGGCTAGCTATACTGGGAAGATCAAAGTATTAACCCAGGAATTACACCAAGGACACTACCAACAACAAAAATAGAAATGAGAAGACATTTATATAAGGCACGAACACAGACTACCACCTCACTAAAGGTAAATTCTGGGGAAATGAGGTGGAAAAGTCTGACAGTCAACCATCTGGACACCCTGAAATGATAGCACAGGAAGTAAAAAAACAAAACAAAAAAACAAAACAAAAAAACAAGAAAAACAAATAAAAACAGAAAAAACAAATAAATGAGGCTCTAGAAAATTTAAAACAAAAATAATTTCCCAGATAACCACAGAAACAGTGAGAAGAATGAAAGACATGATTAGAGACTCTAGAACAGAAACAGATAAATAAATAGATGAGCTCAGGACCATGATGGAAACCATGAATGCCCAGCAGAAGATCGTCAATATCTAATTTGAAAACCTGTAATCTAATAAAATGGAAAGTACAGAAAAACATGGACAGATTACTAAATATGAACTTCCAAAGTTGAACAAAGAAGGTATACAAAGGCTAAACACCCCAGTTACAGTCAGTAAAATCGAAAATGCAATTAAAACATTACCAACAAAGAAAAGCCCGGGTCCTGATGGCTTCACTGCTGAATTCTACAAGATATTTAGAGAACTATCACCACTACTCAAAAACTCTTTAATGAAGTTGAAAGGGAAGCAATACTTCCACGTTCATTCCTGGAAGCAAGTATTACTTTGATTCCATAACCAGGGAAAGGCCCAACCAAAAACAAAAAAAACAGAACAACAAAAAAAATCACTACAGACCAATATCTCCCTAATGAACAAAGATGCAAAAACCTTCAATAAGATACTGGAAAGCAGAATACAGAAGATCATCAAGAAGATCATAATCCATGACCAAGTCAGATTTACCCCATGGATTCAAGGATGGTTCAGCATACATAAATCAATAAATGTAATGCACTGTTTTAGCAGAGTCAAAGACAAAAACCATATGATCATCTCAATAGATGCAAAAAAAGCATTTGACAAAATTCAACACCCATTCATTATAAAAAAAAAACTACAGGAAATTGGAATAGATGGTCTTTATCTCAACTTTATAAAGGCTATCTATGAAGAACCAACAGCCAATATCATACTAAATAGTTAAAAACTGAAAACCTTCATGCTAAAATCAGGAACAAAACAAGGATGTACATTATCACCACTCCTGTTCAATATTTTTTCTAGAAACATTAGCCACAACAATTAGACAAGACAAATAAAAGAAATAAAGATGGTAAAGGAAGAAGTTAAACTGTCACTATTTGTTGATGATATGATACTCTACATAGAAGACCCCCAAAACTCTGCCAAAACACTTCTAGACTTAATTGTCAGATTCAGCTCCATAGCTAGATACAAGGTAAACACTCAGAAATCAATAGCCTTCTTGTACAAAAATAACAGACTCACTGAGAGAGAAATTAGGGAAACAATTCCTTTCACAATTACTACAAAAAATTGAAATATCTAGAAATCAATCTAATGAAGGAGACAAAAGACCTCTACACCGAAAACTACTCTGAAAAAAGAGATAGAAGAGGATATCAGAAAATGGAAAAACATCCCTTGCTGATGGTTAGGAAGAATCAGCATAGTGAAATGGCCATACTTCCAAAACTATTTACAGATTCAATGCAATCCCTATTGAAATCCCAAACAGCATATTTCACAGAACCCATGAAAACAATCCAAAATTCATTTGGAACCAGAAGAGACCTAGAATAGCAAAAGCTATTGTAGGAAACAGAGATATGGCAGGGAGTAACACAATTGCCAATTTGAAACTATACTACAAAGCCACTGTGATAAAAACAGCATGGTACTGGCAAAGAAACAGATTCAAGGATCAATGCAATAGATTAGAAGCTTCAAAGACAATACCAGACATACTCACCTACCCCATCTTTGACAAAAGAGCCAACCATCATCACTGGAGAAAAAATAGCCTGATTAATAAAATGTTGTTGGAAAAACTGGCTTTCAACTTGCCAAAGATTAAAATTAGATCCCTATCTTTCACCATGCACTAAACTAAAACCCAAGTGGTTTGAAGATCAAAACAGAAACATTAAAATTACTGTAAAATAAATTAGGTAGAGCCCTCAAAGATATTGGACAATTCATAGGGTAAATTTAGTAGTCTGGTAAGAGTGCTATTATATAATGCATTCTTTACTTTAAAAACTACTAAATGAAGAGCTAAATAGTTTGACACTTTTTTACCAGGCTGTGATATAATAATAGCTAATTATAAAAGAATAATTATCTATGTAATAAGCACCCCATTAAGAAATGTACGTGCATTATATATTTAATAATAATATAAGCAAGGCATTGATAGTTTTAGAGACAAGTAATGAAATTTACCAAAACATGGAAGCAATATTTTGGGGAAAATATCCAGCAAGTTGTATTGGGTAGATGAAATGGAGCAGAAAGAAAAGTAAGAAAAACAGTTATGAAGGTGTTTTAAAAGTCAGGCTAGAACTATGAAGATCTAAGTGATGTAAAGGAAATGAAGATAGAGAAGATTAAACTAGTGTGAGATAATGTAGAAGTAGAATAATATTTGACAATTAACCATTATAAGAGAAAAGAGGAAGTAAACACTTTGACCAATGTCAGATGTAGAGTGTGGGTACTGAGTGGTTAGCCAAGCTGGTGGGAACAGCAGAAGCCAGAGAGGAAAGACAAAGAAGGGAGGAAACTTTCTACTGGGCCAAATTTTAAGTTAATGAGCCACTCAGTGGGCACAGTTCAAACCTTAAAAAGTATTGAGGAGGAGCTCATAGACTTTCATGTCTAGGGAGATCAACAAAGGATGGATATGTATGAAAGCAAAGCTATAAACTTGGAGACAGCACTACTACTAGATGGGGAAGGAGAAGTAAGTGGTGAGGGAGGAAGAAAAGAAATCTGTGTAAATAAAATTGAGCAACACTAGTAAGTTTGCTTAAAGCTCTTTAAGAATGAGCAGAGTAATCTACTGTGCTTTCTCCTACTGTTCCTCTTTCTTTTCCATACCTTCCTTCCTCTTCTCCTCTCTACTCTTCTTTTGCCTTCTTCCTCTTCTTCCACCTCTTCCCAGTGTCTCGATATTAAACAAATGATAAAATGAAGGAATGAAAAAATGAATGAACTACAAATTTTGAGAACCTATTGTTTTGACACTAAAGAAATAAAATTAGAAGAAAAATTTTAAAAGTAGGGCAAGAATCAGGAAATTAAGGTGCATCTATTTAACTCACTGATTTCTAGGCTGTAAGGATTCTAATTATAGATATCTGTTCATTTTTTTAGGCTACTTATAGTTAAATCCTATAAATCAAATATATTAGAATACTTTTTTATGAAAAATAAAGTTTTTTGTTATTCATAGAGCAAGTTAAAAATTCATTTTATACTATTAATTAAATGTGCATTTAATTATTCTAAATGTGAATTTTTATATAATAATTCTATCTATAGAAGTTTTCCTTATTGATAAATCAGCTATCTTTTTCAAAGGCAGTCGTTTTTTATTGTAGAGCATATGTAACAGTCTTCAAAGTAAATAAAAGAAAATTCCCTCTGTAAATCTTTGTTTTCTGGGTTTGAAAAATTGAAGAAATGTATTCATATTACATATTGGTATATAAAGTACATAATTTATAGTCAGACACGTAAATATATCAAACATGAAGGTATAAAAAGTAATATATATTATAGAGGAGAAATATATATTATTGAATATATATACAAAAATCACAATATATATATATCTAAGCTATAGCTCAAATATAAATAATTTGATATGTATATCATATATCATGTTGTACATGATATACAAAGCTCACCTGGCATATTTTATTTCTGTGGTCTGTGATTTTTACCTTTCACATACATATCTTTGTACTGCATTCTGTTGGTTCCTCAAACTAAAATCTCACATCATGAAAGAAGCAACTCTCAAAATATTTTGAGTACTGTATTACTGACATATGACCTTATCATCCATTTCACCGGAATTGTGTTGTCACATAATTCTTTTTGTAATTTTAACATGTAAATCAGAAGGCTGGCTTGTCATATCCCATATTCTGGGTTTCCTAACCAGGACCACATGACAAGAGTGAAGTTGGGGGAGCTGAGTGAACCCAGCTTCCTCTGACTTATTGCTGTTTCACATCGCGGGAGTTACTGCCTGAGCTCGACTTCCTATCACATCAGCAGCCCTGGATTCTCATAAGACCTCGATCTCTCTCTGTTGTGAACTTCACATGAGAGGTATCTAGGTTGTCTGCTCCTTTGAGTCGTCCACCTCTCTACCCACCATCTGTGGAAAAACTGTCTTCTGTATAATTCATCCCTGGTGCCGAAAATCTCAGGATCGCTACTATATGCACTATTTTGTTCCTTTCCAACCAGTGAGTGTGACTCCGTGTCATCCAGAAGCTTCTCTGAAAGTCTGTTAGGAATGCTGTTGTGAGAAAGAGGCAAATTCTTCCAGGATTGCACTACTCTGCCTTATTTTGGGCTCTTACAAATAAAATGATTTTTATTTTGATTTAAATGTGTTACATAGAAAAGCAACTATAAGTAAAAGTTTTTGAAGGTACTACAAGGAGAGTAATCTTTTCCCAGATATCACAGCTTTTGAATAGCTAAACAGGGAATAGAAGTTGATAAGTTACTTATCCTTTTTTGCTTTGTTTCCTCAATGACACACATATTTAATGTTATTTTTCAGTTATGTTCAATTACATGTCTGTAACTTTATCAAAGGTAAAAATCAATGTACTCAATCTAACCAGAAAGTTGTCCTTTCTCCTTTGTTAGCAGTTAACACCTGGAGACAGTTCTAGATGCTTTAGGGACAGAAACAGGAACATCGGCAGATTTCCCTGATGAACTCTTTCTCCCATTGTATCCAATCTGCTGGCTGGTGAGCGTTTATGTAATTGCCCTCCTTCCTTCCAAGAGCAAGACACTTGATTAATGTCAACCAAAGTGATGGCAATTTAATAAAGGCTACGTGTTCTAAAGTCAAATCTGTAAATGGTAACCCAAATGTTACTTCAGGATTTCTATATTTTCTGTGGAATTCATACTATTTCTTCCCGGGAGATTGGCTGAATGTTCCTCTTCATGCTGTTGGTGCTGCTTTCCATACAATAGACCATGTCTGGGAATGTGGAAAAAAAAATGGTAAATCAGAAAATGACCAAGCATCACTGACTCCCCCCGACCCATTCTCATTGAGATTGTAAAACATGAGCTAGAGAAACTGGAAGTGAATTGATCTTTTTCAGTTCACACTGATGGGTTCTTCAGTAGGTATTAAAGAAGAAGCAGGCCCTGAAGTAACTCTGTGTCTATTATGTGAAATAAAAAGGTGGTGTAATATAATGAAACAAATGCTAGACACCAAAAAGTGCTACAAAAGGAGGAGGAGAGCTGGAGAGTGGAACAGATATAAGATCGCCTGAACAATGCCCTTCTCTGGCAGAAAAGAAACTCCTTGAGATGCCCAAAGCATGCACAGGGTTGTAGTTTTCAAGCTGGGCTCCTGCCCTGAACTGCAGGACACAGGAAAGGCTTAAGTGTCTATTTCCTCTTTCCTCCCCAAATGGTACCTGTGCCACTTTAGATGCAGAGTGAACACAGTAGCTTACAACATCTGATGAATGTCTTGGGACATTGAGGCTTAATTCGTTCTTGGAGATATTCCAGATATTCCTCTAGAAAGGACAGAGTACCAGGACAGGTTTGTATAAGCTGTACAAAGAGAGGTTCCAACTTTCATCCTTTTCTATAAGAAGAGACTGAAGAGAAGCCATGTAAATCAACAAAAAGCAGAGATTTGTTAATGTAAGAATTCAAGTTTTCTAACTTGCCTGTATCTCGAGTAGGCTCTTATCACACAGTATACATGTACTCCTCTGTCCTGTTCTCACAAGACTGCTATGAAAGAAGCACTACAAAGAGCAAAGTGATGCGCTGTGTTGCAAATCACCTAGCTAAGCAAGAAATGGGGCCAGGACATGAGCCTCTAGACTTTAATCACTCTGATTCTCTGCTATACATAATTACCACAGCATGCTCTGTGGGTGGAAAGTAGTTTGTGGAATAAGGGTGTGTGTGTGTGTGTGTGTGTGTGTGTGTGTGTTCAGTTTAGCATTCGGACAGTTCATTATATGTAAGTCCCCATATGTTCTATGAAAGTTAGCACTCATTGCTAGCATAAGTCTAGGTGTTATTTCTACCACAGTCTAGTATTTTGTGCAGCAATATTTCTTATTGCAAGAAGCAGTTTCTAACATCACTGTGCAACTTCCACAAAACTATATTCCAATTATCCCCTTCTCCTTCAACCTGGTTCATAGCTTAGAAGTGACTTTTAAAAAGTGAGAAACGAAAGCAGAGAATACCATTGATTAGCTGAATTTAATGGTGACCTAGAAGCTTTGCTTAATTACAGGCCATAGGAAACGGACAATAAGTAGGTTAAATACTGATAGTCAAATGCAATTTTGAGCAATGGATTGATTTAATCATAGTTATTTTGTAATTAAAAATCAATTACTATAAAACAGGATAGGGGGAATGCTGCTTTGTAGATATGGTGAGGCTAAAAACAGTGAATTCATATAGCCTAATAAAGCATTTATTCATGATTCTATCTTCCTGAGTCATTTTTTCCTGCTGGATTGATTACCTCTGAAAGCTTTCCTGACATTAACTTTTGCACACCGACAAAAGGAAGGTGAAGTGAAGCATCTTGATCAGCTGCAGTGAGGATCAGTTCTGTAGAGAGGCATGTGCTGGGGCCTGGCTCCAAGACAAATCCCGTGGAAAGCCTGCTTTAACTTTCATCATAGTTTTTCTTAAAAAGCTCTCAGTAGAAGTTCGAGTGTCATCAGATAAACTCTATGAATTGATTTTTTTTCTTTGACATATTTCAACAAAGAATAACAATGTGGTTTTTACAAGTAATCTTAAAGAACAGGAGATTTTAGAGATTTGGGCTCTGCCTCATGCCACTCACTATACTTAATGTGCTTGGTTGTTTGGGAGGAAAAATGGAAGACCTTAATTTAATAAAAGAATACAGGACAGACAGAGCTAAGTTTGTTTTGAGTTTTTCTTTCAGAATAGATTTTGAAATAAATCCTAAGTTGTGTCTTATTTAGCAAGATGATACACATTTTACATTTTCGAAGTCTATTTAAGACTAATATCTTATTGCATAGAACTAATGACCCCCAAAATACAGACTTTAAGGATGGAAAATACTTTGAGCAGACTGGTTTGGCTGAATGGCAAGGTAGCTCAGGAATTTACCTAGAAACTTTTATTCCTAAAGCACCCAAAAACAAAAAACAAAACAGAAAAAATAAGAATTAAAAAAAAAACTTTTCTAGCTATGAAAGCTATTTGATAAAATTGATAATTTAAATTAATTAAAAAACCTGATCTATTATGTATTCACTTTCATGATTTACACAAACACAGCATATATAAAAAGAAAAAAAGAAGTCTTCTTAAAGTCTTTTCTTGTTTTGTTTTTTGTGGTACCAGGGATCGAACTCAGTCCCTTGTGCTTGCAGGACAGGCAGTAGAACCACTAAGCCAAATCCCCAGCCCTTCTTAAAGTCTTAATGATTCAATTTGTTTTCAGTATTTGAAATTTTATATTGATAAAAATAAAGTATATAAAATATTTATTAATTGAGGAAGCCATAAACTTCAAAGCCAACACAGGCTTCAAACATAATTCTCAACTTACCCTGTGGTCCTGGACAAGGAACCTGAATGTTCTGAGGCGCACATTTTTAATATTCAAATGGAGGGGACAGTAAGTTCCTATTAGCTCAGTCACAAAAATGTTTTAAAATAACAAAATGAAGCATTATGTCTTCTATTTGAGATTCAGGGTCTTCTCAATAATTGCTAATCATATGATGGGGCAATGATAAAACCATTTCTTTCCCTCTTCACCTCTTCTAGAGATAGTGATCTTGAATTCCTTACACTTACTCTCAGTTCTAATCTATTGGACTTTAAAAAAATAGCTGCGCATAGTAGAAATAAATACCTGTAGCTGGAAGACTCAAACTGCTATAAGTGTTAAGACATTGTTTCTGTTTCATATCAAATAATTCAGGGCTTTAAAGTAACTAAAAATCTCTGGAGACTGCTTTTGCCATTTTGTATTTTTTATTGGGGGGGTGGCTTGTGGGTGCCAGGCAAGTGCTCTACCATTGAGCTACGTACTCAACCCCATAATTTTGTCCTCTTTACATGACAAATAGTTATCATATCTGACTAATTTAATCTCTTAATAACACTGAGTGCGAGAAAGTTCATCTAAGGATATAACATAATTGAGATTCTTAGGTTTAAAGATGAATGTTCTGGAAAATAAAACTATAGAGTGGGAAATATTTTGCTTTGCATATATGGGGAACATCAAATTTAAAAAGTGCTGGCAGCATGACTTAATCTTATAGGATTTTTGCAAGGATTATAAATAACTTAATTACGGCAATTTACTGAAAGGTTATACTTAAAAATAAATGCAACATGTCAGTACATTTAGAAATGTTAGAAGCATATATCTGCCCTATCTTCCAACATGTTCACAGAATAACAAGGAGAGGGGAAAGGGCTTAAACAAATCGAAGAAGATCGAGCAGGATGTACATTTTTGGTAGTGTTCTAATATTCAGCAAATATGTTCCTTGCCATGTTGATGTATATCATTATATAAAAGACATAAAAACAACTCACAGCTTCAAATTATCACTAAATTCTGCAATATTCCAAGAAAATAGTTATGAAATATGTAGTTCAAAAATTCCATTTATATTAAAGAAAGAATAAAACATTTTTATTTCTAAATTTTGTTTTTTAGTGTTTATTTTTAAAATAAGACTCCGTGTAAACTTCTTCCTATTATCCAGAATCCAAGACCACACTGGTAAACTAACCACAGATTTTTGCTGGTTTGCATAATGCCAGCAGAGGGCAGCAAAGTGTAGACTTTAAGACTGACTAACCTTATTTTTTTTTTTCTTTGAAGAACAAGAAAGGAAAATGGCATACAATCTGATTTAGCTAGAGGAGGTTATATGTAGCAGATGACAGTTCTTTTGTACAGGAAATTTAAGATTAAATAGCAAAGGTCTTAGAATCTCAAGAGATTTGATAACTTTATTGAACACAAAAATTGAGTGCTACCACTCATACTTTACACTTGTGTATTTAAAGAAAAAGCCCACTCAGGCTCTTGTTCCAGTGAATATATAATCTATTAAGTAAAGAGCATAGGATTTCAATTGACTAACTCTCTCAAGAAAGGTAAAGGAGAAGGAAAACAAGAATTATGAAAAGAACAACATGGGCTGTGACTTTTCTTTGTTTTTTCTTTTAAAACTTCTCTGTTTTTATTTGATATCCTCTGCCTTTACCTTTTTGCTTCTCACAGACACTAACCAGTCTAAATCCTGTTTTCTGTCTCTTTAGCAAATCTTAAAACTCTAGATTTCTCAGGTGGAGCTGAGTGGGAATCGGAATCGATCAGTAAACTGTCACCGACAAAGTTGGTAACATTGTTTTAATAGGAGAAGGAAAGCATTTTCACATAGAATAATGTGTGCAATAAGTTATACAATGAGTATTTCTACACTTCTTAGGAAAATGTTCATTATCTGAAAAGTTGAACGTTTGAAATAATAGCTGAAAGAGCTCATGGGCACAGGAAATGGAACTATTTTGTCTTGTCAGGGTTCGAACAAAAACATGTGCTTTCAAAGTTGAAAAATGTGTGAAGACAAATTTAAAAGTGTCTCTTCTATCAGTCCACTGGGGGTAATGAAAAGTATGGTTAAACTGCTTTGCAAATGGAAACCTTCTTTTAAACTCTTTGTCTAGTGGAAGTTCCTTATGTTTGCAAGGAAATTTTAGAAACAAAGAACAACAGGATGTTTTCTCTCTAACAACAGTTTCTATTAACCTCCTGATGTTTGGCTCAGAGGGCTGTGATTATGATCCTGCTGGCATCAGCCACCCATTGAAAATGTTTTGGCTCAAGCAGTGAAAAGCCGAAGACTGGGAGTTTTTGTACCCGATTTTCTAACTGTCTGAGAATTAAGTGCGAGGCAGCCTGTTGTGCTATCCCCCAGCTGTCTATTCCTGATGTTATTCAACTCAAAAATTACTTACTGAATAACTACTCTGGTCCTAGTAATGCGCTAGGTGTTTCAGGCATTAAACAAGTCTCCTGTTTGTCAGAAACGGCGTGGTGAGGAGGATTATACCACACACATAAAGCACAACATGATCGAAATGCTGACTCCAGGTAACTCCTGTCAGAAAGGAAGTGTGTTTAAAACATTAAATGATTCTGCTTGATGTCTAGAAGAGGGAAGAAAATTCCTCAGGCACCGATACATACAGACATTATATTCTACCTTACCGCCTGGGTGTAATTTACATACCCCAAGTTAGTAAAATAAAAATACTCATCACTCTGCTCGTACCCTGGCATTCTGATGAGTAGGCTCTTCTACTGTGCTCGTTTTGAAAATAAGGCAATCAGGATGTTGAGAGATTAAGTGATTAGTCTAGGGCCAAAAGTGTTAGGAGTTAGAGATAGTGTTTGAATACACATTTCTTGAATTTTTTTTATCTGTTGCCCAGCACATAGTTGTGAAAGCTGTTTTATAAATCTTCAGTAATAGCTGTAGCAATAGTTTCATTAAATACCTACTAAAAGTGAAAATACTAATGTCTATTGAGTTTTAAAAATTTCATATTAAGTATGAAATATCAAAAGCAATCTAGAAAATTACAAAAGCAAATAAGGCTCTCTATATGCTGTGGATTGATGAAATGAAATAAAGAAACTCTCAAATTTGAAAAGGATTTGAAGCAATGCATATGTTCAGTGTACATTTTTCACCAGTGATAAAGTTTAATGAGCTTACCAATTTCAACCCTGTGAATTTGATAACTTATAAAATGCACAATACACTATATAATACCTTTGAGTGCTAATGGGAAAAGATTAATTGAACCATCACTAATCATTTTTATTTAATTGTGGAAGAACGGTTGATATGAGGTTCATCCTCTTCGCCAATTTTTAAGTGTTAACTATAGGTATTAAGCTGTGTCGCAGTTCTCTACACAGCCTGTTCATGCTGCTTAACTAACATTGTATGTTTATCGTCACAAGGCCATGAGTATGTACCCATGTGGCAGTGATGGGATGATGTCTGAGCAGGTAAAACAGTTCTAGCATAATACAGAAGTTTCAAAGTTCCCCAAGATTACTCTCGGGCTCAATGACTGACCAGAAGAACTCACTGGATGCAGAAAAGCTACTATTCTTACAGCTATAGCTTGTTAGAGTGAAACAATAGAGATTAAAATTAGTAAAGCTAACAAATGCATGTGATGAGAGCCAACAAAACTGGGAGCAAACTTCCGGGTATATCTTCTCAGTAGTATCACATAGGAACATGTTTTTGTTCAACAAGAACGTGTGACAACACGTTCAAGGTACTGTGGATGAGGGATGCCAACTGAAGACTTAGATTATAGGTCTTTGTGAAGGGTCACTGAGGTGTACATGCCATGAACTAAGTCATGACTGACTTCAGCCTCTTGGACTCTAGAGTGTATACACAGCACACAAAAGCAGATATTTGCAGAAACAAAACTACTGTGACCATAAGCTTATCTGGTCAAAATCATACAGCACAGACTCAAAACCTCAGGCACACAGAACAGTTTTATCATGCAAAATATTCCCCAGGCTCCCAAAGTTGCCCAGAGAAAAATCCCTCTTTGGGATTTGCACAGTTTGAGCAACCCAGGGGTGTGGAGTGAAACCTTCACTTTTCTGAAGGAAATTCTTGGTGTTATAAGAGGTGAAAAGAGAATACATACTGATTTGTCTTGCACTAAGAGGCTTGCAAGACAACCTGTCACCTGCACTGCATAAAATTCAGTATATACAGATGGTGGCATTTTCAACTACACTGCCATTGGGCAGGTGGAAAGCTGGTAGTCATTCCAGAGTGGGCTAATAATATTGTTATGCTTACAGGGCTTCCCAGGTTTCTGGTAAATATCATTGAACTATGTTATTAGTAGATATGAAATCAGGCTGAGGATGGCTGCAGCTCTTTCTTCTCCAGTCACTGGAGGAGATTTGAGAACAGGGTATTTCTTGGGCTCCATTCTGCAGCTGTATGTGGCAGCTTTGTTGCACTCCCCAGAATGGACACAGCACATCTCTCAAACTGATCTGATAAAAAATTTCAGGAGATAAGGATTTGCTGCCTGGAGTGGGTCACCTGGCCATTCCTAACCATCCCCTGGGTTTCCTACCTCAGTTTCAGTGAGCAGCTTTCAGATCCCAAAGTTCCTCCAGAAGAGGGAACTGAGAGTACAGAAACTGGCTCTTCAGGTTGACATCCCAGGAAAACAAATGGTTCATTTTGAACATGGGTGGTAAGAAGGTGTGGTCCAGTTCTTAAAGAAATCAAATCTAGTTAACAATGAGATCATGTCAGACTGAAGTTCCAATGTCGGCAGTCATCAGTGCTTATTTAGTTAACCATAGTTTAGTAAACCCCCTGGCTTGCTATGTTACACAGATAGCCCCTGCCCAAGCCATGACTGCTGAGCTCATGCAGAGGATTGGGGCCAAACTATAGGCTCTTCATGTTGCCATTCAATCCTGGTTCCTGTTGCCAGTGTGAGGGGTGGATACTTATGCTTCCCTAGTCAACTAATGTAAATGTCCTCACAGCCCAAGTAAGCTGTGTCCCAGAGTCTTCTGTCCGATGGTGGCTGACTTCTCTGTGAACTTCTAGGTGTGAGGGAGCAATGTAGCCCTCAGAGCCTTGCTGTTGATCCTGCTTGCATTAGTTTCCTTCTGTACTTTTTATTTTGAATTAATAGATGACTTTTGGATGCTCAAAGTAAATAATCAAATGATATATTATCTCGGCCATTTGTGTTGTTTTTATGCTGGCTATTTTCAAAGCACAAGTCCCAGCTAAGATGAGCTGTGAGCAAGCAGTAATTACTTTTTGAAAGTATAACACTCATTTTTACTTTGTGCTTTGGGTAGGAAGGAAAGTTCACTACAGATGCTCCTTGGCTTAAGATAGGTTATATAGCGATAATTCTACTGTAAGTTGAGAATATCATAAGTCAAAACAGCATTTAATACACATGACCTACAAAATAGCTCAGTAACACAGTGCACTATAGACTATTGGTTGTTTAACTTTGTGGTCACATGGGTGTCTAGATTCTGTGGCTGCTGTTCAATATCATGAGAGAATATCAACTCTTATCATTAGCCCATGAAAAAATAAAAATTAAAAATTAAAATATAGTTTCAATTTATTGTGTTGACTTCACACCATCGTAAAGGTATAAAATAAGTCAAATTGTCAAACTAGATTTCCTATTTTCTTCATTTCCTGTAATAACAGCAAATTTCAAATCCTTTGAGTATCTTGAAAAATGGTTGTACTGGAGTCTTGGGGTTATTAATTAGTTTTTATATCATAATAGCAAAGCACATACAAGGTGAATACCACAGAAAAAAGCATTCAACACACCCCTCAGAAAAAGAAATGTGAGTCCATGCTTCTTTATTCTTTCAGGGATTTTCATGAATACTAGCCAGGCATCCACTTCATTGTTAAGATAGTAACTTCAAAGTCAGCGAGTTTAAAAACTGCATTTAAAATTTAAATTTGGAAATATTGTGCATCAATATTCAACTTTATATAAAGTTAAAATTTAAAACACTATGCCGGGCGTGGTGGGACAGGCCTATAATCCCAGCTCTAGGGAGGATAAGGCAGGAGGATTGCTGTGCCTTCAAGACCAACCTAAGTTACATAGTGAGTTCCAGGTCACTCTCAAATACATAGTGAGACCCTGTCTCAAAAAACAAGCAAACAAACAAAAAGGTCTAAGAACTTGGGCCGGGGATTTAGCTCAGTGGTGCCTCTACCTGCCTCGCAAACTCAAGCTCAACGTCCTGAGTTAGATCCCCATTACCCCCCCCACCAAAAATGTCTAAGAACTTACCTACAGCACGTAGGACTTTGGCATGTGGTTGATGTACCATATTAATTATACATAGTTGAACAATGAATGTAAGATATTATGGACTAGCAGTCATTTACAATGGAAGCCACATAATTTTCAAACTTAAAGGATGATATTTTCTAAAAAGAAGGGGAAAGATGGCTGTGGGATTCATCTCACAAAAAGGAAAAAGTTAGAAATACCATGGCTTAGGGGATCAGAGTATTGGAATAATTTTTATATGTTTCAGTTTTATAGCTATATATCTATTGAAAGAGAACTTGCTCAGTAAAAACCCGATAAGCAATGAACTGCTTATTTCGGAATGAGGCTCCAGGGAATAATCTCATAAGAAACACATCTTGCTTTAGTAAAAAACCCAAGAGGATAATATTCATAAAGCATTATCCCAGCATGAGGAAAAATGACAACCAATGCCAATTCATCAAAGAATGGAAAGGAAATGCTTGTTTACTGAACAATTTTTTTCTTCCCTGCATCCTGCATTTAGCCAAATGTACAAGCCCATTATTTTCTGATATAAATAGACTGATAGTCCTTACTCACTCACCCATTCTTTGCTCCAACACAGCTGTTCTCTAGTTTTCACCTTACTTACCCAACTAAACAAAACCCACTGCAGGTCATGGAGGTCTTTAAAGTTACAAGTCAGGCCTTTCATGTCATGTGAATATTATCACATGTTTTGTGAACCTTTATTCTTGTCATGGATTTAACTCAATGATTAAATATGGAGCACATGGCGATAGTTGTAAATTGCCAAGTGTTCAAGCATTTGAATGATTAATTTTCTTATAAATCATAGTAGATTCAAGGTTATTCCTGTAAAAAAAGTCATGTTCACTGACTTACATTTCCTCTTCAGAGTGAGAAAAAAAAGAGGTTGGAGTAACATCACAGTGAGAGAATTGAGCTTAATTCCATACTTATGCAGCAGCCTGGAGAGTTTCACATATGTGATCGTATCCTGTGGGGGCCAGTCATGGCCCACTGGAGTTTGACATTTGGAAAATAATTTCTTCCTCCACACTTAAAGCATTGATATATTTGTTAACAATTGTTTCTTTTCAAGGACACTGTTTGTTAAGCTTGTTTCGTTCTTTGACCCTGGGATAACAGGAACTCATTAGCCAAAGATCTGATGTTATCTGTAAGAGTCCGGAAATCCGGTCTTTGCATAAAGGTAAAAACAATTGCTTGGTGCTTCCTGTTGTTGTGTGCCTTTAAATGCATCCTGTTGATGTGTGCCTTTAGAAGGAGCTGTATCTGTTAAATAAATCAAACTTCTCTTGGTCTCCACTCAGGCTTGAGTGTTCTTTCCTTTCTCAATCCTCACTGCCCAACTCAGGCATGTTCGTGTTGTGACAGTTAGGATGCCACAAGTGGTGCCGAACAGGGACCTGAGTATTGAGGGATCCAGTGAAGGACACTGCTGGATAAAGAATAAAAGGAGATCAGGACAAAAAGAAAAAAGAGGGCCTTCAAAAGGAAGGCAAAAGAGGAGCAGTGTGTTTTCTTATAAATATTAAAAATGGGAGCCAGCAATACTTGCATGCTTTTTGTACATATGCTTAAAGATTTATTGCATCTCCATGGTGCTAGAGTTGGGCACCAACAATTGTGTAATTTTTAAAAATTTGTAGAAATAGTTTGTCCTTGGTTTCCTGAGGAGGGCACAGTTAATCTAAAACCTTGGAGTAAGGTAAGAAAGCGATTACGAGATTATTATGCTGCACATGCTCCCAGTAAGGTACCTGTGGATGCTTTCAGCTTATGGACTCTTATTAGAGATAGTCTGGATCCAAGACATGAAAGTGAAAAGGATGGATACAGCTAACCCTAGAGGACCCCTACTGTGTTGAGCACTTAAACTTTAGTACTTGTTCTTTTCTTGCTCCTGTGTCTTTCTCTTCCTGTTAATGTCTGAATTGGTAATTTGTGTTCTGGATCATTTTGGAGGACAGGAGATCCAGGCAGACATGCTAGTGGACTCCCTGCTGCAGGAGCCGGAGACGTCCTTTGCCCTTCTGGTAGGAACTCTGTCTCTCTGTTTATGGGGAGGGAGGTTAATTTTTTCTCCTCCTCAGGACCCTCTGGTCAAGGCAGAGTTCTTCTGGTTTTGGAAGAGGAGATTAAGGGGATTCCCCAACAGAGTCCCTGGTTCTTCTTTCGGTTTGGTTTTTGTAAGCCTTGGTCCTGTATCTTATTTGGCCTCTTTTGTTTCCTTGTTTGTCTGTTTGCTTATATTGAATTTTCTGATAAAATGGGAGGGAGCTCATCTACCCCCCTCACCTTGATTTTAGCAAAACAACCCAGCCTAGGAGTTGCTCAAACTTCTGCTCTGTGATAGTCAGCTGCTAGTGAAAACTATTTACTTTTGGTAACACTTCTTGTGCATTGCAAATTCTTAAACTGTGATTACAGGGTTAACTTACTCTTTTCTAAAAACCCAAGGTTAATACTGCTATATTGACAGCCAGTCAAATTTTAAGATGTAACAATCTGAGAACAGAAAAAGGGCACTTTAAACTGAAGTTTGTTATAGAAGGTTAATAATGAGATAGAAAAATATTAGGAAAGCTATAAGTAAGAGTTATACTTTTGACGTGAAAGGTTTTTGCATGTTCGTCTTGTCTTTTGTCACGAGCCGGCAATGCAGAGCACTGTCCAGCAGTGCCTCAAACCTGAAAGAGCAGTGGGGTAGAGATGGGGCAGAGAGAAAGGAGGGACACCAAGACAAGAGTCTGATCAAGGCGATGTTTATTGCCAGTAAGCATCAGCCTTTTAAAGCAAAAAACCACAAGCTATTATGGGATGGGGTTACCATAGTAACTGAAAGTTCACACAGGAAAAGCGCAAACAGGATCAACGAAAACAACCCACCGTGGGTAGTAGTAACCCGGACAACCACATATCTGAAGGTCAGAGACAAGAAACTGTAACTTTCAGAAATTCCACAAAGGAAACACACCACCTGCTAAACTGGAGAAACTTAACACATATGGAGTTCCTAAAGTTAATGATACTTACAACCAATACTCATGATCCCCACAATTCCTCCCTTTTTGTTTTAAAACTTTGGTTCCATAGCAAGAAGAAGCTGAAGAGAAACTATGGGCATGTCCGAACCTGTCTTAGGTTGGGAAAAGTGTTTGGCTGTCTTACCCGTCATTGGGATCATCTGTTTTATAGGCCTATAACATGATGAAGACTTAACAGAAGCCCCTGTCTTAGGTTGATCAGTCAAACCTTTTCCTCTTACCCGTCTTTGACTTTCTGGACCCTCATTGAAGCTCTCTTTTTATCTGAGCGAGGTAAATGCCCAAATTTTTGGAGGACCCTTCCTTAAGGTCCATGAGCACATGTAATGTTTTGCACTGTATATAAATCTGATTTGAGATAACACAGTACTTATGATATTTCACACATTAGAGGCCCCATGCCAAAAACATTCAAACCAAGGCTAGTAACTTTGACATCTGACAATAAGCATATTTCTCCCAATGCGGTAGTAGGTTTCCAAATGTTGGTTTGAGGAAAATGTGAATCTGTTTTCCAAAGTCCTGCAGATAAGCTTAAGTTTGTGGAATTTCGAAATGACCAGTCCAAGACTTTCGAGATGTGTCATTAAATACCCTTTCTGGAGGTATAGTAACATGATATATTTTCCATAAAATCATAGTATTAAGGACAGTGGAGGTTCACCAGTCCCATTAAATCCTCATTCTGGATAAAGAAGGTAAACTTTGCTTTTTGGAATGAGATTTCTTCTTGTGCATCAAGACACATCCTGGAGTTTTCTCTGCTGCTTCAGTGTTGGGGTCCCAATCTGGTATCCTCGGTGGAAACCCAGAGTCAAGCTGCTCAGGAATAGTGGTAGGTCTATAAACATATCTGTAACCATAAGTAGGTGGAGCAGAAGAGAAGGGAGAATACCTGGACCTAAAGGTTATTATCATAAACAATATGCTGGAAAACCTGCATGGTCAAACAATATGAATACATTTTGTATACCAGAAAAGTGGCAATAATAATGAATTCTTATGTCCTGTAATGTAGCTTTGTATCAACAGGATCTTCCCCTTTTTTTTTTTAACAGAAAATAGTATATTTTGAAGATAAACATCAGAAACATGTTACAATAACATATTTATAATTCAGACCTTTGATGATAACCAATATAGACATTTTAACAACATATTTAACAAGGCATATCTTTTTATAAGGCTATGAAAATTATTTTGGTGGCTCCCATTAGTGAACAAAGATCAGAATAAATTCTCTGAGCAGCTGCTTCTTTATTTACCAACAGGAGCGTATCCAAACTTAAAGGTTATATTTAATTATCTTTTAAGTTTTTTATTTGATCCTATCAAGCCAGGTTGTAGAAATCAACAATCTATTTATATTTGATGTCATTTTGATCAAGAACATACAAACATCTTTGAACATTTAAGACAGACAAACATATAAGACAGTTTTAATGAGTGCACTCAGATGGTTTTGGCCAATTGAATTATAAAATCTTTTTGTTATGACTAGTCAAAACTTTTGCAGGTCAAAATTAACAGAGATCTCTTGTAGAATTAGGGTTAAAGGAATGAATACTCTTCTTGACTATAAATGTAAACCTTTTATAACAAACTTGAAATCAACAAGCAAACATAAATAAATGATTTCCACACACCTCTATATACTTAGGCCTTCTGGTCTTGTATATCTTTCTTTACCTGTTTTTAACAAGATGCAAAAGTATAACTCTTACTTATAGCTTTTCTAATATTTTTCTGTCTCATTTACTATTAAACTTCTATAACAAACTTCAGCTTAAAGTGTCCTTTTTCTGTTTTCATACTATGATTGTTTTTTCTTCAGGATTACTCGAAGTGGGTTAGTCATCTGTATGCTTTCCCACATTGAATCCTCTGTAGATGCGCCTTGTCTGACCAGTCATTCAGGTATCCAGACAGGATAGGGGCTATCTGTAGGGAGAACACATACAGAACTTCTTCCCCAAATTATAACAGGATCAGGTCCTTTCCATTGACCTGTAAGAATATTTTTCCAATGAACCTTGGCATAATTGGTGTTGGTTGTGGGATGCCAATGTCTGTCTGCAGCAGACAGACTGGAGGCATCAAGAGTCAAAAAATTTAAAATGAATAAAACATGATTCAAGAGATTTTGAGGACTCTTGGGATGCCATATTCCCCCTTTTATTTTCTTAAGATAAATTTTGATTGTAAGATGTGCTCTTTCTATCATACCTTGTCCTTGAGGATTATAAGGTATACCTGTTGAATGTTGAACATTCAACATGTTGAATGTTTAAGGATTGCAAGAATTGTGAGAATCCTTTACTAACATATCCAGATCCATTATCAGTTTTGATCTGTTTTGGAATTCCTAACATTTTGAAGGCATATAGACAATGGCTTATGATATCCTTAGTAGCTTCACCCGCTCATGGGGAGGCAACAAGAAACCCAGAAAATGTATCGATAATGACATGAACATATTGCAATTTTCCAAACTCTGGGATATGGTTTACATCCATTTGCCATATCTGATTTGGGGTGATGCCTCTTGGATTAATTCCAAGATGAGGAACAGGGAGCAATGGAGCACAAGAATGACAATTTTTAACAATCTCTCTAGCCTGTTCTCTGGTTATAGAAAACATTTTTGAAAGAGTGTTGGCATTAATATGATGCAGCTGATGAAAAATTTTTGCTTGGTGGACGGAGTCATTGACTAAATTGACAGAATAGTAATCTATTATACCCTTAGTGGCAAAATCGGCCAATTGATTACCTGAAGATAGAGGACCAGGAAGTCCGGAATGTGCTCGAACATGTCCAATGAAAAATAGTTGTTTTTGATTTTGAATCAATTTTTGTATCTCTAAAAATAGGGAATGGGCAAAGGATTGTTTAATCAAGTTGTCCAGCTGTTTCCAAATAGGGAATTGAATGTACCAAATATTGGCTATCTGTATAAATATTGATTCTATTATCAGAAAATTTTTGAAAAACTGCTAACATAGCAGAGTTCCACCAATTGTGCAGAAGCATAGTTAGTTTGAAATGTGACGGACTGATTGTTATGGAAAAAGGCAGCCATGCCATTAGAAGATCCATCAGTGAAAATCAAAAGAGCATCAAAAAAAAGGTTGCGAACGTAACCTTTGGGAATATAAATGCCTGATTTTTAGCAAATTGAATAAGCTTATCACCAGGATAATGATTGTCATTCTCTCCTGAATACTGAATAAAAGCTAAAGGCCATAAATCTGTGGTCTGTAAGAGCCAATTGCATTGTTCTTTATAATAAGGAATTATTATTTTATGAGGTTCAAATCCAAAAGTACGTTTTGAAAACTTTCTAGCCTCATACAAAGTTTAGCAACTGCCTCCTAGTAAGACAATATACTCTTGCCTGGGTTAGCAGATAAATGGAGCCAATAAATGAGTGCATTTTGCCATAACACACCCGTTGGTGTTTCTTTGGAAGGACAAACCACAAAGAACAAAGGTTTAGAATAATCAATGTAGGAAATTTGTTGTTTTTCTATTTCCAATTGAACTGTCTGTAGGGCTTTCTTAGCTTCTATAGTGAGCTCTCGAGGGGAATTTGGAGAAGGATCTCCTATTAAAATATCAAACAATGGTTTTAATTCAGGAGTAGATAATTTTAAATAAGGACATAGACAATTAATATCTCCTAATAATTTTTGAAAATCATTAAGGGTTTTTAAATGATTGGTCTTTAGAACTACCTTATTATAGGCTATATAACTATTATTTAATTGAAATCCTAAATAAGAATAGTGAAAATTCAATTGCACCGTATCGGGAGCTATGTGAAGGTTAGTGGCTTTAAGACTCAGCACAAGATCAGCATAACAAGAATGTAATTCACCCTCACTCAAACAAACTAACAACAGATCATCCATATAATGTAGGATTTGAACTGTGGGCCAATTTTTTCGAACCTCAGAAGAACCTCAGAAAGGGCTTTTGCTATGAAATATTGACATAAGGTAGGGCTACTGGCCATTCCCTGAGGTAATACTTTCCATTGATATCTTTTCATGGGCTGAGCCTGATTGATTTCTGGGAGACTAAAAGCAAAATACTGTTTATCCTCATGATGTAAGGGAATAGAGAAAAAAACAATCCTTTAAATCCACTACTATAATTTTGGATTCTTTAGCAATGGCTACCAGGGAGGGAAGGCCTGGCTGAAGAGCACCCATTACTATCATTCTTTTATTAACTTGTCTTAGATCTTGTAAAAGTCTCCATTTTCCAGATTTCTTTTTAATTACAAATATTGGGGAATTCCAAGGAGACTTCTAAATGGCCAAGCTCAAGTTGCTCCTGTACTAAGCTACGAGCAGCCTGTAATTTTTCTTGGGAGGTCCAGGTAACCATTCAATTTTTTCTGCATGGGGTACAGCTGAATCAATGGCCCCTAAAAAGAATATCCTAAACATGATCTTTGGGGATGTGCATGGAGTATCATAGGTGTGGCTATTCCCTGATTGTATTTCCCTAATCCCTTACCCGGAATATAGCCCTGATTTAACATTTGTTTTGTGACTAACTCATCAGGGCTACACATGATGGCTCCCATTTGTTGTAAAATATCTCTTCCCATAGATTCACTGGTAGGTGGGGCACAATAAATGGCTGAATCTTGCCCTGATTTCCATTTTCATCATTCCAATTTAATAGCTTTGTGCTCTTTTGAGGATTTTGAGCCATGCTTATTCCCCTAAGATGGGTGGCTGTATCTTGGACAGGCCAATTCTTGGGCCAATGTTGTTGAGCTATCACAGTCACATCAGCTCCAGGATCTAAAATTCCCTTGAATTGTTTTTCATTAATCCAAATTGTTAATTCAGGTTTATCTTGTTGGATAGGCATGACCCAAAATGCATCAGAAGACCCAAAGGCTCAATTTTGCCTATTTTGAGGAAATAAAAACTTTCCTTGTTCTATATAAGGACAAAGCAATATCTGTGCTATCCACTCCTGAGCAGGGATAACAGTAATGCCATCAGGTGATGAAGCTAATATTTTTATTTCATCCGTATAATCTGCATCTATGACTCCTGAATGAATATGAAGCCCTTTTAAAATCCAACTACTCCTTCCTAAGATGATTCCAACACTGCCTTTCAGAAGGGGTCCAAATACTCCCGTGGGGAGAGCTTGTGTCCCCATCTGAGGGGTTAACACTATGTAAGCGGAGGTGTTTATCTAAGCCTTGTACATCCCTTTTCTGTAAGCACTCATTTATTAAAGACCAGAAAGAAAATGTAATGGCTGGTACACTGTCAGAATTATGACTCCTTAATTTTTCATTTAATTCTCCTCCTACTCTATCCCAAACATCTTCAGTTATTTCCTCTACATCACTGAACCAAGGACAAGTTTCATCCACACGGTGAAGAAATTGAAACAATAACTTTTTCTTTGCCTTAATTCCTTTCTCACTGAGTAAAGACTGAATTGCTATGCTGAATTAAGTCTTAGATCCTATGTGCCCCATTGGTACCAGCTTCTCCGAGGATTTTCCCCGCTGGGCACTCCAGACAGCAGTGTCCTCCTTGTTTCAGTTCAGCAGAACCCTTTTTGACAGCAGGCTTCATGGATTGCTCACCCATCGCCTCTTCATTCAGGTCCCTGTTCGGGCACCACTTGTCACGAGCCGGCGACGCAGAGCACTGTCCAGCAGTGCCTCAAACCTGAAAGAGCAGCAGGGTGGAGATGGGGCAGAGAGAAAGGAGGGACGCCAAGACAAGAGTCTGATCAAGGCGACGTTTATTGCCAGTAAGCATCAGCCTCTTAAAGCAAAAAAAACACAAACTATTATGGGTTGGGGTTACCATAGTAACTGAAAGTTCACACAGGAAAAGAGCAAACAAGGATCAACAAAAACAACCCACCATGGGTAGTAGTAACCCAGACAACCACACATCTGAAGGTCAGAGACAAGAAACTGTAACTTTCAGGAATTCCACAAAGGAAACACACCACCTGCTAAACTGGAGAAACTTAACACATATGGAGTTACTGAAGTTAACAATACTTACAACCAATACTCATGATCCCCACAGTCTTTACCTAAGTATACAGAGAAGGTATATGGAAATGATTTATTTATGCTTGCTTGTTGGTTTCAAGTTTGTTATAAAGGATTACATTTACAGTCAAGAAGAGCTTTCATTCCTTTAACTTTAATCCTACAAGAGATCTCTGTCAATTTTGACCTGCAAAAATTTTGACTGGTTGTAACTAAAAGATTTTATAATTCAATTGGTCAAAACCATCTACATGCACTCTAGTTTAAAATGTTTTACATGTTTGTCTGTCTAAATGTTCAAAAGTGTTTGTCCGATAATGTTTTTGATCAAAATGACATCAAATACAAATTGTTGATTTCTACACCCTGATTTCATAGGTTAAATTAAAAAAAAGATAATAAAATATAAACCTATAAGTTTGGGTACCCTTCAGTTGGTAAATAAAGAAGCAGCTGCTCAGAAAATTTATTCTGATCTTTTTTCACTAATGGGAGCCGCCCAAATAATTTTCATAGCCTTATAAAAAGATATGCCTTGTTAAATATGTTGTTAAAAATGTTTACATGGGTTATCATCAAAAGGATGAATTCTAAATATGTTATTGTAACATGTTTATGATGGTTACTTCAAAATATATTTTTTTGAAAAAATAAAACAAGATCCTATTGATACAAAGCTACATTACAGGACATAAGATTTTGTATAATTATAATTATTATTGCTACTTTTCTGGTACACAAAATGTATTCATGTTGTTTGACCATGCAGGTTTTCCAACATTGTGTTTATGACAATAACCTTTTGATCCAGGTATTCTAACCTGTTCCCCACTATTAAAGGTGCAACTACAAAAAATAAAAAAGGGGAATTGTACCCCTCTTCACCCAGAAATTATTTAAATCATGCTACCTATATTTTAAATTTTTTTACAAATTGATAAGAATGGCCATTCAGCAGCAGAAAGATTCTGACGTCCTCAGGGTTCTCATTATGCTTTGGTACATGATGGAGCACGATGGCTGCTGGAGAGATTGGTTCATCATGTGGATCATCTTAATAACCCTACAAATGTTTCCCAGAAGTAATTCTATCCAGTGATATTGGGCTTATATGCTTGATATTTAATGACATATCTCGAAAGTTTTTGTACTAATCACTTGGAAATTCCACAGATTTATGCTTGTCTGCAGGACTTTGATGGACAAATTCAGGTTTTCCTCAAACCAACATTTGGAAAATTGCTGCTGCATTGGGAGAAATACATTTATGGTTAGGTGTCAAAGTTACTAGCCTTAGTTTCAATATTTTTGGCATAGGGGCCTCTAATTATGTGAAATACCATAAATACTGTGTTAAGTCAAAGAACAAAAGAAAAAGATAATGTCTTGGGTTAATGCTCCTTATGTTATTGGTAAATACAGAGAATGTTTATGACACTGATAAAGAATATAATATTAGCAGTTTTAATTGTAAATTGACCAACTGTATATTCTCAGAGATGATGACTTCCTTTCATTATGTAATGGTTTTGAGACAACCTCCTTTTGTAATGATGCCTGTAAAAATTAACAAGTCCGGTATGAGGATCAAGCATTAAATGTTGATAGAGGTAGAGAGAGCTACATGTCAAGCCTCCACAACCTATGGACTAACCCCTGAAGAGGCTGGTAGTCAAAGACGGGAAAGAGAATTGTAGAGCAATATCCAACCTAAGGCAGAGCATGACTATCAGAATTCTCATGGCTTGATGATGGGTAGGAGATTTCTCTGGACGTTTCTCACCTCAGACAGGCACAGTCTTTCTGCTGAGCTGGGAAAGTCCCTGCTCTAAATATAATAAAAAGGGGGACATGTGGGGGCCAGTCATGGCCCACTGGAGTTTGACATTTGGAAAATGACAAATGTATCAATGCCTTAATTGTAGAGGAAGAAGTTAACATATGTTTATTTTTAAGGACACTGTTTGTTAACCTTGTTTTTTTCTTTGACCCTGGGATAACAGGAACTCCTTAGCCAAAGATCTGATGTTATCGGTAAGAGTCAGGAAATCTGGTCTTTGCATAAAGGTAAAAACAATTGCTTGGTGCTTCCTATTGTTGTGTGCCCTTAAAAGCTTCCTGTTGATGTATGCCTTTGAAAGAAGCTGTTTCTGTGAAATGAATCAAACTTCTCTTGGTCTCCACTCAGGCTTGAGTGTTCTTTCCTTTCTCAATCCTCACTCCCCAACTCAGGCATGTTCATGTTGTGACGGCTGGGCCGCCACAGTATCCACTGAATATTTAAGACTAGATATTGTCCTGGATATCCTATCTTTTGGGGTTGTTATATAAGAATGTAGTCTTTAATCTAAGTCCTAAAAATTTCCTCCCTGCTTTCTGTCCCATGTTTCTTTTTTTAATTAAGTTTATTGATACATTTTAGGTATACATTATGATCACATTCATCATTGGGAATCTGTACCTTTCCAGAATATATATAGGTTCTTGCTTTTTCCCCATTCCCCTCTCCTCCTTTCCACACCTCCACCCCTCCCTATTTATAAGAACTTCATTTTAATTTTGCCCTTCTTTTCTCATATTTTCTGTTCCTTCTTTCCTTTCCCCCTCTACCTACTTTCCCTTCCCTTTTGGACCTTTTCTTCCTATTTCACATTGCCTATTTTACATATTGGTCCTTGTTTATACTTGCAGTTTCTCATGCCAGAGAAATTATTTGCTATTTACACATGTGTGTCCTATTTATTTCACTTAATAGTGCATCCCTAGATGTGCATGTTTCTAGTTTATCATTCTTTATGGCTGAGT
>NW_022900938.1:27954822-27962290 GCF_012274545.1 Fukomys damarensis | reverse complement strand
TATGCCACATCTTCTTTGTCCAGTCACCAGTTGTTGGGCATTTCTAAGAATTAGCTATTACAAAAGTCTAAGAAATAAATAGGTATTTCCTTTTACTGAAGATTGTAGTCCTTCTGAACTTTCAGAATAATAATGGGAAAGCTCAGTAAAATCACAAAGACACTAACAGCTACCAAATAACCAGTGTGATACCATTGTACTGATGAATCAGAAAATTGATCAGTTAAAGAAATGACGATGACCTTATTATGTGAGCACAGAAAGCATCATATTATATCACAGAAATATATTTTTGATGGATTTGTTTAGTATTAATAGTGTAGAGGTGGATTCATTTTTCTCAGCAATCTGAGAGCCCCAGACCCTTTAAGTACATACCCTGCAGGAGTTTAAGATTCCCATTCTTCTGGCATTTTCCAAGTATTGAACTACTAAAGAAGTAGACAGTGCTGATCAAAAGAGCCATAGGAGTTATAAATGGAAAGAAAATTCAAACCAGTAGTCAAGATCATTTGCTCCATCCAGAAGGTCCTATAGGCAAATCCTTTTGTTGAATCCTGTAATTGGGGGATTTCCTTTGTCATGTGAGGTCTCCTACACACAATCAATTTTTCCATGGAAAGAATCAGAGAGAAGAAGCAGTACTCTGCCTCCTGCTTCTCAAATTTACTCTACTGAATTGCTATGATGAGATTCAGGTCTATAAGCTGACTCTGAAGGATGATACATTTGACCAAGATCAAAAGATTTGAATATTTCATGTCTTTGCTCACATAACTTTACTGCTGAAGGACTAAGATCCAAGATAACTGGAAGTTCATTACTATGAGCTGTGGTTTTTGGCAAATTTTCTATAGATCTATAGCATGACAAATTGGAAAACCAATTCTGACAGCTGCTGTGACTAGAATCTTTTGCAGTTTTTCTCTATCATTTTGTTTGCCCACTTTTCTTTTCTGTTGTGGTTTATCTAAATTTAAAGATATTTTCCTTTCTCATCATGTTCACCTACATCAAATTTTCTTAGAAGATGGGCATGATAGACTTTCAGCAAAAATTTAATGTTGATTTAGCATTTGCAAGGTTCTAGATTCAGTCCTCAGCTCTCCAAAAAGACAATCCTCCAAAGCAAAAACATACAGTGAAGTGAAGAAAATCAAACAACTTTAAAACAGACTTTAAAATCAACATTTAAGAGCAGAGTACTCTTGTTAAGATTTTCTGTATTCGGCATTGGGGTTAAGGTGTTAAGGAATGTTGCTGAAAAGTTGTAAGAGACATCTTGGAGGCTGGTTACAGGAAGGGACAAACATTAAGTGCAGTCACCATTGTCCTGAGCAAGAACTCCTTGCTCAAGAGTTTAGCACCTCTCTAGTTCATGTGGGCAGTTAGGATGCTAGAGTAGAGGGAAAAAAATTACATTTTCTTATGCACTCAAAAGATGTAATGGTATACACTATCCTTATTCTGACCCATCCTTATGAGATAGATCTCATGATTTAGCTTTCTATGAAGTGCGATTATCAAGAGATAACATACTAACTACAGATTTCATCCACCTAGTGCTTTTGACAATTATAGATTAAATCTTTCATATTACATTTTTTAAAATTCTAAGTTGACATTCTCTGCTGTTGCCTACAGGGGTACTCAGTATGTGTTGAAAAGAGTAATCACCAGAATAATCATCTTCCTCAATGGGAAATTTGACATATTGGCTTTAAACTCTCTGTGTTAGCCCCCTTGTTACTGAGATACAATACCCACCACTAACAACCTAAAGGAGAAGTTTAAATTAGTCATGAATTTAATTTATGATGGGCTGGATGTAGGGCAGAGACAGAGGGGTATGGGAGAATAAAACTGTTTAGCTCATGGCAGCTGGGAAGCAGAGCAGGGAGAGTGCCAGGGAAGAGGGGGTGGGGAAAAGACATAGATGCCAAGGCCATGCTTCTGTGACCAACACAAACACACTTACTGCCGCAGCTTCACTGACCCTGGGGTAGATCCCAAAGCCGATCAAGTTGAAACTCCACACTAGCTGCCACACTCCACCTAGGACTATTCATATTCTGTTGCTGCCATTACTAACACTGCCTAGAACTACTTATGATGAACCCGTTTATTTCAATGGTCCAATTTTTTCCTTCCTACTGAATCTTTGCATTGCACAATATCCAAGCAACAAATGATGGTGTAAATAGCATTTAATCCTCAAGCTACTGCTTTCTAATACATCAGAGACATCTTTTAAAAGGATTTAGAATTCCTGGTGCAGAATCAAATATGGAAATAAATGTACTAAAATGCTAAAGTATGCATAATTACGTTACAAACCAAACATGTAGAGAGGTGTATAGTTCTCAGTTAAATGTGAGAAATCTTAGATTCATTCAGATGGCTAGTCCAGATTCTGAAGCTACTTTTTTACTTTCAAGCTTTGTGTTTGTTTGCTTTTACACGTAGATCTCAATGGAATAATTCAGGTTAACGTGACTGTGGGAAGCTAGTACATAATTTCAGAAGCAGAGAAAAGCTAAGTTAACAGATAAAATCTATTGGTAGGGAAATAGCTATTTATAAATGAATGGCATAGTTGTGATCTTTAACTAACCCTCTATTTTCTCCACTTTTTAGTAAAGTCTATCTAAGAATAAAAAATTAGTAAGCATGTTACAAACATATTAGTGTCCAATCAATATAAAATTCTGTAACAAAGTTAGGTAAATATGTATGCTGTAGTTGTTACAGGTGATGTTTTTACTTAACAAGATGTTAGTAGCTGATCTAAATGACATTATTGTATAGTACCATGCACATAACACATAATACTAAGATGACTCTAACTTCATCATTACTAACAATTTGAATTGCAAATCAGATTGAATTACACAGTTCAAGGAAGTTGTTATTTCTAAATTACTACATTACTTGAGTCTTAAATTATGATGCTGGTGGTGTGTTTTGTGTCTAACTGAAAAGAGAAGAGAAAAAAGTTTTGATTTCGTCTTTAAGAAAAAGGAGGTGAAGTTAAGTGTGACCTGCAGTGTTAGGGATTTACAGAAGCTAAATGAACTGGAAAAAGACAATTTGTCATATCAACTAAGGTCTAGGTATGGAGATCTTAAAAGTAAAGCAGCTAATCATAGATGTTAACTTTGCAATATCAGCTTTCTTATGCATGCATTTTCTTTGGATCCCATTTATCAAAAGATTGTCTTGATTTGATGCTACTACTTATGGGCCAGGGATATAGTTCAGGGGAATTGTACCTGCCTGGCAAGTATAAGGTCCAAGTTTGATCCCTGTTGCTACAAAAAAAAAAAAATCACTATTTATGAAAAAAAATGAAAGTGATTTGACTTTATGGATTTTTTGTATATTATAATTAATTTATATGTAAACTTCCTTCATTGAAGGAAAAAAAATCTATGCCTGTTTCCATTAATAGTATTGTGGTAACCAGATTATCAGTCTGTAAGATCAACCCAGTGTGAGATTCTTATGAACTTGAATGAAATACATTTAGTTTTTCATAAAATTCAGTGTAAGGTCCTTTAGTAAGATATTTTGATATTTTTGCATCCTAACCTGTTTTAAGGAATGATGATACTAGATGGAGATTTTTCTTTTTAGTGCCCTTCCTGGGAAAAAATAAAAGCCAATCCATACCATACTATCTGATATTGTTCTAGTGTAATTTTTAAAAATTGTCATTAGTTTTTAAAATCCAGAAATTTAGGAATTTTAAACTCTTTTGTTGTTTAAGAAATATAGAAGTGAAGCAAACTTATGGAAAAGTATATGTGTGTAGACTGTGAATATGCCAATGAGGAGAACGTCAGCAAACCCTTCCCTCTTCTCTAGAGAGCAGATCATTTGCAGTGATTTTGAAGTGCCTGGGAATTACAGCAACAGTAACAACAGCCTCTTATTTTTGGTGCTTCTCTAATGTTTCTATAGCCTCTTTCTTTTCACATGGACCCCGTTAGCTGTCAGACAGCAAATGGCCTCTGTCTGGACTTCTATGATGATGCATGTTTTTGCAATCTTTCTTCTTTTATTAGAAATTAGAAAACTATGTACTTAGAGCATTAGTTTCCCCAAAGAGAGGAATTCCTACTAGAAGAAAATGTGCAGATTGACAGTATTAAGTAGGTTTATGAGTTGGGATTATACTTCACCGCCAAGTAAAAACACATTTTTATTTTAGAAGCAGTTTTTCAAAGAAAGCATTATTTGGTTTTCAGTGAAGTTCACATTCTCTAAAATTAGAATTAATCAGAAAACTATGCAGAGTAAATATTTAGAATCTTATGTTACACATGTGTCATGGAGAATATTTGGTTACTCCCCATTGTTTTTAATTAATCATTAATTAGTATGTAATAAATTCATGCTGATCAATTCATAAATAAATAATATATTCTAATTATATAATCAAAATACATACTTAATATCTATATTCTCTATTTAGTAACCATGCAAATTTCATCTGTCCATACATTTGTTCATTTATTCATTCATCAAAAATTAATTAGATATCAGGCAGGGATGTAATCCCAGTACTCTGGGGACAAGTTTCCTGTCTTAGCAACTTAAAGAGACCCTGTCTTTAAAAAATAAGCTGGGAATGCAGCTCAGTGCAAATGCCCTAGATTAAAGCCCAAGTATTACAGAAAAAGATTTGATGCCAAGTCTATACTACAGATACAAAGACAAAAAAAAAAGAGAAGACAGATATTAGAGCATCCATTAAAATAAAACCTAATAAAAGATTAAGATATAAAAACAACCGGTTAGAGAAACTCATAAAGTGTTTCCTAGAGTTATATGGAATGAATGCTGCTAGAAAAGGAAACTTTTGAGTTAACTCCTGAAAGAAGAGTAAGATTCCTACATGAATATGAAAGTGTGCGAGTGCAAAGAGGCACTCACCAGAGGGGTGAGAGATTCCATAAGGTAACTTAATCAAGAAACAAAACCTATGAATTCTGTTTGAGAGACTTTAGGAGGTTTCCTATGCCTGGAAATCTTTCTGCATGAGAAAATTGGGTCATTGGAGAAAAACTCTGGACAAAAGGAGAGGTTATTTTCCAAAACAAAGGCATTTGGCCCTGACTGTCTGGGAAATAGTGTGCTACAGAAGCATTTTAAGATAAGTGGTCAAATAATTAGCTACTTATTTAAGAAATATAGCGCTGGTTATATTGTGAGTGGAGAGCTGGAGAAAGTAGAAAGCTTTCTAAAGATTCCAAGGGACAAATGATAAGGGCAAAAACTCTAATAATGAAGTGAACTGTAAGAAGAGAAAATTGAAAATATTTCTAGGCAGTTGAATCAATAGGACATAGTAATGAGTGAATATAAAGGGCTAGAAAAAAAAGAAAGAGTCTAGAGTTATTCTCAATTATTTAACATGGTTGGTACAGTGGGGAAATACTAACTAAATGGGAGAAAATAAGAAAAGTCAATGAATGATACTAATATATTCTTAATATTCATTTTCAAATGGTAACTCACACGCACATAACAGTGTGTTGCTTAAATTACTATAAGTGATTAGCTATATACATTGTTTCTACTGTTTATATTAGCTCAGTTCTTGAAGATTAAAAACCTGTGCAAGCAGCTAATTTTCTTTGTACATTATCCACTCAAGTCCAGACAGTTTTGATGATGATAAAGCATTATCCAGGAAAATTGGATACACCCTTAGAGCAGAAAACACCCCCTGTTAAGTACTGACTTTTAATTTAAAAAGCATTATGTTTCTAGTATAGTCAGTCTTGAAGATGAATACTTTATTTCAACATTAATCAATTCCAAACATAAGAGGAAAATAAATTTATCCATTCCTTGAAGATAACTTTGGGAGATCAGTTTAACCTAAACAGTTTCCACTTAGGTTAGAACAATGTGTTAAAAGTGCAGTCAGATGATTCAATTGGCTTTTTGATTCATTTTTTTTTCAATGATGCCAAAAAGAAACTCTCAGAAACTGACCAAAGGGAGTTTTGTAATCATATTCCTGATTTCCACCCATTAGAATGTACTAAAATGCAAAATGACTGAGAAATGTTTTGTTACAGGAATATTTCCCCATAGAGTATGCATCGTCTTCAATCTTTACCTGGGTGAAGTTTCTCTCAGGCAAAAGACTAAAGAAATAATAGGTGCATAAAGAAATAATTAAGTGTCTCTTAGTACTCACCCATGTTCAGTGGAACATATGCCTCTTTTTTCTTTTATTTTCCATTAATTTTGATTAGATCAGCCAAGATAAAAAATCAAATATTTTATGCCAAATTGCCTCTTCATTATTTTTCTCACGGGAACCCATTCGCCCAGCTCTTCCTCATTTTCTTTTCCTTTCCCCAGGACCACTCCCCAGCAAGGACGTGACATTAAAATTGAGATGGCTACCATCATGGGAATTTTTCAAAGTGTGGAATTTTATCCTCATCTTTACTCTTTTGTATGATGCTTTCTCACTTCTGGCCTCCTATACTTCTCTGGCTTAAAACTGTGAAGTGATGCACTATACAGCAGGTGTTTGGAATCATTCACCTCACCTGGATGAATCATTTCTTTTCTGCATGTACCAAATCTTGCTCAAGATTTTTCATAATGAAATCTACCAAAGGCCTATAAAGATCCATAGACATCCTTACAGCTAAATAGTATACATTTTAAAAAGAAAACATAAATCACTCTGGTATGATTCTTTTAATTCTTTTGGAAAAATACCCAGCAGAGGGATGGCTGCGTCAAGTGGAACCTCTAGTCCCAGCTCTTTGAGGTATCTCCATATTGATTTCCATAGTGGTTGCACCAGTCTGCACTCCCACCAACAATGGAGAAGGGTTCCTTTCTCCCTACACCCCACCAACATTTGTTATTGGTTGATTTCTTGATAGCATCCATTCTTTGTGGGGTGAGGTGGAATCTCAGTGCTGTTTTCATCTGTATCTCTGGAATGACCAGTGATGTGGAACATTTTTTCATATATATACTTGATGCTTTTACTTCTTTGCCTGAGAAATGTCTGTTCATTTCAGATTCCCATTTTTAATAGGGTCTTTATATTTGGGGGGTGATTGTTTTGAGTTCTTTATATATTCTAGATAATAGTCCTTTGAGGAGCAGCTGGTAAAATTTTTTCCCACATTGTAGTTTGTCTCTTAGTTCTGTTGGTGGTTTCTTTTGCAGTGCAGAAACTTTTTAATAATACCTGTACATGTTAAATAGTCGCACATGTGTAGTCACACAGGTAAATAGCAAATAGTTTCTCTGGTGTGAATAAACTAAAATAGTACATAAGATCCTAAGAAGATAACTGACATTGTGAAATGAGAAGAAAGGGGCTCAACATGTAGGGAAAGTGGGAAGGGTAGGGGAAAGGGAATAATGGAAAAATATGAGAAAATGAAAAAATGGAAATAAAGTGTTTGTAAATGGGGAGGGG
>NW_022900938.1:27907741-27954458 GCF_012274545.1 Fukomys damarensis | reverse complement strand
GGAGGGGAGGGGGGTGAGGGGAGGGCAGGGACAAGGGGGAAAAATCAGAACCAAGACCCGTCATGTAAAGGTACATGATCCCAATAATGAATGCAACTGTACTCTATATCTAAAATGTGCCAATAAATTCAATAAAAGAAAACATAGAAACATGATGGGAAGGAAAAAGGCAAAAAGGAAGCTTAAAGACTGAACCTACAAGTTTAAGATCCTCATTTGTTTGAGTAATGATTGTTGTGCCTCTTGAATAAATAGGAGCAAAATTTTCATTCTGTGCAATTCTGTGGACGAACGCCCTAAGCATAGCATAGGATGAGAGCCTAAACCTCTATGCATTTGTCATCAAGAATAATGCATTTCCTGTTTCACCTGACTAATAAGCACCTTAAAATCAATTTGCCTCTCTTGGAATTAATGCATAACCTTTAATTCTCGCTGAAGGTCCTGAGGTTGAGAAGTTTAGTTTTCTGATGTCTTTTGCTGTTGAGTGAATATGAATGCTTGCAAAGAAGGAAAAAAAATTCACTGCTTCAAGCAAGTTGAAAGAAAACATGCAAATTAAAATTTATTTTACTGTAAAAAAAAGTGTAGTGCGAAAACAAAACTACAGCAGTTGAACCTGATTTGCAGCAAAGGTCTGAGCATTATTATACTCAACTTGTTCCTCTCTAGGAAGATGCCTGTAGTCTATCAGTATTTTATACATCGTGGAGAAGTTATTAATCCTTCCAGGCTGCTAGCTTTTATTTTATTTGATTTCTAGCTCTTTTGAACTAAAAGGCAATGGAAAATATTTGTAAACATCATGGAAAGATGGTATAACCTATTTTCTCCTTTTTCACTAATTGCACAAATTTTCTGGGTGCCCAATAAAATATTGCTTAGTATATTGCTTAATTCATTTGACATAATATAATTCTTTTATTTTGATAATGTTTTATATTTAACACTTGGAGATTGTCACTGAGGATTTTTTAGTCACAATCCTTCTCTGAAGCACAGCTCCTGGTTTTGTAAAATAATGAACTAGCACCGCATAATCAATGCTCCCCCACATCATTAATTATCTATGACACTTTTTGCTTAAAAATATACACAAAAAATAAATAAAAATATTTGTTCTGTTTATTTCTGCAAGTGATATACAAGACTACACACACACACACACACACACACACACACATATGTAATCAAAGTGTTTGATATCCTCTGTCTTATATGTAGCATTTGATTTTGAGATAAATGTCAGATGGCATTTTGTAGTCTGAGATAGGATTATGAGCACATTAAGACCTTCAAAGAATGTTAGTTCAGAATGGATAAGGATGGTAAAGTAGTCATGTTGGGTGAGGTTTGTATAGGAACAACGGAGTACTCAAGAACACACAGTATAGAGCACACCAGACTTTGCTGCCAGCTCATAGATAACTGAATGTTGACATTTTTCATAGAGAAATGGAAAATGCAATATTTTTGAAGTATTTTGACATGTGAGAAACTTTATTCTTCAGATGAAATTACTTAAAGGCCTTAAACAGTATATTTATATATATGAATTTTTAAATTTTCTGATGCGATTTTAATGCTGTCTTTTTTTTTCTCCTTCTATAAGCTATTTTTACAACATGCTGGAATGCAGTTTGCAAGTCTTTTTAAACACTTTGAGAATCTCCAAAGAAAGAAGATGCAGATCTCTACACCAATTTCCATAATGGTTGCACCAGCCTACACTCACACCAACAGTGGAAAAGGGTTCCCTCTTCTCTACATCCCTACCAGCATTTGTGGCTGGTTGATTTCTTAATAGCAGCCATTTTCTAGAGTGAGATGGTATCTCAGTGTTGTTTTGATTTGCATCTCTCCAAAGACCAGTAATGTTGAATATTTTTTCATATATTTATTTGCTGTTTGTACTTTTTCATCTGAGAAATGTGTAGTCATCTCAGATGCCCATTTTTGGGTTGGGTCTTTAAATTTGGGAGGGTTGATTTTTTTCAGTTCTTTGTATATTCTAGATATCATTCTTTTGTCTGAGAAACAGCTGGCAAAATTTTTTCCCACTCTGTTGTCTCTTCACTCTGTTGATGATTTCTTTTGATGTGCAAAAGCTTTTTAATAAGGTAAGAACCCAGTTGTTGATTCTTTGTAATATTTCCCCTGGAAGTAGGGTTTTGTTCATGATGTCTTTGCCTTTCCCCTGGGGATGGAACTTGGGACCTTGCGCTTGCGAGGCAGGTGACAGAACCACTGAGCTAAGTCCCTGACCCCTTTTCCTACATCTATATCCTCAAGAGTTTCATCTATTTTATTTCACAGTATATTTAGTGTTTCTATTGTAATATTTAGATCTTTAATCCCCCTCCCCCTTTATTTGTACTGGAGATCAAACTCAGGACCTTACGCTTGTGAGGCAGGTGGTGGAACCAATGAGCTAAATCCCCAGCTCTTCGATTTATATTGACTTTAGTTTTGTGCATGGTTAGAGACATGGGTCTAGTTTTAGCCTTTAGTGTGAGGAAAATCAGCTTTCCCAACATTATTTATTAAAGAATCTACCTTACTTTCAGTGAAAGTGCTTAGTGCCTTTGTCAAATACAAGATGGCTGAGTGTGTTTGGAGTTTGGAGTTGTTTGGAGTTGTTCTATTCTGTTCCACTGATGCCCTGGTCTGCTTTGTTTGTTATTTTGTTTTATTTTGTTTTGTCATCACCACAGAGTTTTTATCATAGTTCTGTAGTATAATTTCAAGTCATGGATTGTGATGCCCCTGCCTTGTCTTTGTTGCCCAAAATTGTTTTTACTTTTCTGTCTATTCTGGTTCCAAATGAATTTTAGGAATGTTTTCTCTGAAAGCTATGCTATTGGTACTTTGATTGAGAGTGTATTAAATCTGTATAACAACTTTTGTAGTATAGCCATTTTTACTCTGTTGGTTCTTCCTACCCACAACCCAGGGATACCTTTCCATTATCTGATATTCTCTTTATCTACTTTTTCAGAGTACTGTAGTTTTCATTGTAAAGGTGTTTTACTTCCTTTGTTAGATTAATTCTGAAGTATTTCATTTTATTGCATGCTATGTGAGAGGCCCTCAAAAAACTAGGACTTGAAGTTCTATTTGACTGAGCTATCCCCCTACTGTGTATGTTCCCTAAAGAATTAAAAGCATCAGACCATAGTGATATATGCACATCCATGTTCCTAGCAACACAGTTTGTAGTAGCTAAATCTTGGAAATAACCCAAATACTTATCAACTGATGAATGTATAAATAATATTATATGATGGAGTAACACTTGGCCATAAAGAAGGATAAATCTGAGAGATTTATAGCTGGATGGATGCATCCAGAGAACAAACTCAAGTGAAATAAATAGGGAACCCATGTAAGTACTGCACTGCTTCTCTAGTGTGAGAAAATGAAAGTGTAAATAAGGACCAAAATGTGTAACAGATTTTGTGAAATAGTAAGAATATGTTCAAATGGGAAAGCAAACAAAGGAGAGAGAGAAGAAAGGAAAGAAAGCAAATAAAAAAAATAAGAAAGATAAAATAGAAACAAAGATCTTATATAGAAGAATGAGAAGAGTGCTGGAAAGGAAGGGAGGTGAATGGGTAAAGATAAGGTAGGGGAAAAGAAAGAAGGGAAAGGAATAAATATGAGGAAAGAAAAATGGAAGCAAAGTCTTTGTAAATAGCAAGGAAAGCAGGGGTTGAAAGAAGGGCAGAGGAATGGAGAAAAAAATAAGAACTAAGATATAACATGTAAAGGTACAAATTCCCAAGGATGAATGTCATCATATTGTACACCTAAAATGTACCAATAAACTTAAGTTTTTAAAAATGAAGTATGAAAATGCCTTCCCCAAATAAAAAATTAAGATATGTCAGGTATAGATACAAATTCCATATGATGAGTGTGATCATTATGTATATCTGAATGGTACCAATAAACTTAATTAATGATAAAAAAATAAGTGCATTTTCTGAGTTCTTCACCTTCAAAGGAAAGTCATGTAAAAGTGGTGTTTTTCTTTTGTTTTTTGTCTCTCCAGATTAACACTGTGTCCTACAAACACAAGGACCCTAAGAAAAAAGTGAGCAGAGACAAAATATTCATAGAGAATTCTAAATAATTTATTTAAATACTTTTGTTAAGCAGTGAGAATTGAACCATTCCATGTCCTCTTGAGTGCAGACCATACTTAGTAGCTCTCTTCCAGAGAATAGGCTGGAAGGAATAAAAAGTAATTTGTAAAGTGAAAAGAAGATCCAAATAGAAAAATACCGTGTTTACCAAATGATGGAGTTTAACATCACCAGTGGTAAGTCACGCTGACAGCACCTGCTGCTGGTAGAATGTGACAGGAACACCTTAACTTTGGTATTATTCTTCCACATCTACATCCATCTACCACGAGGTAAATAGACTAACTCAAACTCAGGGACATTCAACAGTCATTGGACTCCACTCTAAACTGTGCATTTCACAAACAAACAAAAAGAACAAGCATGTTGTCTTAGATCTGATCTCTTTAGTCTAAGGAGATGTGATGATTAAACAGAATGCTGCATTCTGAAAGGTATCCATGACATGAATAGAATTTTAGGAAAATAAAAAGACATTAGTGGGAAAAAAACAGTGACAGGCAAATTAGTTCTGCAGATTAGTTAATTATAATTTGTTAATATCAGTTTCCTATTTGAGACAAAGGTACCTGTGGGAGACAGTCATGGCCCATGGCATTTGACGTTTGAAAGATAACTTCTTTCTTTATAATCAAGGCATTGACACAATGTGTGGTCAGGATGTTCCTAATTAGCATTTGTTAACATTTGTTCCTTTTTAAGAACTCCACGTGTTAAACTTGTTTTTGACCCTGCATGGGAGAAACTCGAAGAGATAGCCAAAGATCTGATGTTATCTGTAGGAGTCAGGTGCTTCCTGTTAAAGATCTGACGTTATCTGTAGGAGTCAGGTGCTTCCTGTTAATGTGCCTTTAAAAGGAGCTGTTTCTGTGAAATAAATCAGACTTCTCTTGGTCTCTGCTCAGGCTTGAGTGTTCTTTCCTTTCTCAATCCTCACTCCCCAACTCAGGCATGTTCGTGATGTGACGGCTGGACCACCACAAGTGGCACCGGAGCAGGGTCCTGAGTATCGAGGGATCCAGTAAAGGACACCGCAGAGAAGAAGGAGGCCTCAACGAAAAGATAAGGAGCAGTGAATTTTCTTGTAAATATTAAAAATGGGAGCTGGCAATAGTTGCATGCTTTTTGTACATATGCTTAAAGATTTATTGCGTGTCAGTGATGCTAGAGTATGGCACCAGAAATTGTGTAATTTTTTAGAATTTGTAGAAATGGTTTGTCCCTGGTTCCCTGAAGAAGGCACTGTAAACTTAGATACTTGGAGTAAGGTAGGAAAACAATTACAGGATTATTATGCTGCACACGGACCTAGCAAGTTACCCATGGATGCTTTCAGTTTGTGAACTCTCATCAGAGATAGTTTGGATCCCAGACAAAAAAAAAAAAAAAAAGAAAAGAAAAAGAAAATGGTTTGCACCCAATATGGACAACAGCTCCTTTTACTTTAGCAATGCTTGATTCTCTGACAACTGATGCTTTACCTCCTTTTGATTGAAAACAAATAGCTAAAGCGTGCCTGGCGGGGCAATTTCCTTTTGTAAAAGACTGAATTTGGAAAAGTGTCAAAAAACAGCAAAATTAAATAGGACACAGAGAGGGTTAAATGCTAATTATGAGGTGCTTGCTAGAGATCGAAGCTGCCCCTAAAAGACCCCTACTTCATTGAGCACTTAAAATTTTACAAACCAATTGGTGAGTGCTTATTCTTTTTGTTTTGCTTCTGTGTCTTTCTCTTCCTGTTAATGTCTGACAATTGTTAATTAGTAACTTGTGATCCAGGTCATTTTGGAGGCCCAGAGATCCAGGCAGATCTGCTAATGGACTCCAAACCACAGGGGCTGGGAGACCTCCCAAACCCCCTTGGTCAGGACACCAACCTTTTGGTTTAAAAAAAAAATCTAGAGGAAACTCCTCGTCAGACCTCTGGTTCTACTTTTGATTTGGTTTTCATAAGCCTTGGTCCTATATCTTATTTGGACTCCTTTGTTTCCTTGTTTGTCTGCTTGCCTATTTTGAATTTTCTGACAGGATGAAAAGAAGCTCATCTACCCCCCCTTCAACTTGATTTTAAGTCATTTCCAGGAGGTCCGTTGGACTGCAGCTGACCTTGGATTCCCCATAATTAAAGAGATTTCAAAACAACCCAGCCTAGGAGTTGATCGAAGTGCTCTGTGACAGTCAGCTGCTAGTAAAAACTATTTAGTTTTGGTAACACTTCTTGTGCATTACAAATTCTTAAACTGTGATTATAGGGTTAACTTGCTCTCTTCTAAAAATTCAAGGTTAATACTGTTCTATTGGCAGCCAGTCAAATTTTAAGATGTAACAATCTGAAAACAGAAAAAGGACACTTTAAGCTGAAGTTTGTTATAGAAGGTTAATAGTAAATGAGACAGAAAAATATTAGGAAAGCTATAAGTACAGAGTTATACTTTTCATGAAAGGTTTTTGTATGTTCATCTTGTTAAAAACAGGTAAAGAAAGGTATACAAGACCAGAAGGCCTAAGTATATAGAGAAGGTGTGTGGAAATGATTTATTTATGTTTGCTTGTTGGTTTCAAGTTTGTTATAAAAGGTTTACATTTACAGTCAAGAAGAGTTTTCATTCCTTTAATCCTAAGAGATCTGTTAATTTTGACCTGCAAAATTTTGACTAGTCATAACTAAAAGATTTTATAATTCAATTGGCCAAAACCATCTGAGTGCACTCTAGTTTAAATTGTCTTATATGTCTGTCTGTCTAAATATTCAAAAGTGTTTGTCCAATTATGTTTTTGATCAAAATGATGTCAAATACAAGTTTATTTTTGATTTCTACAACCTGGCTTTATAGGATTAAAAAAAAAAAGATAATTAAAACTAAACTTTAAATTTGGGTACACTTCTGTTGGTGAATAAAGAAGCAGCTGCTCAGAAAATTTATTCTGATCTTTGTTCACTAATGGGAACTGCCCAAATAATTTTCATAGCCTTATAAAAAGATATGCCTTGTTAACCAATGTAAACATTTTAAACATATTTATCATCAAAAGGCTGAATTCTAAACATGTTACTGTAACATGTTTATTATGGTTATCTTCAAAATCTAATATTTTCTGTAAAAAAAAAGGAAGATCCTGTTGATACAAAGCCACATTACAGGACATAAGATTTCATATAATTATAACAGTTATTATTTCTACTTTTCTGGTATACAAAATGTATTCATATTGTTTGACAATGCAGGTTTTCCAGCATATTGTTTATGATGATAACCTTTTGGTCCAGGTATTCTCCCTTCTCTTCTGTTCCACCTACTTATGGTTACAGATATGTTTATAGACTGACCACTATCCCTGAAGAGCTTGAAGCTGGATTTCCACTGAGGAGACCAGATTGGGACCCCAACACTGAAGCAGCAGAGAAAACTCCAGAATTTGTCTAGGTGCACAAGCAGAAATTTCATTCCAAGAAGCAAAAAGTGTCCCTTCTTTATCCAGAACAAGGATTTAATGGCACTGGTGAACCTCCACAGACCTTAATGCTATAATTTTATGGAAAAGATGTTATGTTACTATACCTCAGGAAAGGTTATTTAATGACACATCTCGAAAGTTTTTGGACTGGTCACTCGAATATTCCGCAGACTGAAGCTTATCTGCAGGACTTTGGTAAACAGATTCAGCTTTTTCTCAAAACAACATTTGAAAACTTGCTGCTGCATTGGGAGGAATACATTTATGGTCAGATGTCAAAGTTACTACCTTAGTTTTGAATGTTTTTGGCATGGGGCTTCTAATATATGAAATACCATAAATACTGTTTTATCTCAAGGCAAAGAACAAAAGAAAAAGAGAATAATGTCTTGTGTTAATGCTCCTTATATGTTATTAGTAGGAAATATAGAGATTGTTTATGAAACTAATAATGTTTATGAAACTAATAATGCATATAATATCAACTATCTTAATTGTAAATTGACCAATTGTATATTCTCAGAAATGATGGCTTCCTTTCATTCTGTGATGGTTTTGACACAACCTCCCTTTGTAATGATGCCTGTAAAAATTAATGAGTCCTGGTATGAAGATTAAGGTTTACAAATATTGATAGAGGTAGAGAAAGCTATATGTCAGGCCTCCACAATCCATGGTATAACCCTTGCAGAGGCTGGTAGTCAAAGAGGGGTAAGATAATTGTGGAGAAATATCCAACCTAAGACAGAGCATGAGTATTAAACTTCTTATGGCTTGATGATGGGTAAGGGATTTCTCTGGACATTTCTCACCTAAAACAGGCACAGCCTTTCTGCTGAGCTGGGAAAGTCCCTGCTCTAAATATAATAAAAAAGGAGGAAATGCTGAAAAGCTCTTTAAATTTTTTTATTAAATAGAAAACTATTTCAGAGTAAGAAGAATGCCTGAGAAATAAAGTTTTGAGGGAGTAATTGTAGAATTTTATTTGAAAGGCATTAAAAATTTCAGCTGAATCAAGTGTTTCCAAGATGGACTTTCATAAGATTTGAAACATGAAAGAAATTTATTTGTATAAAGTCATATTATGAGCTCATGAAGATACAATGTTGAAGTATATAGTCTTGGATGTGGTAAAGATAATATCAACAGAGGAGAGAAGGTTTAAAAATTGAATATTCAGAAATCTTTACAAATTTTTAATACATACTTTCCTTAAATGTAGAATTATAGTTTTTCCTAACCATTTTTCCTAAAATTGCAAAATTGAAAAATTTAATTAACAGTTAAATTTTACCCATCAATAGCATATTATTCTAAGTAGAATTTAAGATTTGCAGTAACAACCAGATTAGATTTATGATATTTTCATATTTTTAACTCACCTTAAACTATATTTTTCATCTACAGAATATTTTACCTTGTCTATTATCCTCACATTTTTATATTGATTCATCTTGTTTGTTACTTGACTTACTGTGTTTTGCCTCATTAGAAGGACAGTGGGTTTGATACCTCCTCAAATTCCATGACTTTCTTTTACCCCGTTTTTCTGAAATAATTTAACAAAAAAGTAGTATCAGCAGTTTCCATCACAGCCAAATATACTTATTTTATAGAATCACTGTAACACAATGCTATCAAGAAATCAGGATAGAAGATAAGTTTGCTTTTGGAAAAAAGCAACATTCATAATTGCTACAAATTATAGATAAAACCTAAAACTCATTATTCTCTACCCCATAATGAAGACTCAGTTTTCTATACTATACTGTGTATGATTATCATATGAAATGGAAAATGTCAAATATTAAAATTACACAAAATATTAAAAGGAAGCTAAGGCTTTTGAAAATATTTATAGGGCAAACTAGTGATATTAGAGTTAATGGTAAAAATAACATAATTTGTATATTGACAAAATATATCAGTCACAACACAGAGAAATGGGTGATGTCAGAGCACAATGAATTAAAATCAGGTGGTATCCAAAGCAAAGGCACAAGTTTATATTTTGTCTTTTTTATATAAGATAGCTACATTCAGTTAGGGTTAGAATAAGAGTGAAACTTTAAGTCAAAAAATCTCTAGGAAGTGAATAAAATTCTAAAACTATTTTATTCTCATAAACTCCAGCAGATGCTGTAGAGAGAATTTATGAATTATTAAATGGTATTTATTCATTATCTTAGAAACACAACTACTACTTTGAATTTGGCTGCATATAGCAATGCTTTAAGAATGAAAAGTAGTTAATCATACAAGGCATTTTTTCAGCGCTTTCAAGGTCCAACTTGTAAAAATATTATGTAGAGAAATGAGATATGTTTCAAAGGAAATACTCAAAATGTGCTGAGGATTTATGGAAAGCAAATCAAGGTTATCTTTGTGACTATGCAAAGAGAAAAGAAAAAACACTTTTCTGCAAAGAGAAACAAAAAAGTAAAAGTTTTAAATTATTCATAAAATTGAATGCATTGCCAAATCCTTTCCCTGACTACAATATATATACATTTATTTTGTAAGTAGAAATTGTTGGTCTTGGGTCTTCTGAAAACATTGCAAACCATACCCCTTAATTTCAAAGAGATATCAAAGAGAATCATGTGAAGATAAATGAATCGGAGTAATTATTTAGAACTTGTTGAATAATATATGGCTTGCCACGTGCAAGTCTATATATATATTTGAGCATGTTCTGAAGATAACTTTACTGAAAGTATACTTGAAGGGAAAAATAAAGGAAATGGAGCAGTAAGTGACAAAACCTGAATCATAGATACCTTATTTTAAATATAAATTGTAGTTAAATGAAGCAAAGCTTTTGTAATATGCATTATATACAACTAAAATGATATCAAAATTTATAGGTTGCCTGTTTCTTAAATTTTCTGTTTCACATGCTAACGTTTTATGAGTCATATCAACAAATGAGAGAAACACACTGTTAATATCTCCAGTGAACATTTCAGTGTGTCTTATTCCTCTTGTTAAAATGGATAGGACAGCTACATTCTAATTTTCTGGTCAAAATGACATTTGGTCTTTGATGAAATATCAGCATTCTAAAACTTTTGTTAAAATTTATATTTTCAGGCACTTTTACATCTTTCCTAATTTTTCAGACTTGCGAAGTTACCTTTATGTCTAAAAACATAAGATGCCTTTACATATTTTAAATGGCTGGAGAGTAGAGAGAGGTGTGATAATGTGTTGGCCAAAAGAAGGGACTTTTCCTAGCAGGTTGGCTGGTGCCTGTAGTTCCAGCACGGTGTGAATCAGAGGCAGGATTATGTGCTTGTCCAAAATGTGTAAGTCCCTGTCTGAAAATGTAAAAACAAGCAAAAACAAAAAGGGCAGGGAATATAGCTCTGTGTAAAAAAATTAATTTCAATCTCAAGTAGCACAACAAAAACTAAGAAAACATAGAGGAACTTGGGAGCAGAGCCCTACACCTTATATTTGTGAACTCTGTAAGGTGGAGTAAGATAATAAACTTCAGTATACTTTGTTTCCTTCTTTGTAAAATGAGATTTATAGCAATAATATTAAAAATAAAAAGGATTTCTTGCCTCACAGTATTAATGCAAAGAATGATATCTTGCAAGAAATTGTTGATAGTGTTAAGGTAGTCATAAGTATGTGAGTGAACTTAAAGGATAGACAAAAGGATACATATATTTAACTTTACTAGTCAGAAAATTATATATATACATACACATACATATACATGAATATAAATATTGCATTGTAGCCATACAATTCAACACAAATTTATTTGAGGAATATACTAATTAGAAAAGTAAAAATATAAAAAGTTGCAATGTTTCATAGGATTATTTTCTTTTTAAAAAAAACCCTTAGAGAAAAACAATATATATAAACCACTTAGGATTATAAACATTTAAGAAGCACTGTAATGTGATGTTTTCTAATATGTACTAATCTAATATATATAACCTAAGATTCACCATTGTTTTCTCCCCGTTTTTAAAAGAAAGCAGGTTCAACATTTCTAAAATTTCTTGCTATGCTAAGATATTACTACTTTGGAATAAGTTCCTTCATAGCAAGAAGAAAAATAATAAAATATATGATGTAATAATGTAATATGTATTTGTACATATTATTGTACATTACATTATACAGATCATATTTATACCATGTCATAGTTTACTATATCGCATTAAATTATTCCCAAACAACCCAACTCAAAGGCATCTAGATCCTACTTTCAAAATGGTAATAGAGAGAAATGAGACTCAAGAGAGTCCAGTACAATATCCAAAGCCACGTGAATAATGAGGAGCAGAGCATCAAAATAAATTGGCCTCCAGGTCCAGACCCTCACTTTAAGATGTCACTGATTTATGCATCTTTGCTTATTTTTCTCAATTCTGATGTTGAAGATCTATGGGATGTTTATCATAGCTAACTTTAAATACACTCTACAATACTTTATTTAACCAAAATAAAACAAAGATATTATCTCTTAGAAATTTTGGTCCTCATTTACTCTTGCAGTTTCTCACACCAGAGAAACTACTCGGAGTTTACACGTGTCCTAGTTATTTCATTTAGACATATGTCCTTAATGTGCATCCATTTAGCTCTAAATTCCTCTGGTTTATAAATATTTATCACTGAGTAGTACTCCATTTTATGAAAAAATTTTAATGTAAAACAGGAAGAAAAGGTAAAGGGAAAGGGAACTAGAACGGGGGAGGAAAGAAGGGAAGGAAAAATATGAGAAGAGAAGGAAACAGTAGAAATAAAGCTTTTGTAAATAGGGATGTGTGGAGGGTAGAAGGCAATGGGGAAAAGTCAAGAATCTAGGTATATCATGTACAGATACAAATTCCCAATGACGAATGTGATCATAATGTATATCTAAAATGTACCAATAAACTGAATGGGACAAAAATAAATAAATAAAACAAAGATAATCTCATTTTTCCAATATAACTTAAATCTTAATTTCTGTAGGAAATCCTCCTATTCTTCTGTAGGAGAATGCTTACAGCTTGCTTCCCTGTAGTTGTTTCTGCATATATCAATTTCAGGTACTCTTTTATTCTCTCTCTCTCTCTCTCTCTCTCTCTCTCTCTCTCTCTCTCTTTCAAATAGCATTCACAATTCTTTCCTTTATAATTTTCTTTTTTCTGGCATTTTCTTCTCTTCTCAGTACTGCCCTTCGAATTTCACAGGGGTCCCTTGTCAATATCACTTAGAAATGGTGAGGTAGAAGGAAACATTAGTAGAGTTAGGAACATTAGACACTAACAGAACGGAAGTAAAAATTCAGTTCATCTTATCTCAAATACTGGCTGATGTCTATGCTGGCACTAGGCATAAAAAACTACAATATGGACTTTTGTTCTTGGCATACAGGATGATCCTTAGGTACTCTGCTGGTCCACTGAGATACTTCTGACATGAATCCAGCTGAAAGAAGAAAGAAGGTTCCACACACCCTTACAGATGGTTCAGACTCACAGTGCTGAGTTACAGTGTCATCATCTCACTGGACAGCCTCGTGAGACTTGCCACATTGGCTCACCCCTAAGTCGCCATGTGAGAACGAAGAATCTTAGAAAGTTGAATGTTGGGAGGATAGAGGTGATCTTTGCCTTCTCTCTCCTGTCTGCCACTATAATATCTATTTACAGATACATTTCTAAGACTCGTTATTCATCAAATTAAGAGAATACTACATCCTTTGGTTCTGAACTATATATAAACATTAATGAAGATTCTCTTTCTTACCCCCAAACACCTAGGGAGGCTTAGAAAGCCATGCATTCCATCCTTACAAGGTTTCCCTGAACTGCATTCTTTATAACTACCAACCATGGTTCTGTTCACTATGGGTCCGGGTCCCCTGTAGTCTGACAATATTTGATTGTGCAGAATTTTTCCAAAGCAGTGCAGCAGATGTTTCATTTGAGACCCTGGATACTAAATACCAGGATTGCTACTCACCTTCTCCAAATGTTCAGCCTTTCAAGAAAAGACTAATACCTTTGGATGAGAAACGCTGGCTATGTCAGATACTATGGGTCCTTTAATTGCCTTATTCCTGCATACATGACAAGTTCTCCATTATCTATATATTTTATGATGTAAAGGTAAAGCTAGGAAAAGGAAAGTTAGAATTAAATCAGTGCAATGTAAATACTTCATAATACTACCCATATTTCAGAAAAATGCAAAAAAGTAAAATTCAAGGAAAGGAAAAATAATTAAATCAAAATGTACATTAATGTCTGGAATGCTAATAGAAACTGAATGGAATATTAACAGTTTTCAAAGCATTGTTGTAACATTAAATTTTTGTCAGGCTGAAGAGGAGACAATCTTGTCTCAAAATGAGAATAATTTTAACACCTAAATGTTTCAGAAACTTCATGAAAACAAATCTTATGATGGTAATATTGAGTCCTACAATAAGTTAGGCAAGAAACGAATCAGTGTAGATATTTCTTAAATTTAATTTGAAAACTATTAGTTGTAAGATGATGCAGTAGAAAGAACTATTTAAATCTTAGGCTAAAGACTGTCTTTACTTCAGAATTCACAGCCTTACTTGTTTTCTACTCATCTCTACTCTGTCATCTCATCCATTTTCTCTGTTTGCTTTAAAGTTCAGCATCAAGGACACAGAAAGAAAATTAAAATAATAAGATGATAATCTCTCTAGACCCAGAAATTATGGATCCTAAAAGTGAAATGTTTACCACTTAATAGTGAAAGAACATAGTAATATTAGCAACAAAATTTTTTTCGGGGGGGTGAGCTACAATATGAAATTATTGTGCAAAATTAAACATCAAAGTTCAATATCATAGGAACAAGAATAAAATACCAAGCAAAAGGTTTCCTCCAATTTCAAGTTTTATCAGAAAAATGTGATATGTATTTTTGACCTTGAAGCTTTTTAGTTTAGTTTTATGATGAATTCATGGTTAAAAAGATTTATAAGATGAATGACAATCCTAATGAGAGGGTAGAGAATCAGTTTAATAGTAAAAAAGAACCGGAATATTTTATAAACAGTTCTATGACATACACTAAAATACATAAGGAGTATTTAGGAAATGAAGAAGCTATAATTATGAATAAAAGTCACAAATACTAAGAAGAAAGAATTTAGTTGCAATATTTTAAAAGAAAAATAAGTATATTTACTTATTAGATTTTAAACAAGCAAGAAAAAAAGATCCTGGATCATAAAAATTAATCTCTATGAAAAACAAAAATCAGAATGGACCATTTTCACTAAGCATTCATATAATCACTATTTATTCTATGAACTATATTCACGAGCAAGACATAAAATGTTATAAAAATATGTAAGATATAGTATTACCTCCAAGAATCTGCATGATTGAAAAGGAATTTGTAAACAAATTTCTTCCAGAAGTGCCCAGTTACTGATGGAACAAATTGAGCTACAGATACTATACACTTTCTGAGCTTCAGACTTTGGCCTATGGATGATTCTTATTTATACATTTGGGAAATATGATCTGAATGCACATTTCCATTGAACTGAGGGATTTTACTATTGAATTAATTAATTAGTGTTTCTAAAAAAATCAGACACACACAATATCACTAACAAGAAAGATCGTGTATCCATAAATAAGACCTATATGTGAATATATGTACATATACACACATGTATTATGACTTATATGTAATATAATATTTATATAAAATGTTCATTGAAATACATTTATACAAAGACAGAAGTAGAATGTGACCATTGTTTGCAGTACATACAACACTGTGTACTTTGGAAATATGCTTAATAAACATGTAAAATTTAGCATCAGTTATATTTGATTGGATAAATGAGTTTCTATTGCATTGATTTCTATGAATTTCTATATGTTCAGAAAGTATTTAAATAAAAATATAATTCATGAAGAAATAAACAAAACCAAATAGATGTACATATCCCCAGAAAAGGCACCATTATTCTCACAGACAAGAAATGCAAGAATATGTCAAACACAAGAGAAAACATCTACCAGATATTAGAATCAGGTTACTTCCTGCCTCACAGCAAAGTTCCTGAATTATTTCTGTAGTTCCTGAACTTTAGCATGTTTCTACATTAGTTAAATTGTCTACTGGTGAGATTAAATCTGTTGACATGCACCTACAGATTTAAGAGAAGATAAAGATGGAATACAAATCCTATGGTTTGTGTCAGGATGAAAAACATATTCACAATAATCAAAACACAAACAAAAATACAAATAAGTGGACATGCTGGCATGTGCCTGTGATCCATGCTTTCAGAAGGCTGGAGATCACAGTGAGTTGGACCCCAGTGTGTACATATAGTCAGTTTAAGGCCAACATGAACTGCAAAGTGAGACTCTGTCTCAAAAAACAAAACCAAACCATCCAAACTGATATATAGGGTCACTAGTCCTTTGGAAGAGAACATTAGATGCTGGAAAAATTGTCAATCATGAAAAAACAATGAATTTCAATGGAGCCTAAGAATAAATTTAATTGAAAAATACAAGGATACAGTATTGAAATAAAAATGCTAAATTATAAATACCAAAAGTGTGCATGATGTCATACTTTGAGTGAGTGGAAAAGTCTTTCCCTTTATTAGAAAAGTACATATACATTCTATTATTTGCAACATGAAATAATAGGGCAAAATAATTCAAGTTAATTTCTTCTAAACTTCAATATAAAGAAAAAAGATTTAGACAAATAATAGAGACAAAAACATAAATAAAAGTGTAGAAATTCAGATCTAATTCCCAGTTGAGCTTTGTTATACTTTCCACCTCTTCTATTTAGAGTTTATCTTTCTATGGAGAAAAAAATGTAGCTTCATTTTTATTTGGGAATTCTTCACTATCTAGAAAGTGGAGGTATATTGTTAAACCAATATGATACATCTCACCGATACCAGTTTTGATTGTGCTATCCATTCTAAATTTTGTGCGAGCCCCTGTAAGCATAGTTATTTCTCCTGTGCAGGCTAGATCTCATAGTATGCTTTGGGAAGAGAGAGATAAAAAACAAAATGAATATGAGGAAGATGCTTTATATTATCAAGCTGCCCTTAGGAGGTAGGAAGGCACAACTATCCCTTCATCTTCTTGTTAAGACAGAGAAAATAAATGATATCCACTGTAATATTAAATACCTAGATGCCATTAGTTTTAGCCAATGCTCATTTCAAAAATGAAAATTTTATTTATCCAATGCTCAAGAATAGTGATTAAGAAAGATAGTCTATAGCCACATAATATTATCATTTAAACTGAGAGAATTATTTTTACTTAATCAATGTTAATAGGAATAACTGTCTCTTTTAATATGCTATAAACAGACTGCTAATAAAATAATTAATTTAAGTTATTTTTAGTATGATACAAAATACAGCAGGCTTCCGTCTCCTCAAAGAGTTTCAGTTGTAGAGATTTAATCGAAGTGAAACAAATAATTTTAAACTTTCTTTCAAGCCTGCTTGGAGACATAATTTTCAGTAAAAAGAACTATTCCAGTGCTGGGGCAGTGACCTCTATTTCCCTGTATTCTCCAGAGTGTCTAATACACTGCAGGCACTTGGTAGATGTTCACATGTAATTTTTGACTAGTCTTGTCAAAGTGCTGGCTTGAGATGTCTGCATGAAGTTATTTTGATTACATCTAAAAATGATTTTCAGGATGGTCCTTTAGGAAAAACTGTAGGATGGTGAATACCAAATAGAGATAACAACTTTAAAATGCTGCATTTTCTTTTTGAAACTTCGTTTTTCTTTGAAAATGAGAAAGCAGCAACCTTGACCACACATGAATATTTGCACATCGACTGGTATGAAAGCAAGAACTATTACAAGGTACCCAGTACTGTGATTTACAAAGTAGCTTTTAGATATTTTGTAAGAACATTTTAGCTCAATGAAAACATTCCCAAAGAGGGAAGGTGAGGAGACAGTATAAAAAGTACCTAGAGATGTTATACACTCAAATATAATTTATTATGCATGATTTGAAGATGGGAAATCATCAAGTTTAGCACATCAGGCCTCCTTCACAGCACTTGGAAGTCACATGTTTTCTTTCACTTTATTTCTTCTGCTGTTATTACAAAACTGTAGCTTCTTAAATTTCTTTCTAGCCAGTCAAAATAGAGTGGTTTGTCAAAGTGTGTTATGGATGAGGGTAAAACACTACTGGCAAACAAGCTAGATTAAAGCATTAATATACATAATCAGTTAACATTTTATCACTTATCAAAGGAATCTGACTTAACATATTTTATTTGACATTTAATGTACCTAAGTGGAAAAAAATTGTACCAGCTGTATTTTCACTGGATTTAGAAATCTTCATGTCCCCACATGGTTATAATAAAAACCCTAGCTATTATATTTTTATGACATTTTAAGGGTGCCCATTAATTTCAAGCTCAAATGTTAAAGGTAGGCATTGAATTTTTAGAATTTATTTCAAATATCAGCCACACCCCCACTTTAACATAAAGACCCAGTAACTATAGTGAGGATTTTTCATGCAACTGCCAGTAAGACCCTTTCTATTTCCATAAAACCAGTTTTGAATTTATCATAATCTAGAACATCAAGTCCACTTTGTTAGACTAATAAGAAGACCTCATTATGTCTATAGACAGATTTTCTGAAGTGGGGGAATAATTATACTTGTCTTTGAAATAAATAGGGATAAAAGAGAATGTGACACTGTAAAAGTTCTTCACTTTCTACATTAGTTTTTTGATCTCATGATAATCTCTTTGTATAAGGTGAGTTATCTACTCATTTATTTTGCAAGTATTTGCCATCCATATCCCTTTTTATAATATAAATCAAATAATTAGTTATGCTACTTTTAAGGTTTTTAATTTCATTTCAGTATGGCATTTCCATGCATGCTTTGAATGTACTTTAATCATGTCCATTTTGCTATTTCTCTCCTTTACCCTCCCCTTTGAGTATGCTATTAAATGTTACCTGTTATTTTTCTAATTAACATGAAAAATACTGGGAATATTTTAGTGCTGATTTTGTATTACATAGGAACATTCCCCTATTTTGGGAAATGTATTGTAGTTTTAAATTTTGTTATTAAAGTCCAAAGAAAGCTTTGAAAAAATGATTTATAAACACAAGAAGACACTCATGTTTGAAAAACATGTCAAAATTATAATTTTATATTTCTGGTTTTGAGATATATTTTGATATATTTTGAAAGCTAAATGATTGCAGAAAGATAAAGCTGAATTTTTGCTGTTTACAAACATCATTCCCTGGACTTCAAAGTATGAGACTGACATAATGTAGATGATAATTCAGCACAGCTCTGCTTCCCATAAATTAACATTTAAAATGTAACTTTGAAGAGCGTGAGCATTTTAGACCCATGGCTGCCATTTCTAAGATGGATTGGGTTTATTAGGGTAAACACACACGGTAGAAAATTTATAGCTAAAGGCTTCACTGGCCCTCATTGTCTCTGAACAAGTCTTAGCATGACTTATTTTCTGAATTTATAAACTAGAACTTTAGATAAAACGTTTTGAAACCTTTGAGCAGAAGTCAAATCGAAGGTGCCATGAGACAGAAAGGAATTATTATTCAGAGAAAATCCTATCTTTTTTCACATTGCCATTTAACCTTATCTGTCCATCAATTGATAAGGAATAGAAAGCAAGGGAAATGTTGTTTTCAGAATCCTGATGATTTGATCTCATCAGAATTAAATATCTCTTGGCTGCTGGTCCTCTTAGTCTTTGTTTCCCCCTCTGTCATCATTCTCACCAAGCAAACCGTCTTTCTGTGTTGGAAAGCACAGAATAAAACACTTCTTATTTTAAAATTACATAATATTGATTATAATGAAAATGTGTATGGACATGAATAAAAAGTCAAAGCTATCTAGGAATTCCCCTAAATAGCATACATTTTGAGAACATCAAGATGTCCATGCTGTGTATAAATGGTTTGTACATTTTAGAGTTTTCAGTGATGCACACACCCCACCCCCTTACACACACACACACACACACACACACACACACAGACACACACACAGACACCGTGGTGCACGTGCGATAAGTTGGCCACCACTGGACTCTATCTTTTTCAAAAGACCACCTGAAACATCTATAGGAATTGAAAATATATAGTTCCTATGACTTTCAGTCCTACTTCTACCCTAGAAAATACTAATATGAGAAAGCAACTAGTTCAAAGATGTTCTTTTAAGACTAGTGAGCAAGATTAAAATATCAGAAACACTCTCTCTGTACATGAATAGAGAAACAAATCAATAAAAGTAGTATATACGTAAAAAAGTTAAGAAAATTTACACATTCGTAAACATCATATGAATCAGTGTCGAAATGTTTAGAACATTATGGAGTGAGAAAAGTGAGTTGCAGAAATAAACATGTTATCTTTTAGATACAATTTTTAAAAATACATAAAAGTGTGCATTTACCCTGGATAATATATTTCCATACATGTGTGTATATTTCCATACATGTGTGTGTATCTGTGTGTTTATACATACATATATATATATATATATATATATATATATATATAACTTAGAGTTAATCACTCATAACAATGGAAACTTGTAAATCAGAATTAAATGTATCGAAATTGAAGGAAGTAGTCAAGTGAATTTTACTTCTGTTCTGTGCTAAGAGTTTCTGCTGTCAATGAATGCATGTAGTTATTGTACACATTTATTGAGTATCCTGGGATTATGTCTGATTGCATGTGACACAAACATCAGAAATACTATGTCTTAATGAAAGTAGAACACGAATGACATGGAAAGACTGGTTACCAGGGTTGGCACAGAATATTATGACATTATCAAGCCATCATATTTCCTTCTCTGTCATACTGAATTCTTATTTAACTCATGATCCAAGTGGTTCTTACAGTTCTCATAATTTCTGCACCCTAAACCAGCAGCAAGAGGCAACAGTCACAGAGATACATCTTCATTATTCTCAGATGTATATACAAAGCTTGTTTTTATTTCTGTAGCCAGATTTAGTCATATGGTACTCTCTAGGCAAGGTCTTACTAGATTGTGTGGAATTTTATAGGTTTCAGATGACCCATATGAAACTGATTTGTGTTCTTAGTTAAAAATAGAAAGGAATAAAGCTGGGCATGGTGGCGCATGCCTGTAATCCCAGAACTCAGGAGGCTGAGGCAGGAGGATCACTGTGAAATCGAGACCAGCGTGGGCTACATAGTGAGTTCCAGGTCAGTCTCAACTACATAGTGAGACCCTGTCTCAAAAAACAAAAAGCAAACAAACAAATAAAAAAGATAGAAAGGAATAAAGATATTTCTTACTTCTATCTACCTAGATGGTAGGAGGGGTAGGACGTGGAGAGAGGGAGAGGGGGAGAGAGAGAGAGGGAAAAAGTGGAGAGAGGGAAAGAAAGAGAGAGGGAAAAGTAAATAATAGCTAGATTTAGTGGGAAACTATAAACAGCTACTTTATTTTTTTCATATTTAAGAAATTTCCTTCTTCAAAACAAAACTTAAATTTGTGTTGGATTTTTAAAAAATAGCCAGTACAATCTCACCTGCAGAAGTTCACCTATAAAATGTAAACAAAGAGACCACTCACTAACATACCAGGGGAAGTTTTCAAAGACACAGGGACTTGCAGAAGAAAGAGGAGATAAATGGTCATCAAAACTGTGGGCTGTGGAATATTTAAATTCCAAAAGATACATCCATACCCTGTGGTTGATTTTCTTTGGAAGATGGTGAGCACTAGGAAAGGAGAGCTGATGCTGAAATTTTAAGTTGTTCCAATAGTTGAAATTCCACAGTTTTTGCTTTTAGATCTCTCTCCCTCCTATCTCCCTCTCCTTCTTATTCCTTTCCTGCTCCATTCCCTCCCTATTTTATTTCTTTCAAATAAACAACACATTATAGATACAGCTATATCCATTTTCCATCATATTTCTTTCTTCTAAGTTTTACCATCCTATAAAAGATAGTATATTTAGTTTCATAAAAATAAAGTAATAAATTCAACTTTATCCAGTTTGCCTTTTTTACTTATTATACTTTGTAAATCCATCTTTAGGGATATGTATAATCTAACTTTATTATTTAATTTCAGTTCTTTGCAAAGTGATGTGTCATTATACATCTCTTTATGGATATTGATATATGTAAAATTTGTATCTTTGTTATAAATAGTTATATATTTATTCTAATAGTTTTTATTTAGCTAGTGCTCTTGTTTAGTATTAGTCAAATTATGTAATTGAAATTTGGCACTCTTACAGAGTAGATTTTGACAAGTTTCTTTAAATATAGTGATTTTGTGTAATTAGAAGGCTTTTAAGTCTACAAGCTGGTTGAGAACTTTATCACTTTTAAAAATATGAGCTCTGATTAAGATCAGTGACACTTTCCACTTGGTTATATGAATATTCTACTTCATGAATGTTTTACATTATTTAGAACTAAAGTAGTTTATTGACCCAATGTAGTGCATTGTGTTTTCTTTCCAAGATTATTTATATCAATCACTGGAGTAGAGTCTATTTAAATGGATCTAAGGTGATAGGGTTGGAATATACTATTCTAAATGTAGAACTACAGGGCTTGTCCTAGCTAAAAACATACACTTCTTTGGTAACATTTATAGAATAAAATAAAGATGTCTTATTGAAACACATAAATAGTACTATGCTCAAGCTGCTAAATTGTACAACCATATGTATAAATTAGTATAATTAATAAATAACACTACAATGTATAGCAATATTAGCCTGGAATGGTCTCAAAAACATCAACTGAAATGTATATATATCTATATTTTATACTAAATTTTAAAAATAACAAACTGACAAATATAATCATGGTATAATTTGAGCAATCTTCAGATATTGAATCTAAACAAGTTTCAGGAAATATACATTAATGACATTTATTTAAATCTCTCTCTCTCTCTCTCTCTCTCTCTCTCTCTATATATATATATATATATATGAAACATTTAATTACCTTTAATGAGGATTTAGAATAAAAGAAAAGGAGGTATATTCTATGCCCAGGGATAAATCTACTATTGAATATGAGCATAGAATGAACTCAGAAGCCTTGATCATCAAGTATGAATAGATATTATGAAAACTCTATAAAATTTTCTCAATCTTATTCATTTATCTAAACTCTGCTACCCAAAGTAATTTCTAGTTCACTGAATTATTGAAATGGCAATTATGCTTAATGCAATTATTTTAATGAAACCCATATATGAAAGAACACACTTTGTAAGAAGAATATCCTCTGCAAAATTTTTTTTCAGTTATTATGTTTGCTATAATGAAATTAATTTTCTATCTACTTTGGTGATTTTCAGGACCTCGACTGTTATTCCACTATCACACGGAATATTCAGAACAAGCAGCTAGTGTGTATGGGGCCCACGCTGGACTGAACAAAGGTAAACATGTTAAAGGTATTATTAAATCGAAGGTAAGGATTTTTAGAGAAATACTATGGTTCAGAAAGTTCAAGAAATGAGGAAAACTAAATAGCTGTATTTGCTTTACAATCACTGACAGCATATATGTTAAAAACCTTTAAGGTGAAAATTTTGTTTGCAGTGTTTTTTATCAAATATATTAGATCATAGAGACCTTTTTGGCATTTTTAAAATCCTGGTGTTCCACAATGCTTGATCCAGGAAACACCTGCTTTATCTCCAGTTATTCCCTGGTGACTTAGCACATCTATTGGGCTTTTAAGTCTATGAATATCTTTAAATTGAGAAAAACAAGTGGACCACAAAAGTTATTGGAATTCAGAAAAAGAATTGAACTACAGTGAAAGCCTGAATATGTGGTAATGACCAACAAGCACATGGTTTTTAATTTATTCTGTGCATATACTAAGATAGTTACAACTATTGGAGCTAATCTCCAAGACACTTTTTTTGCATGGGTACTGTGATTATTTAGTTCCAGACATAGGAAACTGAAGTACAGAGATATTTTGTGACTTTGAAAATTTCATATGCAATTAGAAATGTTAGAAAAGGCTAGAACCAAGTTTCCAATTCAGGCAGTGTATCCTCAGAATTCATGTACTGTTTTCCTATTTACTCATACTGTATTAGAACACCAGGATTTATGGGGACTCATAAATAGGTAACAATGACAACATATGACTTACTGATCTTCTGTGAAGACATGATAACTATTGCATAAAATATTTTATAATATTATCCTCTTTGATCCTCCTATCAACTCTCTAAGCCACATAGTTCATAATTTAAGAGACAAATTCAAGATTTAGGCATGTTAGTTCATGTCTTTATCACAGAACTATGGGAGTCTAGAGAGCTGCACTGCAAGTTTAAGCTTAACCTGGACAATTTAAGGACTTAGTGAGATTCTATTCAAAAAAAGAACAACAACAACAAAAAAGGCTAGAGATGTAGCTCAGTGCAAAAGCCCTGGGATCAAATCTCACTAATGCAAAATGAGTAAAGTTTTTTTTTTTTTTTTTTTTTTTTTTTAATGTTCAAGCAGATGTCAGGCTGGGGATTTAGCTCAGTGGCACCGCACCTGCCTTGCAAGCACAAGGTCCTGAGTTGGATCCCTGGTACCACAAGAACAAAAAATTTCAAGCAGATATCAAGTTTGTTTAAGTACATAGAACCTCCTTTGGGTACATCATTTTATGGTTCTTCAGGTAGTACCTTGATTGCTAATCACTTTTTACTGAAACCCAGTCAAGATAATATCATTTATTTAAAATTCCTGAAATATTTCAGTAAAAGATATTTAAAAATCTACAAAGATATTTGAAAAGCTGATTACTAACTTGAAAGTTAGTAGTGAGGAGAAGGAAAAGACAAAAATTATAAGCTCGGGCCAGAGATTTAGCTCAGTGGTTCTTCCCACATACTCAGCTGGAAAGAGGAAAAGAAAGTAATGTAGACAACATTTAGAGTTCCCTAACTTCTTTAGGCAGAAGGCAGAAGGAGCTGGATATCATTTTAGGAAAAGTGTTTGGAAAGATGACAAAGTTACGAAGGAGTATGTACATAAATGGCAAATGCAACAGCCCCTCTTTTACCGATAATGAATGCAAAAGACTCACCTGAGTGCATGCCTTGCGAAATGACACACATCTTCCTTTACTTTTGTCCTTGGCTCCCTTCGTGGCTTTGCACAGTTTCTAACGCAATTTTGGGTCCTTTAAATTTTCATATAAATTTTCAGATCACCTTGTCAATTTTTACAAGAAAACAATTATTGGGATTTTATTTGCTATTACAGTGACTCTAGATTGGTTTTAAAAGAGTGAACATCTATCTTAGTGATACTTAGTCTCACAATATAATGTGCTATATTTTTTTAATTTAAATTTTGCCTAATTTTTCTCAGCAATATTTTGTGTTTTTCAGACTCAAGATCTTAAACACTGTTATGTTTATTCCTACAAATGTCATATATATGATGATATTATAAACAGTATCTTTTAAAATTTTCATTTCCTAATATGATTATTGTGCATTGACTTTTTATAATGTGATCATGCTAAGCCATTATTTCTAAAGAGGTTTTTGTAGATTCCTTAGAAATTTGTACAAACAGATATATTATGGATGAAACAGATCCATTCTTTCCTTTTCAGTATCATTGCTGGTTTTCACACCAAAAACTCCCCGTACCTATTAACCGTAATAAGTTACAGCAGACAAACTTGTATTGTTCCCAAATTTAGAAAATAATCACTCAATATTTCACCACTAAATAGATTAGATGTAATGATTTTGCAGGTGCTCTCTGTCAAATTAAGGAAATCCTCTGATGTTTTCAACTGTGTACAGAGTGGTGGGTTTTTTTCTTTCAATATATGGTAGTTGTATTTTGTCAGAGGCTTTCTTTGTGTTTATTGAGCTGATCATAGGATTTCTCCTCATTCTATTAATGTGGTGAATTACATTATTGATTTTCACTTACTGAACTAATTTTGCCTTTCTAGGAATATTCCACTGGATCGCAAAGTATTTTTTCTTCTATATATTTATATAGCAAATCTTCCCAATATTTTGTTAAGGTCTTTTGCATCTGTGCTGATGTGAGGTGTTCATCTGTAATTCCTTCTCATGTCATAGTCAAATTTTTATATCAGGTTTATACAAGATGATGTTATGCAAGAAGAGAAGCACCCTCTTTTTGCCTATTTCATAAGAAAAGTTTTGTAAGTCTGGCACTATTTCTTCCTTGAATGTTTGGCAAATTTTACAGTATAAAACTCTGTGTCTGAAGTTGTATATGAAGTTGACTTTTTAATTTATAAGTGCATTAACTTGAATAGATGGAATGCTATTCTGATTGTCTAGTTTGAGTTGAATGAGACTGCACAAAGTGAAATACTGTATAAAAGGATACAAAATAATAGTTATATAAGGGAGATTATAGGATGTGTAGAATTCTACCATGACTTGTGATTCAGAATCTTAGCACAGACAGCTGGGGTCAGTATTAGTGTGTTCAACCTGCTAAGCCTCTTGTGCTTTGGGGTCTGTACACAGTGTTGATTTGGTTTTTATTACTTCTATACTCAGGTGTATTACAGGCCAGTAACAACACCTGGAAGGGGTGGGACATGCACTGAGTTAAAAGGCTGACAGATCTTCAAGGATCTTTTCCACAGGTTGTGCTGTTTTCCTCTTTGGTGGAGATAGATGTCTCTGGTGGCTACTGAGTGATGATACAAATATCTATACACCTTGTGTTCATCCTCATAAATACACCCAAGTGTTTTGTTCCCCAAACCTTTTTCTTTTGTTTTCCAGTCTTCTTCCTTATAGGCATCTGACCAACTAGCCAAGTCATTCAATAGAGTCCGGACTTCATGGCTACCCATAGTTTAACCATTTCTCCCTCTATGACAAGTCACAATCAGATATATAGTTTACTTATCTTCTGCAGGCAAGAATGTTTTTCTCTTTGCTTTATTTCAGAGATACTTGTAAGTATTGCTAGAGTTTATGAGCAATCCATTCTTCTTTCCAGCATAGACTATGCTTGTTGTCTCGAACAAAACCAGATTATTTTTCTTCCTTGGTCATCTGGTCATAGAGACTCTCCTGCCCTACTCCACCCCAATATAAGCATAACTTGAGCTATTATAACCAGTGACTGTAAAGTGCAACAGGAGTATGTGCTTTAGATTTGTTGGCCACATTGCCCATGAAGCCTTCAATGTACTTCAGATCTGCTTGCATTCTGTCTTAGTCACTTTGCTCTCGGCTGAGACCCAATACCTGACACCCACAGTATAAACTAGGAAATGTTTATTTTGTCTCACAATTTGAAGAGGTTTCAGCCATAGTATGATGGACTAACCCACTGATGTAGGTCAGTGGTACAATCACCTCCCAAAAGCCCCACCTATGAGCATATGAGGCTTTGTGGGGTCATCTCGGATAAATCATAACGGGCTCAATCCCAAATGTATAGGATCCATCAAATAAGCACTGGAATAACTCTGAGCCAGTGTAGAAGAGAAATCTCAACAATACCCCACACAATGGATGATTAAATTTAGCTATTTTTGTCTCAACTTCTGTCAGACATTGGTTAAGTCCTGCTCCTTCGGGCGCATAACTTCTAGGTACTTTGTACAGGCACACAAACAGATTGCAATATTCAGAGAAAGCTCTAGGCATAAAAACACTGTTTTTACAGTCAAACTTTGGGATTTGATCTGATGTAAATGAGAAACAGAGACCTGAAATATTATTTTATGTACTTACATAATATTGGTAAATTTTCAAAGAGCTTGTATTTGACCTAAAGTTTTTGGAGTACTCTTTAATTTTAAGTACTTTCTTTTAATTAAAAAAAATACAGTATTCCAATACAAATTAAAAATGCCACAAAGGACCTGTAACAGAATGTTCTTCAACAGCCATTCTGCTCACTTCTCTAAATACAATCATTGTTATTAGTTTTTAAAGTGTTTTCTGAGCATTATTAATGAGCTCTCAGGTCAAGGTACAGTACAATTGTATGCATTTTAAAGTTTTATTTTCACTCATCATTGAATTTCATCAATGGAGTAGGGTAATTAATGTTCTCAGTTTTAATTTCTATTTATATTTTTATAGCAAGGTAGGCCATCTTTTTAGGTACTTTGATGCTACTTAAATTTACTTCTCTGTGATTTATTATCATATCTTATGAATTTCTTATCTCTTGCTTTTTAACTTATTGAGAATGTATTATACATTCATTAAATTATTCTTTTGTGTGAGTAATTAAAATTTTATTTCACACGTTTTGTAATATAGAATACTTCATTTATAAACTGATAAATTTATTGATCTTTTCTGTCTTGGAAAAGTTGGCTTTTTTCATGACAATAAAATGGTGGCATGTTTTCTTTTATTACTTCTACTTATTAATACATCTTAAATGTTCGAGCTACTGATCTTTACATAAGATTAAAAACATCAAATTTGGTTATCATATATCTTAATGCTATTTATTAAAATTTGTATTTTTAATAAATGTGAAATATATTCGTTATTACAGTCTGTTTCTGAAAGTAGATTTTGTCTATTTTTGAATTTAGCAAGTTGTTCCCATGCTCTGCTTACATAATGCAATTTTTAAGTTTTAAAAAGTTTAAATTCTTTATTGCTATAAATGAAATAGCCATAAGAATTCATGAACAACTCACAATGCATATTTACAATTGTTTTTCAAAACTTTCCTTTAATAATAGATTTTTTTTATATATCTATCTCAACTTCTGTTAGATATTGGTTGAGGCTTGCTCCTATGAGGTTCGTCATTTCTAGGCACCTTTTACAGGTACATAAAGCAGATTCATGTATTCAGTAAAGTTCTAGATGTTTTGTTTTGTTTTTCTTTAAACTGGATGTTTCTATGCTGCACAGTTGCCTTTTGGGCTCAAGTGATCCTTCTGTCTCAAGCCTCCTGAGCAGCTGGACTACAGAGGATCTCCAGTTCTTTCATCACCACAACTAAATAGGACAAGAAAATCCATGCTGCACACTCCTTTTTTAAAAAAGGGAAACAACACTGAAGCAATAGGGCAGATAACAGATTTCATAGAGGGTAAAGACTTCTTTATAAATAGTCCTGTCATTAATATCATAGGCAGCACGGCTGTAGTTTTATTCTCTTGCACAATTTCTTTTTTTGATCTTGTATACTTTTGGGTAACAGAAGACAAGTTAACAACTCAAAAATTAAAATTAACATAGTGCTTTAAGGCCCCTGATTCATATGACTTCATCTGGATTTGCAGATTTTTGCAGCTAATAATTTAATATGATAAAATAATTTAGTATGATAAAGTAGAAATAAAATACTAGCAATTTCACCAAATTTAAATAAAGGGCAAAAATAAATTAGAATACTAACAGTTTCACTGCCTTAAAAGTTCAAGTCAGGCAGACTGCTGGTATCATTCAGAAACTTTGGTTGTTAAGTATGGAAGATTATTCATTGTATGGGTGAAAAATCTTGTCTTCTCATCTGCTGAGACCTGATTTTTCAGATGGAGACTCTTTTTTTGTTTTGTTTTTTGTTTTGAGACAGGATCTCACTAAGTAGTTGAGACTGACCTGGAACTCACTATGTAGCCCAGGATGGTCTTGAACGCACAGTGATCCTCCTGCCTCAGCCTCCCGAGTGCTGGGATTACAGGAGTGAGCCACCAGGCCCTGCTTTGGAGACCTCTTGATCTCAGGAAATGAACCATTTCTCCAGCCCCATTAGGCCAAATCATGCTTAGTGGAAACCTGTCAGTGTTACCTTAGTCTGCTCTGGTCTCTAGAACTGTAATGGTGCAATGGGAATTACAGTCCCAGTGAAGAGAGTGCCTGCTGAAGATGCCTCTTCTCATTCCTCTGGCCCTGAGCTTAGGTGCCTCACGTTGGACTGGCCGATTTGCACTCTCAAGGAAAAGCCCTGAAGATCTCAGTGTGATCATCATGGTCACAGGGATTCCTTTGTTGATCTACTGAATTAAGCACTGGGCATCATAAAACATCATTTGGGGGAACAGATCGTTATGAACTAGAAAATGACTTCAAGGAGTATGCGTATGCTTTTCTCTAATTTGATGTGCCCTTATTCAAACAGATACGTAGTTGTACATCTATCATTAAAATGCCTCAAATAGTTGATTCAGTAAGAATTTGATGTCAACGCTTTTTGTAACTTCTGAGGGCCCAGAACACAGATCACCCTGATGTTATAAACAGATTCTACAGTAGGCAGCCCTTACCACGTTCTCCAAAGATCCCTGCCTTTGGGCATTCATGGTCAGAGTGTGGCCCGGATGTAGCGAGCCACTTCCAGAGAACAACTGTCTTATGTGAGATCAGATTACATAGAGAACTGTGGCTCCCATTCTGAGTGATTATTCTCCCACCTGTGCTATGCGATGATCTGCCCTTGATGCTCCTGTAGCCTTTTATGTCCAATGCCAGGAAGCACCCGAGGCTTTCCCACACTTACATGGCTAAGCTTGAAAGTAGACCCTCCCTCCACAAGAGGCCAGGAAAATGACTACAATCAAGCCAACGCCATGATTGCAGCCAGGGACCCTCTGTTTCATATGCAAACGTAGGAAAATCATGAAAGATGTAAAACAGCTCCTGCTAATTAATATCATCACTCACCATTCAGTCTTCCTTTGCTTTACCTTTCTCACTTTGTATGCAGTGGTTATTCATTAGCAGACACATGAATATCCTTTACTCTCTAATTCCTTCTCATCTACATTAATTTATCTGTTAAAATTTTGCTTGCACTGAACATCATTGTAATGAAAGTAAAATATTTACTTCTTGGCAATGATGATCTTTAAACAGTTGGTGATTTTTATATTGCATTCACTCACCTGTAAAGAGTTTTTCTTTCTTTTTCCCACAGAGAGGTGCACATTTGGCAATAATGAAGCTAAATGGAGCTCAATAAAATTATGGGGCAATGATTTTAATTTCATGATATAATTGTAATATTATTATGGAATGTTTACACTTTAGTCCTCATCTTAGAATATAAATGCGTCAGTTATTGAACTATTGTTTCTAAGCTACAATCTCACATTCCGTACTCTCCTCACTGAGAATCTCCCAACCACAAGGCTCTGTGAGTAGAAACATAGAGCAAGTACAGTAGGCCTGCGGGGAACAGGACAAGGTGTCTCCATCACCTTTCCCAGCTGTTCTCTTTCCGTATTGCTCTAGCATTGGCCCTGCCCTTCAGGCAGCTGCCGTTCCTTGTAGTTCCCAGCTTCCTCACCATTCTCAGAATCAGCCTTGGTGGCAGTACCAGGGCCCCTGCATGGTCACTGTACATCAAGGTCTGACCCCAGTTTGGAATTCTCTCTCAAGATCCAGGGATCTGAACATTAGCTTTGTAGTATTCTTTCCTTAAAGTCCTGGGTTGCAGGTCTGCGAGTCCTTCCTTGAAAATGCTGGCTTTGGGTCACCCTCCCTCTTATCCTTCGCTCCTTGACACTTGGCAATATTGTCAGCTACTTCTTACAGTTATTCTTTCTTAAATCAGTATTTCTTTTTGCCCTGGATTTTTCTACCAGTATTTTAACTTTCAAACACATGCACACACACACACACACACACACACACGTTTCTTTTTTTTTCCAGCTTTAATTGAGTTTATTGGTACATTTCAGGGGTACAGTACAGTCACACACGTTTCTTTTTAAAAATAACTGCTTTAGTTTCTGTTTTTCCTGCCTGGACTGAGGATGCTACAGAGTAAATTAATCAAAATATTGTAAATCCATAGTAAAATAGTAACATAAGCTAAATGATAAGTTCTGTTGAGTTTATGCTCTAAGGTCGTTCATTGCTTGAACTATATTTCAAATATTCAGTAGCAGTCTCAGAACTCAAGGGTTCATAATGACAACCTCTTCGAAGGGTATCTTTTAAATCAGGATAGCAAATAATATGGTAATGTCCCATGTCCTTCTGTTCTGTCTGCTTTGGGACAAACTACTACATTTCAGTAACCACCTCATTCTCTGAACTTTCATTTGTTTAACATGCTCTTTTCCTTATGGTGACAGTCTTATAAACTGTACTCTTTCTACTGTACCAATTTTAATTCCCAATGGCAATATAAATCCTTGATGGACAATGGATCCTGATATTTCTCTTGTATCTCTGAATGCCTAGCTCCATTTTGGCAAACTGCTTATTTAGTAAGTATTTGTCTATAATGTACTACCTTTATATTCAAATGCAAAGATTTCTTTTAGAAATATCATGAAAAGAAAGTGTGATAAGATCAGAGAAAAAATAATGGAAGTAATTAATAAAAATTGATAACCTGGAGTTATTATTTGTTGACCTAATATAACTGTTATGTACTGAATCATTATTAATAAAATTTACTTTTGAATAGTTTTTAAATATCAAATGTAGCTTTTAGTAAATTGTTGTTGAGTGACAAATTTATAAGTAGGTGATCAAATAACTGAAAGCAGACAATATTTTTAATTTTTATGTTTCAAACATCCCTTAAAAGAAAGGAAATAAATGTCAACTTGCCTATGTTTCCTCTTGTAAACATGATTTCCTTCAGTAATAAAAACTGTGCATACTTGTCATGTACAGTGTCTTGTTTGGAAATGTGCACACACTGCTGCATGGATAAGTCGAGGTGAATAGCAAAGAAACTATTTCACATATTTTTTGGTGATGAGAGCACTTAAGAAAGCTACTTTCTTAGTGGTTTTCAGGAACACAATGCGTTGTTATTAATTTTTTGCCACCATGTTGTACAATAGATCTCAAGAACTTGTTTCTCTTGTTTAACTGAAATTGTGTGTCTCTTGACCAACATTTTCCCAACTTCCCATTCCCCAGCTATAGCCCACAGATGCCACCATTCTATTCTTTCCATGAACTCAGATCCTACATATAAGTGAGATGATGCAGTATTCCACTGTATTTCATATACCTCATTTTCTCTGTCCTTTCATTCACATAAATCACAACTATCTTGGCTACTGTGAATAACACTAAAGTTCTCTTCAGAAGGAAGAATTCTCTTCAATATCCTGATTTTATTTCCTTTTATATGCGCAGGAATGAGACTGCTGAATCATATTTTATTTTTTAACATTCTCAGGACTTTCTATATTGTTGTCCTTATGGCTATACCATTTTACATTCCCACCAATAGTCTTCAAGGACTCTGTTTCTTCAAATCCTCTGTGATACTTGTGACTGATCTTTTGATAAAAGCCATTCCAACAGATGTAAGATGGTATCTCATTGTATGTTTTCACTTCTCTTATAATTAGTGATATTAAACATTTTTTATTACCTGTTGGTTACCTATGTGTCTTTTTTCAGAAATGTCTAGTAAGATCTTTTGTTCATTTTTCCCCACTAAGTTTATTGGTACATTTAAAGCAAACAACAGAGTTACATTTATCATTGGGTTCCTATACCTTTACATGATATGTTTTGGTTCTTACTTTTCCCCATACCCCTGTCCTCCCTTTTGCCTTATTTTACTTTCTTACTGTTGAGTTGTTTGAACTACTTATGTATTTTGCTTCATTTTGTGTTTCCAAGACAAGGTCTACATATATGTTTCAGGCTGGCCTTGAACTCATTAGGTAGCCCAGGCTGGTCTAGAACTCATGGTAATCCTCTCAAACGCTGGGATTACAGGTGTGTGTCACCAAAACAAGCTGTAGTTTCGACATTAGCCCCTTACAGATGTACAGTTCACAAAAATCTTTATCTATTCCCTAAATTCTCTCTCTCTCTCTCTCTCTCTCTCTCTCTCTCTCCCTTTCTCTGATTTTTTTGGTTGTTTTCGTTGTTGTTGACTTCAGCTGTGCAGGATCTTCTGTTTGACATATGCCTATTTTGTCTTTTTTTTTTTTTTTTTGCTTTGGTCACCTGTGAATTTGTGGTCCTTTCCATAAAAATATTGCCAAGACCAGTGTCCTGGTGCTTTTCTTCTTTTTTCTTCTAGTAGTTTTACAGTTTTAGGCTTACACTCAATCTTGTATGAGTCTTGGTTTATTTGAGTTCATCGTTCTGAATCTGGATATCCACATTCCTCAACACCACTTGTTGAAGAGAATAATTTTTCCCCATTCTATTTTTGATATTTTTGTTGGTAATAAATGACTACAGATGTGTGTATTTATTTTTGAAATCTCTCTTCTGATCCTTTGACCTTCATATTTGTTTTTATGCTAGTACTATGCAATTTTTACTAGTGTAGTCACTTTGTAGTTTTTGTGTTGTTTTGTTTTGTTTGGTTTTTCGGAGACAGGCTCTCATTATGTAGTTGAGCCTGACCTGGAACTCACTATGTAGCCCAGGCTGGTCTGAAACTCACAGTGATCCTCCTGTCCCAGGCTCCCAAGTGCTGGGATTACAGGCTGTAGTATTTTTTTATACGGCAGATAAAACAAAATTTTATTTGAGTTTTCAGATAAAGGTTGTAAAAGAGGAAATTCCTTTTGTAAGGGTGTTTTCATAATTTTTGGATATGTTCTTATCAGTGGAAAATCATTTTTTATTTCTAATTTACTGGCCTACATACTGCATAGTATCAATCCTGACAGCATGCACCCATCCAATTGTACTATTTCATACTTTAGCCTTAAAAGTTTTCAAATTAACCAATTATTTCTAAAAGACAAGAAAGATAATTAGTAATAATTATCTTTTACTAACAACTTTGTAGTATATTTTGAACTCAGATAATGTGATTACTCTGTCTTTGCTCTTTGTGTCCAGCACTACTTTGAATATTTTAGGTCTTTCATGGTTCCACAGTAATTTTGAGATTATTTTTTCTATTTCTGTGAAAAATGTTATTTGAATTTTGATCAGATTTTCTTTGAGTCTTTAAGTAGCTTTGGACAGTGTGGGTATTTTAATAATGTTAAGATTTCTAATTCATGAGGGTGAAATATTATACCATTATTGCTGTGTTCTTCAATATTTTTCATCATTGTTTTATAGTTTTCAGTCTAAAAATCTTTCAGCTCCTCTTTCTGAAAATATAATTCTTTATAGCCATTGTGAACAGAATTTTTCCTTCTTTTTTCAGACAGGTTATTGTTATTGAATGGAAATGGTATTAACTTTTGTGTGTTTGCTATATATCATGTACCTTTGTTTCATTTCTTTATTTTAACAAGGTATAGGTGATCTCTTTTGGGGTTTCTACAGGATAATGTTGTCTGTGGGGATTATTTTCCAATTTGAATACATTTGATTGTTTTTTCCTCTTGTCTAATTGTTCTAGTTACAAGTTCCATTATTATGTTAAATGGAAGGGACAAGGTTGTATATCCTCTTATTCCAGATCTTAAAAGAACATCTTTCAGCTTTTCATCATTTACATCATGTTAGCTAAGGATCTATAATATAGAGTGCTTTTCGTAAGTGAAATATATTTTTCTCTATACCAAATTTGTTTTTAATCCTGAAAAATTTGTCATACGTTTTTCTACATCTATTGAGGTTGTCATATAGTTTTCACCTTTCTAATGAGATGTTGCATATATTTATTGATTTATATGTGCTGCACCAACATTGTATGGCATTTGATTATGGTGAATGTCCTTTTTGATGTGCTGTTGTTTGACTTGCTAATATTTTGCTGAGGTTTTTCTTTTTCATTTATGTTTACTGGGGATATTGATTTGTAATTTTCTTTTCTTTTCTTATAGTTTCACTGGTTGGTTCTACCTTTAGTGTAGTTTTGCTTTTGTAAAATGAGATTGAAAGTACTCTCTTTTTCAGTCTTTTGGAAAAGCTTGAGAAGGACTGATGTTAATTCTTTAAATGTTTGGTAGATTTCTCCAACCATCTTGGACTTGGGTTTGTTTTTTTTGTTTTGTTTTGTTTTGGTTTTTTGAGACAAGTTCGCATTATGTAGGTCAGACTGCTCTGAAACTCACTGTGTAGCCCAGGCTGGTCTGGAACCCCCAGCGATCCTCCTGTCTCAGCCTCCCAAAAGCTGGAATTACAGGCATGCGCCACTTGGACTTGTTTTTGATGGGATACTTTTCGTTACTGATTCATTTTCGTTCCTCAGCATTGAACCGTTCAGATTTCTGTTTCTTAGTAATGTCTTGGTTGGCTGCCCATATTTTATCGAGGTCCATGGACAATATTCCTGTTCTTAATATAGGAAAGTTGGATCTTAGAGAGATTGTGTGTCAGGTCACATAACTAGTCAGCAGTATAGTTAGGAAATAAATTAAGTTTCTCATGGATGGGATTACTAATTCTCAGTATGTAACAATGAAATGTTTACATCATTGTTTTTATGATAGAAAATATTTCTGATTTAAAATCCTTTCCAATATTCAGAAGTTACTCAGTTTCATGCTATCACATTTCGGTGGTTACAGAGATCCTCATTCACATCTCAAGGATAAAGCAGTTTCCTCATCAAAAAGAGTTAACAATAATTTCTTAAAAGAGATCATTTGGAGCACTAAATTAATATAAATTTAATTTGACAAAGCCATCAAAAGTATTTTGCTTATGCAGGCTCGTCATGCAAATTGCTTTCCTAGCACAGAATCCCTGACACACTAGGTACTTAAAAGTCAGCATATTTCTCTGTATATATGTGTTTAACCTAGCAAATACTTTTTATAAGCCTAAACAGAAGTCCTCTGTTGTTCTACTTAGAAGATCATCTGTTTAAAGTAGAAATGCACAATTATCTACTCATCTAAATGCTCTTTAAAATTTTTTATCTTTTGGCAGTTGTATTGTATATACATAGACTTTTTAATCATATGCAAAATGTTAGCCTTCATTTGATAGAAGTTTTCATATTAGGCATTTGAGTACAATCTCAAATTGCAGGAGAGCTGAAAATAGAGAACACTGTAGTGCAGATGAAAGCGTTTAGATAGTCCTGAGATCAACTTGCTAGCAGCACAGTATATGAGTAGGTGAGTGTGGGATGTTTTATAATACCAAAATAATTGCAATCCTACATAGGCATGTCTGCAACAACTGGGAAAGATCTACATCTTCTTAGAAGTTTCAAAAATCCTTTGAAAATTATTTTTAGCATCTATTATAAACTCTTCTAACAAAGTGAAGCTGCTTAAATTCAGTGAAAGTGCATCTGTCTCTCAGCTAATAGTTGAGCTGTTCACAGGAAAAGCTTTGCTTTACTAAGTTGTTCAGGGAGCCAGGCTGGTTTTATCACAGGTACCTGTCATGTACTTTTTTTTTCTGCAGTAGAAAGATGATTTCTGTATTTCCTCATTCCAGCCTCCAGTAGATGGAAAGCAGTTCTAACACAACTAATTTGTAGCATGAATGCAGAAGCTGCACTCATTACTTCAACTCCAATTTTTAATCAAAAGAAAGTCACATCAATTGTAAATAAGGCAATGAAGAAGGGTTGAAGGGAGGGGAGGGGAATGGAAAAAAAGAATTAAGATGTATCATATACAGCCACAAATTTCATGTGATGAATGTGATTATTATGTACATCTAAATTGTACCAATAAACAGTTGAAAACTTTAAAAAATATCTAGCTGCAAATTATATATTATTGTGATTGCAGAATGCACTTAAAGTATAAAATTATTTCAAGCCAAATTTATGGACTTTCAATATTCTTGAGGAATTTTGGGTTATAGGTCTGGAAGAGAAGGAGCCTAGATTTATCCAAAAACATGCTGAAATGGATTACACTGGGTAATTTCTGTAGGGTTCTGGAAGTTGCAGTCTCCTTAAAAGTACAACTTTTAGTTATGATTTCCTTGTCTCCTTTCTATCTATCTTTTATTTCTTCTGTCCTATCTCGAAATGTATACAGAAGACACAGAGGCAAGGTACACTTGCCTGAAAACAAGCCACTCTGTCTTTTCCTAATTCATGATTGCTTGTGTCTTCACTAGTTATTCCAAATTAATTCTCAGATCAAAATTAGTTTCAATAATATTTCTTCTTAAAATTTGCTGTATGGATAATAACATCATCAAAATACAATGATAAGTTTAATTATATACAAGATACCAAGTTTTATAAATTAAATAAGTGTACAAATATATGTGACTTTTATGTGTTGAAAATATTTTAAAAGTCATTCATAAAGCTGATTCTCTCAAAATTAACCATTGTACTAATAGCTTCTCCCTTTAAGTAAGTTTTTGAAACATCAATTTTGTTGCCCTAATTCTATTAATAGGAATAGTACATTATGATTTAAGTATTACCATTAATGACCTTTTTTTCCTATTTTCAAATAAACATTATGTTAAGTATCATTTTAAGGTGTCGGTTCTACACTATTTAGAACAATTAATTAGAAAAGTCAAACTATAGTGCTTTAACAAATAATTTTCCATTGCATATTTACAATTATACTTAATGAAAAGTATCCTGCTGTAAGTTCAAAACATGAGATACTCATTTTGTTTTGATCATCAGTGGTACTTCCTACTCAAATATGATTTCTTTTGAATTTATTCTGCCTATTCTAGAGTCATGACATGATAACATTAATTAGAAAAGTCAAACTATAGTGCTTTAACAAATAATTTTCCATTGCATATTTACAATTATACTTAATGAAAAGTATCCTGCTGTAAGTTCAAAACATGAGATACTCATTTTGTTTTGATCATCAGTGGTACTTCCTACTCAAATATGATTTCTTTTGAATTTATTCTGCCTATTCTAGAGTCATGACATGATAACATATTATATATATATATATATATATATATATATGCACTCTAAGTATAAACTTGTATTATTAGTAAAGGCTAAAGTATAATACCAATTTAATGTTTCTGAAAGAATACATTGACTTTTAAATTCATAAAATAATATATTGGCTGTTCACTTTTTACTAAATGTGCATTTTTACTTTTTGGTATTTAATACAGACTGACGTCATAAGAGTAGGTTCATAAAATGTCTACTTTACATGATCTGTGTCAATTTCTCTACATTCACCTGTGAGAACTTTCTCCACATAATTGTTTTTTATAGTGTTCATTTAAAATAAAACTACTAACAGAGAAGATAGTGACTATCCTTAATGATCTGGCTATTAGCTTTTAGAAAGTATAATTTTATCTACCCTTGTAGCATCTGATTATAAATTTATAACTTATTAGGGCTTTGCATTTATGTGTGTTATGTCTCTTGTTTAAAGGTGAGAACACATGCTTATGAGTTTTACCCATTTGCCAGTGATATTTAATATATAAAAGGATTTTGTAATGTTTGGGCAGTATTAGCAAAATGTCAAAAAGCTTTAGAAGTTGTTTGATATTTTTAAAGGCAGCTATTCTCACCTACCACAGTTTCCCATATTGCATATTAAATATTACGACCATCTGGAAATCTAGCTGCTGTTCAAAAATTCATTTAAATAAAACTCCACAATTTAGCTGGTTAATAATCCATTAAGTATCATGTTACTAAAGAAACAATTTGACTGGTTGACATTTTGAAGCAATAATCAATGAAAAACTCTTATGTATTGGCCACATAAGATCTTAGCTATGTCAGAAAAGAGCATCAGTAGGTTTGTGTTGGAATACAGGCTTACCTTCTGTAACACTGCATGATTTTCATGGGTCTCTGTGCTTTTCCTTATTCAAACTATGAGAGGCTTGGATGAATCAGAGATAAGAGAAAGTAGTCTGTCTCTTTTGAGTAAGTAAATCCAAACACCTTCCCATTTAGAAACCTTAGATTTCTGTTTACTCTCTCTAGATGATTATCCTGAAACTATTTAAAATTGTCACATTTATGTAGACAATTTCAATGGCTGTTTTTAGCATAGAATATTATGGCTTTCAATACCATGTATGCAGCCAGGCATAGTGGCACATACTATTGTCCCAACACACAGGAGGCTGAAAATCAGGCAGATGATGAGTTTGAGGCCAGCCTGGCTATAAAGTGGGACCTCTTCTAAAAAATATCAATAATAGTAGCAATAATAATGATAATAACAATAATATAATATAATGATCATAATAATTTTAAAATGCATGCCTCAGTGTCATGAAGAAAACTGGTAAAAACAAGATTCTCATTGACTGAAACTCGATACCTGGCTTATCTGCATTACTGAGGATTTACATAAGCACCCTTCATCCCTACACATGGCCCTAGTGGCTGCTTTCCCTGTGAAAACCTTAACGTAGGCATTGTGCAAGAAAACCAGTGTATAAATGTACCTTTCTCTTCCAATGAAAGTCAGAAGCAATAGAATGTCAATAAACAGGTGGAGGTCCCCTGGCAGAGAAGCAAATCACCCACTACCAGTGTGACTCTGGTACCATTTCCAGACATATGCTCTCTTGAATTTGGTGAATTTCAGATGTTTCAAGAGAAAGCTGTAAGCAGTTGTCCATTTTTTTTTTTTTTTTCCGGTACCAGGGATCAAACTCAGTACCTTGCACTTGAGAGGCTGGCGTGGTGCCACTGAGCTAAATATCCAGCCCAAATAGTCCTTCTGATAAACAGTAGCTCCAGGAGGTCTTGTATATGTTATTATGTGACTTAAGCAAAGTGTGTAAATTTGAGGAAGTGAAAAATAAATATATGTATTGTAATGTTAGAGTCATTCTGATAAATATTGTAGACTATGACAATTATTCTATTCTTTAGGTACTAAATGCACAAGCTGTGAGTTTGAGAACATGATGGATATCTTTATTTTCAATCACCACAAGTCACTTATAATTTATTCTGGGCCACTACACTTATATAAGGAACTCCTCAGTATGTACATTTCAAATATATTTTAATGTAAGTACAACAGTTTCTAGCTCTTGGGCTGCCTGTTGAAATAAAGTATAAACAATCTTTTGCACACATAATTTGTTTTATTCTGAAATTTTAGTTTTCTAAACTTTTGCTTTTACTAATACAACAGTAAAACTGTAAAATGTGTTAGTCATTGTGAAGATCAAATAAAATATTAAAGTTCCTTATATATGTAAAGCATGCTCCATTTTACAAAGAAATTTTGTTTATTGGTTTTTAAAAAATTTTTAAATTGAGTTTATTGGTACATTTTAGTACAGTTACATTCATCATTGGGATCTTGCACCTTCACATGACAGGTCTTGGTTCTCATTTTTTCCCCTTGTCCCTGCCCTCCCTTCACCCCCTCCTCCTAGCCCCATTTACAAGCACTTTATTTCCATTTTTTTCATTTTCTCATATTTTTTTCTTTTCCCTTATTTCCTTTCCCCTACCCTTCTGACTTTCCCTACACCTTTATCCCTTTTCTTCCTATTTCACATTGTCAATTATCTCATTAGGATCTTATGTACTATTATAGTTTTTCACACCAGAGAAATTATTTGGTATTTACCCATGTGTGTGACTTATTTATTTCACTTAGGAGTATATCCTGAATATGTATCCATTTTCCTATGAATGAATCTAATTTATCATTCTTTATAGCTGAGTAGTATTCCATTTTATAGAAAAACCACATCTTCTTTATCCAGTTTCTAACTGATGGGCAAATGGGCTGTTTCCAAGTTTTAGCTATTACAAACTGTTGATTTCCATTCAAAGTAATTTTGTTAAATTATTTTGTTTCATTTAATATTCACATCAGCACAGAGGTAAATGAAAATATTATTCATATTTTATAAATGAATATATCAATGTTCAGAAAAACAAATTGCTCTGCCAAGCTCAGACAGACCCTGAGTGGCAGAAAGACCTTTTCCTGATTCCCACCTCAAACTTTGTCACACGGAGTTGCTTCATGTAGGAAAGCATGTCAGTGAACTACTCACATAAAAGCTAAGTGTAGGAAGTGTGCCTAGCTCTTCATGGGCCCAGAGGGCTTGTGAAAATGTGTCATTATGTTGACAGTCCCTAACAATAATGATTTAAATGGTTTTGGCTAGCTACTAGAATTAACATTTTAAATAAATACTTCTGAATATTTTATAGCAAGGAGATAGAAAAATCACACCATGTGAAATTTTAATTTAGAAAAATCTACCACAAAACAGCTCAGAATAAAATTTACAGTGTTTGAGCACAACAGGGACACTTAAATTGGATGAGGTTTATGTCTGTGTTTAGTCTAGAATTCCACATGCAAAACACAAACATTTTGCACTGGTATTGTCTCTTGGTTGCATTATTTCATGACCTGAAGTCATAGAGGCCAAATTCTCATATGTAACATATTCTTGAATGCTTACTATTAAACAGAATATATTTAATCTATAAATTTTCTTTCCCTACTCCTTCCCACAGATCCACAAAGTCCTGGGCATAGCTCCATTACCCCCAGTGAGCCAACATTTGTTTTAACAGCCACAACAACAGGAAATGAAAAAGGAATAGTAATGGTGCTGATGAATTCGAGGCTAGGGGGAAGAGATAAAAGAGATTATAATTACTATTTAAAAGTTTCTTTAAAATTTCCTCAATTTAAAAAAAATAGCGGTGGTTATCTGGCTGTTTTTCATTCATAATAATATCTACTTTGAAAAATTTGTCAAGAATTTGATGGAAGACCTAAGTTTTTCTATGACGTTAAAAATTTAATGTACGGTGTTAGGTATTATATGAATGGAAAGACAGCCCCTCAAAAACTGTACTTTAACTAGGGGAAAAGCAGTAGTTCTGATTTCTTTTCCTATTATTTTGGTTTTATTTACTGGTTGTCCTAGCTCCCCCTAATGTTGTATCTTATTAACTAGTTAATTTTCTTACTAAAGTCTTTACTGTGTTTAATGAAGAATTTGTGCTTCTGTTGCTCTAAATATTTTGATATTTTTATTTAGAGATTTTGTTTGCTTTTTGACACTAATTGTAGGTTACTTTGTGTTATAGATGATATCCTTTGCCCCTTAATATTTTTCAGCAGGATGATTGTATGTAATGTAAGACTGGAGAGTTTTTCCCCTAAGCTATTCTGTATGTTAAGCAAGAAGTTATTCTGCCATTTGAAGGCTCAAAGCAGAACATTTCTGTAGATCTAAAGCAATTTGTCTCTAGAGTGTGATATATAAGGGTGCAATTAAGACAGATTCCTGTTAATATAAACGTTTGCTAGCAGTTGTATATTAGCAGTACAAAAGCTCATGTATACTATATAGTCTTACAATAATTTTAAAGTTTGCATAATTGATAATAAAAATGTATAGCATTTTTGTTTTTAATAAACTTTTAAAGTTATAACTTTAGTTTTAACACATAGCTCTTTGTACAGGTGAGCTTATTACATAGTAAGGCCAAAGTTACTTCTTGAATATTTTTTCTCCTGTGTAAGTGGAAAGGGCATTTTTCACATGTAAGTGGATGTTGTTTTCAAGAGAACTTAACAATTATGCAACTAATAACAATAATTAGCTCATAATTATACTGACAGTTTCTTATTGGTGTTTGTGAGATTACTGTATCAACTATTACCATATAGTTCAATGATTCCACCCCACGCATGCCATCACCCAGATAATTTAATCATATCCACAATGAAGTTGATAAAGTATTACTATATTAAGATTATATATATTACTATATATATATAAGATTATATATATTACTATATTAAGATATATACTAAGATTATCAAAAGAAAAGTATATTTGATGTGGACATCTTACATGCTTACATGTCTTACATCTTATGTGTTTCCTACAAAGAGCTAAATACTTTAGCAATGCTGTAATTCAGTTACTTCTTACTATGATGTGTATATGCCTCTGTACACAGATAATATTTTATTGTCACAGCAAGGCAGTCAAATACAGAAATAAAAACTTCAAATTCAGAAAAAAACAAAACACAACACAAAAAGGGATTGCTATAAAGAAGATATACAGTAAAATTTAAAATAAGCACTTAGAAGTGTAATTAACATGGAACTGACAATATGTGTTGATATGCCTGACATATAATATATAAATATTATATGAAAATTTTGTTTTGGTACTTTAAAAATTGTGAAATGGGGGAGCATAGGCTGTGGTTCTCACTAATTCCCTAACACTGTTGCTGTATCGGCTGCGTCCTGAGCTATAGCCAAGAAGAAAAAAAGACAGTTTTTGTTTTAGGAGAAGAATGGCTGATGCCAGAAAAATATCTCAAAAATAAAATAAATAAATAATCCATTCAATTAGGAATACTGAATTCTTTAGTTTCAGTAAGCGAAGAAATTATCTTTATATCCTATCCGTCTAAGTTAGAAGCACCAAATTCATAAGTGTTAAAAGTAAAACACATGCCAAATTTTACTTCTAGCTGCTCTATGGATCCACTCCCTAGTTAAACTAGAAATGATTATTTTAAAAAACAAAACAAAATTCCAACCACGTTAAATCTCTGGAAATTACCCTATGAGTATAAAGCAAATGAAGAAACATTTATTCTAGAAAATCTGCAAAACCATAGTAAGAACTGGAAAGTCTTTCAATGAAGCCTTATTACTCTGCTTCAGGATCATTTATATGAGTACACTGAAGACTGCAGAACTTCCTTTCCCACCACCTATGAGTCAAGGAACTGTTCCCAGGTACACAGAACAATGGAATTTCTCATCCTGCCAAGATTACTTGTTGCAGGGGTTAAATTGCAGGTGAATATAAATACAAACTTGGGCTCCCTTTTTCCTCCCAGTTACCAGTGTGGGACTACCTTAGATATAATACTTTCCTCTAGCTAATGGATGATTGGGTAAATGCAGAGAATGCCAAGCTGAGGCAGCCCCACCCATCAAGTACTCAGCTTTTATGCACTCCAAGAGAAGTAAGCCAGTGTCCTCTCCTCCTATAACAGAGTGTCGGCCCTGAGACTGTTTTTCTCCTGTGGCCAAAGTAGAATTGAAAGCTGGAAATATCTCCCTAATGGAATTGCCACCAGACTGGATTTGAGAGGCTTCAGAACCTGTGTGATGAAGAATTTAACCCACTCTAACAATATTAAGTTTGGAGGTTCACTGACTCCTGTTGCTGAAAAACAGTTTTTAGGACTGGTCAGTAAGAACCATGCAAGGTTTTTATTAAGCAGAAATTAAATAGAGAGGAATGCTTAAAGAGGAAGAAAAACAGGTGAGAGAGAGAGAGAGAGAGAGAGACAGGGAGGAATGGAGGGAGAGACAGAGTGGGGGACATCATGAGCCAGAGCTGGGTATATTTATTGAGTCTTGGGATGTCTTCAGAGTGGGTGATCTAGGATCTGTATTCCTGTTATTATAGGCTAAGTTGAAGCAGAACTTACAAAAAAGGAAAAACAAGCTCCCCCAAACTAAGCAATACCCACTTAGATTGGCTGTTGTTCTTTATTCTATTACAAATTAAATTAGTAACTTTGTCCCTGTAAATAAAGTTTCACATTTTCCTGTTCTCATTAGATCCTGTTTTAACCTGCCCCAAGTCCACCAAGATTTGCTAAGTTGCAAAGTTGTCACAGCTTGACTGACTACCTTTGTTCTGCTTCTGTCTATAAGTTTTGTGACATGTATACAACTAGAGCCCTTCCTTTGTTCTGGGCTCAGCCTTTGGACAAGAGTCCAATGAGCTGGTGTATGTCTAAATAAATCCTCCTATTTCACCTGTTGGTCTCTCTGGTATCTTAAAATCTCTCAACAAAGTTAGATAGAAATTAATAGGAAGTCAGGCAGAGCTAGGCCCTTGAGGGAGTCAGTGCAGATGAGAACAAATCAAAATTTTGGCTGAGGGCACATCTGATGCAGGCAAGACCTCTAAATTAAAGTCACAATGACCAGATTTACATGCTTCCCTAAGGGATGAATGGAAGTTTGAGACTATATGGTAACTGATACCACCATTTTGTGATTTCCCACAGAAATAGATCATTATCTATTCTCTCTCATCCACTAAGAAAAAGGCTAAAGGCAGGACTGAGATTATAGCTTATCAGATTCCACAGATTTCTACCTCTCAAAACACATTAAAAAAAAAAACCATTGCTCAACTTTGTGTGTCTCATTCCTTTGAGCACAAACACACCTCTCTTGAGTGTGTCCTATATCACTCAATAAATCTTTCCCACGTTTAACCTCTATCATTCCTTCTCTGAGATCTATCAGGTTGGAAATTATGTCTAGCTGGCTGGGATGTATGTCATCTTGGATCACCCACTGCTACCTCTGACGGACCTAAGAGTTTGCTTTTGTTTCATGGCACCTCCAAATATTGAGACTGGATTCTGGATTGTGACTTGTCTCTCCTATATCACCACTGTCAGGTTACACATCTTTCAGGTTATGTCAGTATGCAAGACATCTATTTGTGTTGCAAATTGAGAAATGCTCTTCACTAGTACTGTTGTTGCTTCCTTGAGGATGGAGGAATCACAATTTTTCAGGTGAGAAGATCAGGTCTAAATCAGGTGATTAGTGTGTGGCAACCTAGTTGAGCAAGTGCTTCTGACATGTCAATCATACAGTTCCAGGATACATGCCCAGAACAGTTCTCAAGGCCCTATACATGGGACCAACCAGAAAATACTATCTTCAGTTCTTTCAAGAACTCCAGCCAGATTTTTATTGGACAGCCTGGATCTGATGTCAGCCTGAGGAGAGAGGAATGCAAGAGACAACTACCATTAAGTTCTTGACCACTGTGTGCTCTTTTTCACAGTGCTTTGCTCTCAGCCTATAGAATGTACTTCTTTTCCCACTTTAAGTTGGCCCACATTCACTCTGTAGGGCATGTTTTTTCCTACTTTTAATAAATGTAAAACCTTGCCACTTTTTGTACTTTTTCTTGTTCAATACAAGAATAAACTAGAAAGATTTTCTAGAAGGGCCCTGCAATACAGTACAGGATAAATAGGTCCAGAACAAATTTGTAGGATTATACTGTCTTTAAGACCTTTAGGATTTTTCTTTTGAGTGTATTTTCTGGAAGAGAAAAAGGCTTGAGTAATTCTTGTGGACTGAAGTTGCAATTCTTAAATGTACACATTTGAAATTCTAATTTCCTTGTCATATATATATATATATATATATATATATATCTTCTATCTTCTCATGTATATTTTA
>NW_022900938.1:27827575-27907582 GCF_012274545.1 Fukomys damarensis | reverse complement strand
ATATATATATATTTCTTCTATCTTTCCTCCCTTTGTTACATTATGTGGAGAAATTCAAATGTGGGGGCAATCTCAAAAACAGTGGAAATTTTTGTGAAAAGTCATTAGGAGAGTGATAATATTGTAGGTGTAGGCTAAGGCATAAGTCACCAATTTTTTCAGAAATGGAAGATGTTAGAGAAGAGACCATTTGGCATCCAAATAAACCTTAAATTCAAAACTGAGGAACTAACAATTTGAAAATTATGCCTCAGGGAATATTTTTTCAACAATATGAAAAACAGAAAGTAAATCATAGAGTTTGACAATTGGGTGTTATCATGAAGAAATCTTGACAAGGCAAGTTTTACTCCTGCAAAAGGGCACAAGCACAACCAAGCAATGAGGTAGCAGGCACAGGGAGCCACAGCAATAGGCTAGTTTTATTTTCTAATGTCTGAGAAGCAGCTGACCTTTATGAATTGGCAAACTTGTAGTTTGTTTATACTAGATAGATAGATAGATAGATAGATAGATAGATAGGTAGATACAAAGAGAAAGAATATTGATAGGCCTACAACATACAAAAGTGCTATGTTCTACCAGCAATAGTGCCAAGAAGGTAGAAGGAAGGAAGCACTGCTGCAGTGGACTAAGGAAATACTCTAGAAGAGGAAATACTTCAAGCTCCACACGACAGAATGAAAAGTAATGATACTTAAGAAGAGTATTGAAACAAAAAATATAAGTGCATATTTGCTTTTTTTCCTTTTTCCTTTAGTGTTCTGAGACAGGGTCTAATAGTTCAGGCTGGCCTTGAAACCACACTGTCACCCAGGATGGCCTTGTACTCCCAGCAATTCTCCTGCCTCAGCATTCCTAGTACTGAGATTACAGGCATGCATTACCAAGCCTGGCCTTTACTCTTTAGAACATCTCTAAAAAACAAAATTATATAAAGTAATACTTGTATTGTTAGATAAATGGTAGATTTATATAAAACAACAGTACTACAACAAGGGGAAAACAGTATAGAATAGCATTTCTATATGTCACTGGAATTTAGTTTGCATAACTAAAGCTTTTTCTAATAAGTTACCATGTATATAGTAAGCTTTAAAATAATCTCTGATATATAACTAAATTATAATAAAATGAATTATTAAAATTATTATTAATTAAATCTAATAATAGTAAAGTACTATTGAAAAATACTTTCTTAAAGAAAAAACATCTGTGAAGAAGAAAAGAGGACATGAGAAATCTAGAAACCAAAAAGCACAATGCCAGACATTAAAATATATTAATAATAATGCTTTTCATGGACCAAATAAAGCAATAAAAAGCTATTTGCATACAGGAAAAAAATCAACATTCAATAGTGTACTGAATATAGGAGACACATTTTAGATTAAAAATACAAATAAATAAAAATACAAATAAATAAGATTCAAATTGTATAACTGACAATGTGAAGTAGGGGAAGTGGGAAGGGTAGGGGAAAAGAAATAAGGGAAAAGAAAAATATGAGAAAAGGAAAAAAATTGAAGCCAAGTCTTTGTAAATAGGGAAGGGAGGAGTGGGTAAAGGGAGGGCAGGGGTATGGGGAAAAAATACGAACCCAGATCTGTCATGTAAGAGTACATGATCCCAGTGATGAATGTAACTGTATTATACACCCAAAAAGTACCAATAAACTCAATGAAAAAAATATAAACAAACTGAAAGTAAAATGCTAGAAAAGACACATTATACAAATAGCAATGACAAAGCAGGAAAATGGCTGTACTAATGAGACAAAATAAACTTTAAAGCTAAAAGTTAGTAAAGATGAAAAGCAATCTTTTATTTATTTGTTTGTTTGTTTGTTTGTTTATTGGGTTTTTTGAGACAGGTCTCACTATGTAGTTGAGACTGACCTGGAACTCACTGTGTACCCAGGCTGGTCTCGAACTCACAGCGGTTCCTCCTCAGCCTCCGAGTGCCACCACGCCCGGCAAGAGTAATCTTTTTTAATGATCAGAATGTCATTCTGGCAGAAAGATACAATTATAAACAACATATATGAACCTATGGAGCAAAAAATGAATAGGAAAAATTGACCTGAATAAAGAGAACAATAGACATCCCAACAATAATAGCTTCCGTGCCAGAGTTGAATAGTAGATGGAGAAACCAATGACACGAGAATACGCATCTTGTCAAGTGAACAGGAATGTTACCTGAAGTAGAACATGCGGTAGGCCCAAATCAAATTGAACGCATTCAGAAGAGCAGAATTTATACAAATTATACTCTCTAACAATAACACGAAGTACTTGGAAACTAGTAATAGAAATTAGGAAAAATCACAAAAATGTGAAAATTAGACAAAATATTTCTAAAAACTTACGAGTGAAAATCACAGTAGAAATTAAAAGGAAAGTGTAAAAATTCTTTGAAAAGCTTAAATATGAAGATGTCACAACATGCCAAACTTTTCGGATTGTTGCTAAAACACTGCCTAGAGGGAAATTGAAGACTACCAATCCTATATTAAAAGTAAAAGCTTCTCAAATCAATAACCTAATCCCACTTTGAGAAACAGGAAAAGAATGTATTAAATTTAAAGCAAATTGAAGGCAGGAAAGAATAAAGTTTGGCAAGGAAATTAATATAATGCAGATCAGATGAACATACAGAAATTTAATGAAATGAAATTTTCGTTCTTTGAAATGATTAACAAGTTAAATAAAATTTTAATTATATGAATCAATGAAAGAGATAAATCCAAACCCCTTGGATCAGAAATAAAAGCAGAATATTATTACTGACCTAATAATGATTATACTGTAAAAGAACAATATGATCTAATGTGAACACATTAGATAAATTACTGTTGCTAATCAGCCTAGGGTCCTGTTGCTCAACTCAGATGGAAGTGGTGAATTGTCACAATTATCTCTGCTAAAGTTCCTGCTGTCACCAGATAATGATGGGTATCAAGAGTTGTAGCTTCTAGTAGCTGACTGATGTCAACTTCAGCTTGTGTGGGACACCACAGATCGACTACATCTGGTACTGGCCTTTGCTTCTCTGACCTTCATTGGCTGCTGGTCTCTGGAGCTCTCCCATGCCAATACTTACTGTTCCTTCTTTTGAGACAACTATTCTATCCACACTACTCAAGATAAAAATCCCAAGTAGATTTACAAAACTTTTGGAGCCCATGCTCTCTGAGAAAAAAAAAATCATGAGCAGATTTATAGGAACATTTTTATTTTAGGGGGCCTGTGGTGCAGCACAGGGGGGTCAGTACATAGGAGAGGGCCTTCCTAGACTGAACCCCAAGAAGCGGCTGGGGAGTGCAGCTCACAGAGCAGCTGCAAGCCTGTGTCAGCCAGGGTCAGGGCTGAAACCAAGGAATCTGCTGCAAGGTTTTGTGTGATAACCAAGGAGGACACTGAAGGCAAAATTGTCCCCATCCACTAGAGGGTGAAGGGGAGCAAAGGGAAGTGGGGGACAGAGATGGACAGCTGCTGGCCACCAGTTGGGGCACACCTCTTCCAACTGGCGCAAGGAAAAAAAATGAAAGAGTGAGGTACTTCTCCTGTGTCTCAAGAGGAAATGAGTACATTTCTAGAAACACACAAACCCCTCCTTCAGCAAGTAATAGTCTGAATCAATTTTAATATAACAAGAGATTAAATTAACAAAAAACCTTCAGAATGGTTTTCAATTATATATTTGATTTGAAAGGGAAAAGAGACTGCTTGAACATTTGGAAGTAACAGTCCATTGTGCATCATCCTAGTCTATGTTCCACTAGTAATTCTGCTTCTATGGCATTAGAAGAACAGAAAGGACATCAAGAAGTAGAGCTATAGCAGCTACATCTAGAGTTCAATGAGACTCTATAGTTTCATTTAGAATCCTGTGTGTTTGTTTTCTTTGGTTGTATTTTGTTTCTTTGTTTTGCTTGTTTTTCTCATGGTACTTAGAAGAGCAAAGAAATAAGGAAGGTCCACTTTTTCTGAGCCTTTATAGATATTTACTTTGATAACATGTCAGGAACTAACCATAAAGAATGAATCTTTAAGATTGTTCTGTTTCTCCTGAGATGAAAGCAGATGTGAAGGTAATCATCTGACCATGATCTGGTGTGACAAAGAAACACCACTAATATCATATACAGCTTTATGTTATCGCTACATTGCAGTTTTGCTTTGCATGTATAGCTTGTCTTCTCAATTAAGCTATAAGCCAGTTGTATCTTTTCTCATTTTTAAAGATCACTAGATAATACCTTAGGTCTAGTAGGACCCCATATAATTATCAAACATGATTCTGTAAGATAAGGCTATGAAATATCTATTGATTTATCATGTTACAAATTGAACTTTTATAAATCAGGCTTCTGAAATATAGAAAAAGTTGTGTGAAAAATGTTGATGGTATAGTTTTGAAACATGACAGTCTGTTTCTCACCAGAAAATTGACCTTAATTTACTTGGCTTATTTTCACCTCCTAATATTATTTCTTTTAGTTGTCCCTGGGACTTGGTAATTAGCTAACTCTCTTTGGTATTTATCTTCTCAAATGCTATAGCTTCATCATATCTATATGGTATACATAGTATATATAAATATAATAACTTATTCCATGCTTATTGCCCATCCATCTCAATCTCTGAAGGAACTATCTAAGGTCAATGTCTTTCATAAAGAAGATATATAGTGTTGAAATATTTTCAAAGTTATAATTTTATTTTTTAATTTTCAATAAGTTGTTTATTTGTAAATAAACATACATATGCTAAACCTAAATATTTAGACAATTAAGACTAATTGCTAAATACTTTATCCATAAGCATTTAAAATGAGACCCAACTTGCAGAGCTGAATGTTTAATAACATTTATTGCCTATGTTATCATTTATAACCTCAATTATTATTACCAATTCTGATCATTGTTCATTATTTCACTGAAGATTCTTATTAATCATAATAAGGGGCATATTTTTACCTACATAACATAGCATCAAATATAAAAACTTCTGAAAGGGAATAGAAACTAAGGATTGGGTTTTTCGAGCTTCTACATTTTAAATATTAACTCTTTCCACTTACTTTTTTTCCTCCTTACACAAAAGGTACTAAGTTACACTTAAATGTCCTACTTATATTTCTTGCTTTGATACATGTTCATAAAATCTGTGTTGTGTAAATTTTAGGCTAATATAGTTAGAAATTTAAAATATATACTTTTATGGATATGTCAGCTAATCAAAATAAGTTAGCACAATCATTTGAATTGATTGCATACTGGGCAGGGCTAATTTCTTTTCTTTAGCTTCTTTGCACATATGAAACATGACATAAGATGTCCTGTTTTGCCATGGACAATGCAACCATTTTTAGGTCAGCCTTGGCAACTCATACAAGGTTCAATGGCATTAAGGGGAAAACTAGATTCTACACTTTCTTCTTTCTCTCATGTTTCTTCCTTCTCCAACTCTGTAACATTTTCCTGACTGCTATTAATAATGCTACTGGAAGTTGATGGCTGAGAACAGCCCTCACTTTCTTGTGACCGGGAGGCTTGTGTGACTTTATCATTATCTTCACCAACACATGACTCTCTGAAATCAGTTGCTGCAGTTTTTTTTGTTTGTTTGTTTTTTGTTTTTTGGGGGGAGGGGTTGTTTGTTTTGTTTTTTTTACCATCAGGCACATGCAAGCCTTCGTCTGCCTGTGTTGAGTTTTCTAATTTGGCTTTCTCAGGGAGACTCCCCTTATCTTTCCCTTTGTCTTTAGGAAGCCAATTCTCAAGAAGGGGCCAACATCATTTGCAATGTGATGGAAGGGGAGGATTCGTTTCTTTGCATGAAGTGCGCTTCCAATAGTCAGTTGAGGAAATTTCAGGATCTTCTTCAAATGAATCTGTATCACTTTCCCCTGCCTGATACATAGTAACTCGATATACGTCGTCATCTTCATCTGAGAGTTCTTGTCCTTTTTCACTAAGACTATAAACCTCTATGTGAAGAGATTCAACTTCACATTCTACACTGAGTTGATCTGAAACTGAATCCTGATCCAACGAATCAAGTGAATGTTCACTTGCCCCATCATCCAGATCCAGACGTGATGGAGTCTCTGTCAACTTCTTCACAACCTATCTCTCCTGTTACACGCAGAGCCTGGCTTTTGTCAAAAGAAAGAGACACATTGTCTGACTTGTGGCGTTTTCTTTGTCCTTCACCAGACAATTCATCTGAATTTTCTTCTGTCTCACTAATTGCTCTCCTTCTAGATGAGGTAGACAGCGTAGAAACCAAATCTGAAGATGAAGGTTTTTCTTCTTGTAGCTCTTGCCCAGGGTCCTTTTATTCTCCCTCACCTTCAAGGTGATACATGTTCTCACTCACAGATGTGCGAGGGTCTGATGGTTCCTGCTGATTGACTACTGTCAAGTTTCTGTAGATCTTTGCATATATTTTCCTGCGTTCTTTCACAGAGAATCTTGGTACTCCAAACAAATCTCCTAGAAGGTCATTTAAACAGTATACAGTATGTTGACGTTTCTCATCATATAATCGTTTAGTCATAATGTATTGGCCAAGATAAAATATAACCTCTCATAGCGTGTCTTTTGGCACCAACAGACTTTAACAACTTCAAAAGCAATGACTTCCTTCTAACCAGGGTCTCTTGTTCCAAAGCAGGAATCTGTGAGGTGCTTACAGCACTGTCAGTAGACACAGACATGTTGGTATTGTACATTGGCCTGGATCAATACAGAAAACTTGCTGTACACTGTGATCACAGGTGTCTATCTCCAATTGCCAGTGAACACAGCTGTTCCTTACCACGCGGCATTTTTGGCACCCAGAGTGGGGCCAGGGGTTCCCGAGGACTCCCCAGTTCCCGTCACCCGGCACTATTCTTCTCACGCACCCACACCATTGGGGCGTTCGGACACACTCAGAGGCGCGAGGAAGGAGGCTCCTGGTTGTGGAAGCAGCCAGACCTCCGCCGGGGTGGGGGTGAAGGTCGATCCTGCCTGCAGAGTAGGTTTCTTGTTCTATCTCTTCCAGTCACACAGGGCCACAAAGGCCCGTAATCAAGCAGCGGCACATCCCTCAAAGTTACAGTTTTAAAAGTATGGTGATAGTGGGCACCCTTGTCTTGTACCTGATTATAACATGAAGGTTTTCAGTTTTTGGCCACTTAATATGATGTTGGCTGTTGATTTTTCACAGATAGCCTTTATTAAGTTGAGATATAGACCATCTATTCCAATTTTTTGCAGGGTTTTTATCATGAATGGGTGTTGGGTTGAATTTTGTCAAATGCTTTTTCTGCATCTATCGAGAGGATGATGTGGTTTTTGTCCTTGACTTTGTTAATATAATGTATTACATTTATTGACTTAATGTATGTTGAACCATCCTTGTATCCCTGGAATAAATCTGACTTGGTCAGGATGTATGATCTTCTTAATGATCCTCTGTATTCTGTTGGCTAGTATCTTACTGAGGATTTTTTGCATCTATATTCATTAAGGAGATTGACCTGTAGTTCTCTGTTTTAGTTGCATCTTTCCTTGGTTTGGGAATCAAAGCGATACTTGCTTCCAGGAATGAATTTGAAAATATTGCTTCCCTTTCAATTTCATTGAAAAGTTTGGAGAGTAATGGCAGCAGTTCTTCTCTAAATGTCTTGTAGAATTCAGCAGTGAATCCATCAGGACCTGGGCTTTTCTTTGTTGATAAGTTTTTAATTACATTTTCAATTTCACTGATTGTAATTGGGGTGTTTAAAATGTTTCTATCTTGTTAGTTCAACTTTGGTAATTCATAGTGTCTACCATTTTATTAGAGTACAGGTTCTCAAAGTAGGTATTAATGATCCTGTGTAGCATGGGAACTAGCAGAAAGAATCAACAACTAGGATCTCATCTTATTAAAAAGCTTCTGCACTGCAACAGAAACCATCCACAGAACTAAGAGACAATCTGCAATGTGGGAAAAATTTTTTACCAGCTGCTCCTGAGAGAAAGGACTATTATCAAGAATATGTAAAGAACTCAAAACAATCAGCAACCCCAAATGTAAAGACCCAATTCAAAAATGGGCATCTGAAATGAACGGACATTTCTCAGACAAGGAAGTAAAAACAGCAAGTAAATATATGAAAAAATGTTCCACATCACTGGTCATTGAGAGATGCAGATGAAAACAACACTGAGATTCCGCCTCACCCCACAAAAAATGGCTGCTATCAAGAAATCACACAATAATAAATGTTGGCGGGGTTGTGGGGAGAAAGGAACCCTTTTCCATTGTTGGTGGAAGTGGAGACTGGTGCAACCACTATGGAAATCAATATGGAGATACCTCAAAGAGCTGGGACTAGAGGTTCCATTTGACTCAGCCATAGCTCTGCCAGGTATCTTTCCAAAAAAATTTTAAAAAATCATATCACAGGGACATATGCACACCTATGTTTAAAGCAGCACAGTTTGTAATAGCTAAAACATGGACACAGCCCATTTGCCCATCAGTTAGAAACTGGATAAAGAAGATGTGGTTTTTATATAAATGGAATACTACTCAGCCATAAAGAATGAGAAATTAGAGTCATTCATAGGAAAATGGATATGTTTTGAGGATATACTCCTAAGGAAAATAAATAAGTCACACATATGTAAATAGTTTCTCTGGTGTGAAAAACTACCATAGTACAAAAGATCCTAATGGGATAATTAACAATATGAAATAGGGAGAAAAGGGCTAAAGGTGTAGGGAAAGTGGTAAGTGTAGTGGAAAGGGAATAAGGGAAAAGAAAGACATATGAGAAAATGAAAAAATGGAAATAAAGTGTCTGTAAATGGGGAGGGGAGGAGGGGATGAAGGGAGGGCAGGAACAAGGGGAAAAAATGAGAATCAAGACCTGTCATGTAAAGGTACAAGATCCCAGTAATGAGTGTAACTGTACTGTATACCTAGAATGTACCAATAAACTCAATAAAAAGAAAAAAAATAAAAGTATGACTTGTTCTGATTTAAAATTTAAAGTATTGAGTACTTATATTACTTCAACAATTTCAGATTAGAATGTAATACGACTGCTTTTTCCTATAACTCAATTTAATCCTTATCTCATATACCGCTATCTCTTAGGTAGCACTTTCACAGCATTATGGCTACAGGAGTAAGGATTCTGTGGGAGCCTTCATAGATAACATTGTCTTTACAACAATCCATATAGAAATAGCCTTCCCTTTTTGAATGGACTGAAGTAGATTTCCCCAGGCCAATATTCTGGTTTCCAAAGTAGAAAATACAGACATATTGCAAAAATAATTTTTTTTTAGTATATGAAAATTTTGGCAGTAGCAGTGAATTTTAATTCTGAAACAGGGCCTTTCCAAAGTGAGCTGGTCATTTTCCTTCTTATGGATGTTTGTAAATTCTGAGTACATTTGTCTATGATTTAGCCATAGAATCTACTAGAAGAAAATAGAGACCAGTGAGATTCTAGGGTTGAGTGTACCTGGCTCAATAAATAAAATACTTGAAGAATAATAGAGTCAAAGCCAAGTTTCCCCAGGGGCACTTGCTGAGTTTCTGCAGCTTCAAACAGGAGAAGGAGGCCTCTACCAAGGGCTTCTAAAAGACAGATTCCTACTTGTTGTAATTTCATGATGTTTAAGAGACAAACTGCTACCAAAGGTAAGTTTTTAAGTGCACATAAAGAACACATCTCTCTTTTAAGAAAAGAATATATTAACCAAATTTTCAGGGTTCAGTAAGGGATGCAATAGCAATCAAAATCATGTGGCTATTGTTAATGTTGCTGCTGAAATTAGCTTATTCTAAACTTTATGCAGAAATTTTCGTGAATAAAAATGTACATATATATGTTATAAGGTATTATTTGGAAGCGTATATGGGCTAGCTAAAGCATCCATGAAGGAAGAGGAAGAGGAAGAGATAGTGGAGGACTTATACTTGCTAGAAAGCAAGGTTTATTGTAATTAGAGTAATTAAAAAGGGCACATGTCTTAGTCACATTTCTCTCATTGCTTAGACAAAAATACCCAACACCCAAAGTTAAAAGGGGAAAGGGGAAAGGTTTATTTAGCTCACAATTTGTAGAGGTTTCAGTCCATAATCGCCTGACTCCAAGGCAGGGTAGTGTGGCAGACAGGTATTACAGAGAGGCAGTTCATGGCAAGTAGATAGTAGCAAAGCATATCACCACAGCTCTTTCTATCCTTTATATCTTATCCAAACTACCTGCCTTTAGGGCTGGTAAGACACAAGCCATTAATCCCAATGCCTTTGATCCTAGCGTTACACCATGAATCAGCCTCAATGTCACACACTCAAGTTATAGCCCCCTCTGAAAAAAAAGCCCCAACTATGACAGCATAAAGCTTTGGAGCGGGGGGCCTCTAGCCACAAGCCATAACAGTGTACTATTCTTACAAGCTGACTAAAGCGAGAGTAGAAAAATACCTCAACATACATAGATACATATATATTCATTGATTTATCTTAGTCTGGAAAGAATGATCTATTCAATAATTTATGGAGGATCAAGTGAATATGTACATAGAAAAATATTAATTTGGGGTCTTCCTCTCACTACATAAAAATTTAATTTGTGGCATGTCAAATACACTTGGAAGATAAAACAGTAAATGTTATACAAAAACATGGAAATATGTAATTCATACAGAGAGATTTTTTTAAATGAACAATGAAAACACTGATCATACAAGAAAATATTGATAAATGTGGATTTTATTTAACTTACGTACTTTGATCAAAAAGTAACGTTTATTTTTAGTAAAAATGCAAGCTAGAGGTATGGCAAAGATAGACAAAATATAGATGCCTGACAAAGTACTGTTATACAGAATGCAAAATTTTCTAGTTGTCAATACAAAACAGCCAATATTTTTAAATTGGTTAAAAACTAATAGACATTTCTCAAAAAGGATATCTAAATTGCCACTAATTTTTAAAAATTGTCCAACAGCATTATTCAGTAGTGAAATGCAAATTAAACTGTCAATGAAATATAATTACATCTCAATATAAAAAAGAAAAACAGATAACTGCAAGTCAAATCAAGGGATACGAAACAATCAGAAACTGATTGCACTGCTTGTGAAATGTAAATATTCAAATACTTTGTAGATTTGATTGTCAGAAATAAAAATGAATGTTTATAAATTTTATAAGCAGACATGGCACTTCTGTGTATATGCTCAAGGCAAATGAATACTTTTGTCCACTAGCAGACATTTACAGTAATGTTCATAAGTAGATTTATTTAAGAGTCTCAAAGTGAAAATAACTCTTCTTGTCATCAACAGGAATATGTGGAAAGAAATTGTAGTGTAGTTATACAAGTGTAAAATATACAACAACCAAAGAGAGAACTTTTGGAGCACAAAACAGTGTTTTATAGCAGTGACCAACTGCTACACACAAATTAATCACTCAGGCAAAATACTGAGGAAAATAAACTGGACCTTCCTAGCCAACCATATAATTTGATTCGATTTATGTGACATTCACACAGCCAAATCTGACGTATGGTAATACAGGTTGAATACGCTTAGCATTGAGGAACAGAATGAAGAATATCATCTAAAAGGAATCTTTCAGTAGCACAGTACAGTACTGGAAATTGTTCTCGTGATATATATGATGAGTCCAGATGTGTACCTACACAGGTATCACCTTGTGTCCCTGAGAGATTGGTTGTAGTACCCAATAAACAACTATGTTCAAGGATAATTAATTCCTTTCAACAAACTGACATAATGATTGCATATAACTTATTGTTATGGCTGTATCTAGATGTTCTGCCAAAAATTCATGCATTAAGTGGAACTTTTCAGAGCTGGCTGGATCTGGGATCAAGTTTGTGTGCTACTAAATTAGTATACTGATTGGAATTAGAATAGATGTAATATGGACAGTTCAGTAAATGGATTTACTGAAGCCTCACCCTTGCTATGGGTGGCACCACTCACAAGGTTTATAGCCTGGGTGGAATAAAATGAAAAGGCTTTCTGCCTTCTTCCTGCCATGCCATGAACTGTTTCTCCTCTGCAGTGCCCCTCCACTGTGCTACCCTTCCTTGGGGTTAGCTGACTATGGACCGAAACCTTTACATATTGTAAGATAACATAGACCTTTCCTCTAACTTGTTGATGTCAGGTATTTTGTCCCAGTAATACAGGAGAAATATAACTCCTAACCTGCTAGATGTTAACTGTGTTGAATTCGTGTCCCCTGAAATTAAAGAATAAATTGCCAAGAGCAAAGGAGGTTTAAGAGTAATAGGAAAGATTTATTGAAAAACAGTTCCAGAAGTGGATTGTAACAGAAGTCAGTTCTCTAGGAATGTTTTATAGTGCAAAAGCATGAGGTGAGTACGAAATCACAAGATGGTTACAACTTAGGTCAAATTATAACCAACCAATAAGATTATAAATATAGTTACTTAGCTAATATGAATCCAATAGGAAAGTGGGGCAGATACCAAGGATATATGGCTGACATCATTAACCTTGCCTTATCTGTGACTTCTAAAACAGGAAGATTTAGGGGAAGGGATGGGTCTAGGTATTCAGGTTACCCATTGGGGTATCTGATGCACATCTGAACTTAATGAAGTGAGTGGTACCCATTAGAATATAATCTGAAATTTCCACTCATCCCTTAGGGAGGTATGCAAGTCTTGCCATTGTGATTTTAATCTAAAGGCCTTGCCTTCTTCAGGTGCACCTCTAGCCACAGTTTTGATGTGTTTTCATTTTCTGCACTGAGACCCTCAAAAGGCCTATCCTCTCTGACTATATATTAATTTCTATCTAACTTAGCTGCCTATAGTACCAGCTATGAGAAAAGTAACCAAGCAGCTACTCAGATCCTTCTACAAACAGTAAAAATTTGTTGTAAATTTCCTCCATCACCTTGTTTGGTGTTTGATTTTTTAAATTTTTAAAATGGCCATTCTATCTTATATCTTTTAGTACTTGTGTGTTAATCAGTAAGCAGAGATGCACATGAAATTCACACACACACACACACACACACACACACACACATGCACGCACGCACACACACACACACACACAAAAACAGAAGAATGAACTCCTACATCAGGACTTGTGTTGAGGAGAGACACTCTTTGTAATATCTCCCAGGATTATAAAAAATAGCCCAGGATCAGCTATCCAAATATCTCTGACTTGCAGATTTCAGGGCTGGAATGCAGGGTGCTTTTTACTCAGTTACTCATGCAGATGATTCTCATGTATCATGAAATAAAGAATACTAGCTATTCAGCAATATTTTTTTCTGAGCACATAGCCAAACAATATTCCAGAGTTTTTCATTGTCAAGGGACTACGTGGTTGCCAAAGGCTGACAAAGTTAAAATTGTCATTTTAAGTATATCCTCAAAATTCTTCCTCCCACCTATTCTCCATGCTACTTTCCCCTTCCAATCAGGAGAGAGGTGAGCCCCTGGTACACTTTCCTGGTACATTTTGAAGTTATGTGTGGAAGAGCAGCAGAACTGCAGAAAAAGCTCCTCATCCAGAATAATTTTTTTACATAGCGACACCTCCTACTGACAAAGCCCACCCACTCCAGGCTTCTGCAAGAACATGAGTGCATTATGATTATATTTAAATTTTGGAGATTTTTAATCCCAGCTATTAGCATTACCTAACCATCCAAAAGGAAAAACAAAACAATGGTGTAATGATTAGACAAATCTGTACTCAGCCCAGTTTAACACTGACGTCTCTGGATGTCCATAGTGAGCAGCCGTGCCACTTACTACAGGAATCTCCTCATTGTACCATGAAGAAAATATGTAGTTTATCCACCCTATTTACTCTCATTCAACTTCTTAGTTAGGGATATTTTACTAATTGTGTCGAAAATACATCTTGGTAACTGCCATTTGTGTGCAGCTATGTATCCATTTTTAAAATCATTACTGTATTTATAACTATACTCTCAAATCAATATGTATTTATAATTACGCTCTCAGGCAAAGTGGCACTTATTTATCTAAAAAATAGGATCAAGATATTCTAATTACTCTAAAGCTATTTCTTATACATCTTGCACTGTTTATAATAGTAAAGAAAAAATGTGCTTTTGAGCAAAATTTTTCAGTGTTCAACCCTGGAAAGAGAACATTGTCCCTTTTCATTTTCTTCTCTTTTTTAGTCTGACTAAAAGTGATTTGACTACTTTTAGGTTATGTAAAGATCACAAAATAGCTTATCCTTCTAACAAAACCAAAAGTTGCTCAAATGTCTTAGTTTATATCACAAAAACTCAGAATGATGCAGTGCTTGTCTTTGAAGTGTAGGTCTTCTGTGTGGTTTGCAATTAACTTCATGATGCAAAAATGTATGTATGTCTGAAATGCTTTAACTTCAAACTCATTTTATTTTTCTGGGAAGGTTTCCAAAGAGTTCATGTTGTCATCAATGCTATGAACTTGACACAATTTCATTATCTATTATCCATTGTACTTGGAAATATCAATCCCATGATTAATTTTAAGCAGTTAGCATTATTTAGGGTATGTTATACATTTCTTATAGGTTCAATTGCATTTTTCAAAATAATATTTAGGATGGGAAAGAAGTCATTTTGTATGAGTTTTACAAATTGTGTTAACTCCTTGCTATGAAAGAAAATATTACACACTACATATAGTAGAACTAATGACTTTTATTCAAAGTGTACATAGTTGACTGCTCTGTAAAAGAACTTTACTGTCTACATTTTCCTGTAACTTTACTGTTTCAGAATCACTACATTTTTCTCTTCACATGAGACTTTGGACATCTCAGTAAGGACACCTGAAGCTTGTTTTGTGTGTAATTCATTTCATCTTATGCCGCATGGAAGTGATTTTAGCTCTCTTCCCTAGTCCCACTGACAAATACATAGCTAACTAAATAACTGAAATCTGAAAAGTAGAATGATGTTGAATATATCTATCTAATGGAATACATTACTGTGGCTCTCTATATAGTGTTAATTATCTTTAAACAATAGTTAAAAGCAGAGAAATCAATTCCTTATATTGGTTCAGGTAAAAAATGACAAGATATATATATGTAACACAGTTTTTACTTCAATCCCTTCTAATTGAGGAAAATTAGGTAAAAATCTACAGACCTGTGTGGGTATTTTTTTTCTTGAATTAGAATGAGGAAAATGAATCATCCTTCCAGATAGGTTTTAAAGTTTTCTAGTATCTGTCCAACTGAAATTTTTTGCAAAAAATTTGTATATTCAGGTCAAATTTCATATTTTAACTCATTATTCTCTCTCTTTGATGAAATATGTCTCAATTTCTGTGCAATAATTATTTCTGTAAATTTATCCCTTTCTCTAGTCACTAAGGAAATACTCACATTGCCCAGTATTATGGGGTATTATGGCAGAAGAGAAGATGAAAAGAATACTTGAAAGCATAGTAATATTTATAAACTGAAAATTTAGCCAAATGCCTTCACACATTAGTTTTCCATAGAGCATATATATATGAGAAAAACAGTCAGGGAGTTAAAGCCTTCTGCAGAATAGAATAGAAGAAATCAATGAACAATTTCTTTAATTCCCTGCATTGATAGGGAAGGCCTATCTTCAGCTGTCAGACCTATTGTCACCAGACTGAAGGGCAACCACGAGTCCAGGCATCACGTTGCTTTCCTCTCCCATGTAAGTTATTAGAAAAGCTGCTTTAAAGAAATATTTACTGGGTTCCTTTTAGAAGATGACAGCTTATCATTACTAACTCCTACCCAGTGAATATTTCCCCTTCACTCTGCACTTTGTCTCTCTCCATGAACTCATAATCATAAGAGAAAGCAAATGGAAATCACTTATTCCTGCTGAAGTCTGGAAGTCGCATTACCATCAGTCATAGCCATGTGGCAAATGTTCCCAGAGAAGGAGAAATTAAACAAGATGAGAAAGCACCTGACTTCGGAACTCTCACAACTAGATCATTTTAAAGTTGCACAGTAAATTAACTTAGAGTGATATTCACTGACACTTTAAAACATGACCGTGACTTAAAGCCTACAGACTTTTGCATATTTTTAATCCTGTATGAATACTACTATCTTTTTATGTTGTATTTTAATTGTAAAGTCATATGAGCATACTGACAAAATCAATTAATTCAGAAGAAAATAAAATAAAAAAATCTGTCTTTCTGTTCCTATGATTGCCAATTTTTCTCTGTAATCATGATGGCTAGTCAGGCTTGTCACTGATTTTTCTGCCTTTATATAAAATAAAACAGAATACATTTATGTAAATACAGACAAGAGCGATTGTGTTTATATAGCTAATTTTAGATGAATATAGCCATGCTATACATTCCCATGTATTTTGGTTTTATTATTCATGCCCCATGAACAATTTGTATCTGTAATTGTGTTCTAGTGAATCTTTATTAATATACATGTCTATATGTAACTACAAATACATATGTTACTAAATGAGTCTTTCATAAAATTTTTCTAAATGGTCTCAGATGAACATCATGATAGGTTCAGTTAACTGTCGCATTTTTTAACTAGAGGTATAAACTCCCAAATTAATGAATTGATCACAAATTCGGGTAGATCATACATTTTACAATCAGAAGACAGAGTTAGGTTCTGGAATCAACACTGTTTGACATTGGAGATGTCATATAACTTGTGTAATGTTTTCATAGCTCTCTCTTCCCTCAATCTCATTTAATAATAATAAAATGACTGCTAATAGAAATACCAACAGTCACTCATTTCTCAGTGAATCCACCAGTAAGCTTATAGTCCACCTTCACTATTTGCTTCCTTGTGTATTACAGATATAGCTCATAATTTAGCAATAAGTAGTAATACTATAGATCTGAATTTCAGTTCTAATATTTACCAGAGTACCTTCAATATTACTGCTAGGCCAGAGATTAATAAATATCCACTTAACGGGATGATTAAGGAAATAAAACTTTGATTTGATCAGTGAATCCATTTAACCACTAGAGCCACTGTTGACACACCTAAGAACAAAGCCAGATAAATCCATTTCCAGTCTGAAAATCACTACTATCTTTTACTTTACATTTCTAAAGATAAGGACAAGTGTTAGGTACAATCTCCAAAGTAAATGTAGAAGCAATTTGATTTTTACTCATGCACATCATCGTACTTCTCTATTAGAATTCACTGAACTGATACAACCTCAATTACTTTGCAGTGAGCTCCCAGTTTGAATCACTCTTAAACTTGAAGCTGCTCTGTAAGTTTACTTGCAAATAAGTTTACTTGCAAGAGCTCTGGTGCTGCAAGCAGAAGCACTTCGGATTCCCTGTTTCTTCCCATGATGACGGCCATGCACAAGAAACACAAATTTGTTATTGGTTTCAGAATTTCAGCAGTAGAACATGGTTCTAGAAACACTTTGACCCTGACAAGCCTGAAAACCTTAGGATTGAATGGGAAACTACTTTGTCCACTTTTGATCACTACAGAATGAAACTCTACATGTCTCTCTGTACCTGAAATTGATTTTCCAGGGATTGACTTACTGATACTTAGATGCAGAACTGAAGGAAAAGAGACCAAGCAGAGAAGAAGAAAACATGAAAGAAGAGGTCAGAAAAGGTCATTATATTCTCTCCTGTGCTTCACCTACATCAGTAATACAAATGGTGTATTTTACGTTGGTCTGTATTCAGAATGAACAAATATAATAAGACATTTCTGCAAAATGGTTATGTACTGTAAAAGTGTACGTATATTTTCTTTTAACCAAATTCAGAAAAATATATCAATAAAAGAATGGCTTTCTACTTCCAAGAGCAACAAAACATTACAGTGAAAAGTTATAACAAGAACCTAATGTTATCTTACCTTAGAAAGTCTGCAATTATACATACAAGATTTAAATAAAATTCGTCACCCAGGAGTATGTAGTATTTGCTGGCTTTGAGGATCAAAACAAAGGACATCAGCACATCTTAAGCCATATTGTAGGCTTAAAAGTTCCTCTTTCAAGTTCCTTCAGCTTTAGGTGCTTCTTACTTTAGTGTTGACTCAGTTATCTAAGTAGTTGGTATTTTAGATGGAAAATTAATACCGTTCTTTAGAATTGCCAATTTTTCTAGTGATATGTATATACTTGTTTATAATATATGAAATAGCTATAACTATGTCTACTTATAGGTGTCTTTCAAAGATTAGAGGAGTTAAATTTATCATAATTGGCATATGGTAAAAAATCTCATGAATGTAACTATTTGGTGTTATACAGATAACTCTTTGAGATAGAGTCAGTTAGTTGATGTACAGTTTCCATTGCTTTTTCCAGATCAGATTCTACTGCATTTTACAGTGTAAGAAGACACAATCACTAGTTCTTGATCTAAAGGTACATTTAACTATCTTATACAAGTGACACAGCTTAACCGCTACTCCTTCCTAATGCAGGGCATCCCTATTTGGCATGAGCTTGAAAAATACTTTGAAATTTGCAGCAGAAGCTATTCCTTGGGTTGAGAATGTAGTTCAGTAGTAGAGCCTTTTCCTACCATGCTTGAGGTCCTGGGTTCAATTCCTACTACCTCAAAAACATGGAAGCTACTGACAAAGTAGACCTCTGATGTGGTGTGAAATTCCAGGAGTCTTGCTTCACAATCAAGAAGGTTGTATGTTTTCTGTTGCTAAGTTATTGCAAAGGATTTGGTTCTCAGTATAATCATGATCAAAGTTTAAAGCAGAAAGAAATATCTCTATTGATTCCTTTATTCTGCTCTTTCTTTGTATTCATCAATAGGAAACAAATGAAGAACCCCAGAAAAGACATGCTTTAAAGTCTAAAAGCAAATAAAAATAAAAAGTAAAACAAAGCCACATTGCAGGTTTCAAGATGTTCTGTTTGCAATTGGGCAGCTGCTGCCAACCAAGTAAGAACAATACTGTAGCTCAGCTCCAGTCTAAGTGGATTGTCAGCGCAGTTCTGGTGTTCAGAGGATCTAAAAGGAGCTGTACTACATGCACAAGGATTCTGCCTAGCTATGTTTTCACATTGTTTGAACTTGTGGCAGATTGCACTTTACAGTGACATTCTGTGATGGGTTCTTGGCTCAAATTTAGCAGGAATAGGCTTTGAAAAGTCTTTTTTCTAATGGTGTTCACTTCAGAAACACCTCAGTGTGAGCCTGAAACTGGACCTTAGGTATAAAGGAAATATAAAATTTAAAACTATAAGAGTGTAAGAGGCATAAAGCGGAGACACGGAGTAACAAACGTCTTTCTGACAAAAAGACTGAGGCCTAATTGACTTATTTGAACAGAAGGCATCCAACTCACTTGAGCCATAAAACAGAGATAATAAGTGAATAATAAAACCTATAGATATGTTTTCCTAGGCAGGTAAATAGTTAATGTAGTTTTTATTGTTGTTGTTGTTTTTTTTAATCTATAGGACATACATAAAGCCACGAGTTGAATTTGAGTTTTTACATACTATTGTGGAAGTAACAGAGAAAATCAGGACCCATCAGTGAATTGTTACCATCTTGATGAGATAAGTACAGAAACTGAGAGCAAACTTTTACAACTGTTTAGAGTGACTTGACATTTCTATAACCGTTAAGCTCATGATCAGTGGACTTATTGATTAGGGTAACGTACATTTCAGGTGTTTTGCAAATCTTGCTGTGCAAGTCGTGTGCATTTCTCATGTGTGATACAACCATATATCTGTTCATAACTGAATGACAGGTTTCAAATAGAAGAAAAGAAGAATAAATTTATTTCCTCACAAAGTTAGCTTTGGAAGTACTGATCCAGATGGCCCAAGAGACATTTTTATGCCAAATACTTCTACTGCCGAGTGCGAAACAGTTATTTGCTTCCTCGCGATACTGTGTTAAGGCAGTTAACAGTCTTACAGTACAACTTATTTATGGAAGAGGTTATGGAAGATACACTCTTGTGCTGTATCTATCATCCCTTTTCCATAACTGGCTGTGGAGTACTCCTGATGTTTCTTCTTGGCTGAGAATATCTCATTACAACATGCAGGCTTTTTGGGCAATTGGAATCTTTTGGCTGTTTTAGCTGGGTGGTCAGCCTGCCCCATTGTTTCACTCTGAGCCAACTCTTCAGGCCCATCCCAGCTTCAGAGCTTCCTCTGCTACAGTTCGGGGCTTTTCTTGTCATCACATCACAGCCTGCCTTTGTTTTGGCCTAGTTTTGTTTCCTTCACATTTCCACAGCTGTTAATCACAAGAATGCTTCCCAATAAATTTCCGCATGCTTATTTCTAGCTCAGAATTTTCTTCCCAAGAAACCAATCTGTAAACAGGAGAACTTGTTGATAGATAGTTTTACTTTTGTTTCAATCATCAGGGCAACATTAATAAAGAATAAACCGTGGAATAACTGAGAGATGAGTAAAGGAAGGAGTGTGATTTGGGGAGTGTGGGGCTGCTGCCAGATAACTGTGGGGTCAAAACTGAGAGCTCGGGCCACCTGGGGCAGGAGTGGAGAGAGCCAGCACCAGAAGGGTACAGGCTGTTCTTCTGTATAGGAAGAAATACAAGTGATACACTTTCCTTTTTCATTATCAGGCACAGGCTTTACTTTCTTTTGTTTTGTTTTTCTTTTTATATTTTTTAAAAATTGTATATTCATAAATGAAAACACAGTTCATTTTGTCCCTCACAGAGCTGTGCCTAGGGTTTCAGGTTTGGTACTTGTTCGATACTACCTTGTACTGATTAGTGCCCATAAAGTATCACATCCCATTTTTTCCCTAGGAGAGACCATCACTATTCTTTTTACTATTATTACTGTTACTAGCGGTATTTTTCACTTAGTATTATGGTAGAGACAGATTTCAATGTAGCTAATTTTTTGGCACTTTTTAGTATATTTTTATTTTAATTGACAGAAATCATGCATTTTTACAAGGTATAATGTGATATTTCAATATGTGTTCAATGTGCAATGATTGAATCAAGGCAGGTTTCATGTCCCATTGCCCCCCCCCTTGGGATCTATTATGGTTTGAATCTAGATGTGTCCCAATAGCCTCATGGCATCATAGGTGGGGCTTTTCAGAGGTGGCTGGATTTGCAGTGTGTGATGCTGGGATTAAGGCTTTTGATTACTACATCACTCCACTGTTTGGTGTGGCATTGTTCTGGATATGGGTAATAGCCTGGGTGTGAGTGCTACCTGCCCCAAGGGAGTGTAGCCAGCATAGACTGTAAGGTACAGAGACGGCTGCTGCTGAGGCTTGCTGATGCTTCACTACACTGTTTTCCTGCCTTCTGCCTGCCACACAATGAGCTGTTTGTTCTCTGTCACACCCGTCTATCTTGCTAGCCTTGGAGCCAGGCGGTTAGGAACTGAAACCTTTACAAACTTTGAGCCGAAATAAACTCTTCCATCTTTAATTTTGGTATCTGGTATCTTTGTCTCAGCAATAAGAAAAGAAACTAAGATAAGATAATTCAGAATCCCATTTGCTATTAATAGTATAATATTCAATGGTAAGTTGTACATCATAGTTATCCTATAGCGCTAGAGAACATTGGATGTTATATGTCTGTGCAAGTGCACCTCTCCTCATGATTTCCATTCCTTCTCTGTTCCTACCTCCCTTTCATTCTTTCAGTCTCTGATAATCACCATCCTACTTTCTACTTCTTTGACAATCAACTCATTATCTTTCACATAAAAGGTACTTGCATATCTGTCTTTCTGTGCCTGGCTTATTTTCATGTAACGTGAGTCCTTCGCTTCGTTTTTATTTACAGTATGTCATCTAAGAAATTGGAATTGCCTCAATAAACCTAGTTTTATTGCAAAGAGCTCAAAAGCATTCCTTAAAAGTTTGAAATTGTCTAACCATAATTGAGTCTTATCATATTGCTATGATCACACCTGAAATTTCTTAGCTTTGTGATTCCCTAGTTGCTCTAATATTGAATGATTCACTAATCTACCTGGCATCACTTGAGACTAGCTAGAAATTCAGAAACTCAGTCCCTTCTACACCTACTGAATCAGATACAGTGCTTTAAAAAGATCCCAAGGTACTTCTCAGACATACTAATAACTGAGAAACATTGATCCATGTAACTGAAATCTTCAGTGAATTTTATGAATTCTGTTAATTTTGCAGCTTGTGTGGCTATGCAAACAATTTTAGTGTTAGAAGAAAGTTGTACAGCATTACCTTTGTCATTCATTCTCACCAAATCCGAAAGAGTTTACATTCTGTAAGAAAGTTGAAGGGGTGAACTGGAGCCAGAATAATAACCCATCCCTACACCAAAAACAAAACAAAACAACAGCAACCGTTAGTTCTTCCTGATCCAAAAACCTTAGTGAGGACAAACCACCATGAGAAATAGAAATCTAAAGGAAAATATCAGTTAAGGCACAACCTAAATTTCTTAAAATAACTCATAAGAATGTTCCTACATAATCTGGCATTTCCCATTTCAATTTATCTTTTGTTGCTTTCCTACTAAATATACATACATGCCAGCACATGCAAGCACACAAATTGCTAGACCGATCTGTTTTCAGTTTTATTGATGTAATTATATGACATCTCCCTTCCTGAAGCATTCTGGTTTTCACATTCTATTCATCTAAAATACTTAATATTCTTATTTCAAATTTTAGATATTTTTTCTTCCAGAAAGTCTTCTATAGCTCTAACAGAATGCTGCAGCCTCTCTACATTGTTGTGTAATACAGCAAGTGTCTGATCCATTAGGCTATAAACCTTGGTTTGGCACTATATTCTATAGTATATGAACACATCATGATTGAATAAACAAATAATAAATATATCGGTCATCTATGGCTAAATAGCAATATTGTCACAAACTTAGCGGCTGAAAACAATGCCAATCATGGTTCAGGAGGCTGGTCATGGGGTCATACTTTGCAAGATAGCAGTGAAGTTACTGGCCAGGACTGGAAACTTGTCTGGAGTCACAAGTCTGGAAGGATTTCCAAGCTCTTTCTGTTTGTGGACAGAATTCATTTCCTTGCAGTTGTGTGATTCATGACAGCTTGTTTCTTCAAAGCCAGTGATGGAGATGGAGCCATTAGCAAGATGAATGTGATTCTGAATATTAAGCATCTTCAGTAGGACTCTGTATCTGCATAAACCAAACTTTCTCAGTCGAGCTGGCTTCCTATTACACACGAAAATACCACTTCATTGACAGAGGGGTAACATTTATCTTCCCAGTGTGAGTCTTCAAATATGTTTTTCTTTTCTGCTAACCTTAGTCAATAATCAAGTTGTGTGCTAAGATGAAAATTTAAAGCTACTTGGCAGCTCCATGTAATTCTCATACATTTATCTCACCTCAGTGGTTTTATGTCTCTTACTTCCTCTGATTACCTCTAAAGAGTTGCTAATAAGCTGTCAGGCACCTGTGCCTATGGAAAGGGGAGACTTTCAAATTTGCCTCTACCAAAGGTACATAGTATTTTCTACCTGTTGTGTAACTAAATTTCTCATGTTTCTGTAGAGACAGTGTCAGCCCACTGTGAAACTCATTTTAGCTCTACTACCTTTTCAAAAACTAAGAATCTTAATGATTCATTTCTTTAGAAGAATAATAAAATAAAGATGAAAATAGAGACCTGCCTTTGATTATCACAAATAACAAATACTTATTTTCACATTAATTATATGTGAACATTTACTCAAACTATTTACATCTCTCCAATGATCTCAGATTTTCATATTCATGATTCATGTGTGTACGCTTTAAACTCATTGTACTCTTTGTACCTTATATTAGTTCTCAATCAATGAAACTGGGAGTTGCTATTGTCAGGACATTACCATAAACATAAAGTAGAAAAAGTTTCATTTTACAAATAGACTTTCCAAAATGTACAAATACAGAAAAATAGTGTGGTAAATAAAAGAAAATGACTGAGAGGGTGTTCCATAATTGTAAGATATTATGTAACTCCATGTTGGAGATTCCTGAGTCACAAATAGAGCGAATAAAAATAAATTTCCAATTACAACACATATGGTTAAACAATATATCACCAGAATAAAAGAGAAAGTACTAAGAAGCATCTAAGTGTAGTTAACTGTTGTCTACAAATTATAGTATCAAAAGTAGCAAACTAATGTTAGGTATTTATAATAGGAAAAGCAAGGGTACAATATATCAAGACTATTCTCTTTTGAGTTTTTCTGTAAATCTAAGACTTTTTTACCTTTCTGTCACTATAACAAAATACTCAAGATGATCAATTTATACAGAGGAAAGGTTTATTTTGGCTCACGGTTCAGAGGTTTCTTGGTCACTTGGCTCTGAGTGCCAATTTCCCCCTTGGTCATGCCTCCAGGGAGTGAACATCCTCGTACCAGGCTCTGCTTCTTAGAGGTTCCACCACAGCCCAGTAATACCACGTACTGGTGACCAATCCATTAAAGGGTGAGCCGTGGAGGACACATATCCATTCAGATCAACTGTCTCCTAAAAACACAGCTGCAGCAAATATGGCAATGTATTTACTTTTGCTAAATCTGGTAGTTGCTTGTATGCGTTTATAAAATACTATTTGCTATACTTTGAGGATTTCAGAAAATATTTTATAATTAACCATTTATAAAGAAAATATCTATTTGTCGAACTTCTTATTTCCTGAGCACTGGCTGTTCATGAAGATATTACAGTGGTACCTCACTTTGAGAACACTTTTGTTTGAGAACAATTTTGTTCACAAAAAGAAGTCTTTTGGCAAGATTTTGTTTTTGTTTGAGAACTCTAGATCGGGTGATAGGATTATGGCTATCCTTGCCACATGAGCCAGAATATGGCTCTCTTTGCCAGAATCATGGAACAAATTAACTTCATGAAATAAGGCCGCACTGTACATGTCCGCTTCTCAGAATACTGGAAATAACTAAAGTTCATTTCCTGAGCAGTTATTTTAAAAACTGAGGATTAAATGTGTTCCATCACTCCTATAAATTTTCAGATTGTAAGCATCCGAGGAAGCTTGATATTAAAGCAAATATAAGAATTTTATTCATGTGGCAGAAATATTAATAATTCAATTAAAAAGCCAACATGATCCACAAAATAAAGAGCTAATAATTTAAAAGTGCATGTAGTATTTTGAAAATTTAAAAATGAACATAATGTCATAGAAGTAAAAATGTACATCTATTTTACAAATGCCATATTTTTAGAAATTACCTATGCATTTTTTAAAAATTAGTACATTGTTACCTAATGTGGCCCTCTGTATTGGTTAACTCCACAATCTGTGTATTCATCAAGGTTCTTCAGAAAACTACATCTAGAGAGATGGAGAGAATCGGCTCATGCAACTATGGAAGCTAACAAGTTCCAAGATCAGCAGCCAGTAAGCTGGGGACTTGGGAGAACTAATTTAGTCCAGTCTGGCCCTGAAGGCCTGAGAAACAAGAGCTGTTCTAGGCCCACTCCTACCTCTTCATCCATCTCCCAAGTCATATCTGACTCGAGGTCTGTCTTCTGCCGTTTCCTCCTACTCTGTGTCTACTGATACTCACTTTTCTGTCATATTTTTGAAATTTAATGATAAGAATAGTAAACAAATTGACCTTAAAAAAGAAAGCTAACAGAGTGAGATGAACTAGATTCTGATATACAATATATGTACTTACCATGTATTATAGCTTAGATCTAAAATGTCCCCCAAAGTCTCATGTGTTCAGAGGGAAGCTCTAGGAAGCTGATTGGATGGGGAGGCTGTACTCACCAGTCAGGCAGAGGAGCAGGATGGAGCTGTGTCCCGCAGGAGAGACCTGAAAGGCTGTGTTATAGTCACCACCTCTGCCCTTTGCCCTCTGTCTCTTCTTGCTTTCTCTGTTTCCTGGCTGCCATAATTAGGCAGCTTCCGTCTGCCAGGCCTTTCTCTCATGGCATTCCTGACTTGGAAGTAGTTGATCATGGACTGGATCCTCTCAGCCAGATTAAACCACTTCTCCTTTAAATTGAGGGTGTTGTTTGTGGTGCCAGTAACCAAAAGCTCACCGATACACAGTGCAAAAACGATTTTACATGTCAGTTAAAAAAAAAATCAGAATTTTTTATTTTGAGGCAGGGTCTTGCTTTGTGCTTCCGACTGGACTTGAACTCGCTATGTAGCCTGGACTGGCCATGAACTCACAGTGATCCTCCTGCCTCAGTCTCCCCAGTGCTAGGATTATAGGCCTACACCACCATGCCCAGCAAAATCAGATTTGATTGTATTTATTTATTTTTACCCATAAAACAGAGGCTTCTTTTTGGAGGAAATCTCTCTCTACTTCCTGGAACTATGACATTTTCTTATGAATATTGTAATATACAATAGGTTTAAACACTAGACTTAATTTCTACAGAAACTTTCCCATGCAGTTTTCATTTCAGTAAGCTTCAAATACACAGAATTTTATGGAGCACTCATGCCCAGTATTTGGGATCACAACAGCCACATTCTAGAATGGCAAATACAACATATATATATATCATGAGCTTCACAGAAGTGCAGTTGTATCAATAGCAGACAGGCTGAAGAAGATTGAGGTTGTATATCTGCCAGGGCTCAGAAAATCCACACACAACTACAGGACAAAGAGAGTAACTGTGTCTTTACTGTCAAGATGTTAGCAAGTCTGTCCCATTGGCTTTGGGAGCAGTTAGGTCTAAAATATTCTACACTGATAATTTTCTGCCCTCTTCTTCAGTTATTTCTGGAAATTCATAGATTCCAAATTGTTGACTCTTATGAAAAGGGCCCCTTATATTCTCTTGATAGAATAAATCATATTTCCTATTTATGTGAACTTGAATCCCGTGGGGTCTTTTTTTCTTCATAGGAGATCTATGCATACTTTCCTAGAAACTGGACCTATTTATTTTCCTATCAACCATGTGGTGACATAATTTAAAAAAACTTGTATTTAGTCTCAGCCCTGATTCCTGGTACATAGCTCCTAAATTCTTTTGAAAGCTCTCAGGAATCTGGTTGGTAGGGAGCTAGTCAGGTGATCGGAGTGTTGGACAAGTCAGCCTCACCCTCTGACCTGGAACAGGAAGAGGGAGGAATAGTGAGTTAAGCAGTGGCCAATGATTTGATCAATCACGTCAGGTAATGAAGCCTCCATATAATACCTCAAAAGATAATGTTGAGAAAGTTCCAGGCTGCTGGATTTGTGGAAATGTTGAGAGGTGGCACATCCAGAGAGAACATGGAATCTCTGTACTTGTTCTCATATCACTTGCCCTATGCCTCTCTTCTGTTTCGTTCTTCTGGAGTTGTATCCTTTAATAGCCAGCCACATATGTAATATTTTAATATCATTTCGTATACTGATAGCCTAGTAATAAATAGTTAATGAGTGTTCAATCTAAAGATTAAAGCTGAGAAAGGGCCAGTGGAAACCTCTGACTTCCAGCCGCTCAGTCAGAAGCACAGCTGGAGATCTGTAATTGGCAACTCGGGAGTGGAGTGAAGATAATCTTATGGGTCTAAGCCCTTAACCTGAGGGGTTCACAGTAACTCTGAATGTTATCAACTGAATAGTAAGACACCCAGCTAGATTTGGACAGTTGCTCAGGCAGGAAAAAGCCATACATTTGATCACAGAAGTACTCCATGTTGTGTGATAGTACAGAGAAAACGTTTGTTTGCTTACACATATAGAAATAGAGAAAAGCTGTTCACCATATTCCTCATACCATATACTCTCAAGAATTATAATAATTCTAAAACTTTATCTTTGTTATCTGATCTTTATACTGATTCAATTTTGGGGCCAGGGATTTAGCTCAGTGGTTCCTCCACCTGCCTCACAAGCACAAGGACCCGAGTTTGATCCCCGGTAACAACAACAACAAAAAAAATTATATTCAATTTTAATTTAATTTAAAAATTTATTCAATTTTAATTCTTATATGTAAAGGGTATCTGATTGAATGAAAATGCAGCTATAATACTATATATAACTTCTGACCAAGAAGAGATGTATCACCTAAAAACAACCATCAAATATAGAAAGAGTAATATAAACCTATGAAATGTTGGCTATAGAAGTAACCTTAGGTATCATCTAAGCCTCTTTCATCAATCATTTCATAAATAAATAAACTGAGGATGAAAGGGGTGAACTGGCTTGCCTATGGCCAAAAGCTAATGAGGAAAGAAGAGAATTCTAGCCTCTTGATACCTGTCATGAACACTGTCTGTGACAATAAACTGCCCCAAGCTTTTACTTTAAAAATCCTTTAAAATATGAAATTTCTTAATACTTGAACTAAGAAACAAATCAGGAGAATTGAGTTACTGCTTGTCTGTGACTTGTTCCATTTATATAAATAGTAAGGCAATTGCCCCAATCACGAGATTAAATTCTAATCAATGTTTAATTAGCAGAATTATCTTGTTTTACTTAGATCTAGCTAATGGTCAGACTGCATTGAACTATGCAAACAAAATTATGTTGTTTTTTCTCCTGTACCTACCACCAAAATCATAATTTGATCCTTTTGATTTCAGGTTCAGTTTGGGTTTATTTTTTTAATTAATTAATTTATTTATTTATTTATTTTGGATACTGACATGTGTGAAGTGATATTTTAGAGCTCATTTTTAAAATTTCTTTAAAAATATATTTTAAATAATTTGAAAATAATTCGTCTGCGTTACTATCCAGAAAGTGGGACGAGGCGTTTAATTCCAAGGCAGAGAGTTCTAGCGACAGTCTGCGGGGTCACATTCAGCTATGCAAACATAAGTGCTATTATTGTTTAGATGTAAAATGTCCCCCAAAGGTCTCAAATTCGGATGTAGTTTTTTGCAAAGGAATTGGATTATGGTGGTAATACATTTATCAGTGGATTCACCCATTGGTGAGTTCAATCGCTGGATGTGTTGTTAGAGAAGCTGTGATCTGATAAAATGGAGAACATAGAAGAAACAGACAGATTTCTAGATACATATGAATTACCAAAGTTGAATGAAGAAGATACAAAAATTCTAAACACCCCAATCAAAACGAGTGAAATTAAAAATGTAATAAAAATTTAGCAACAAAGAAAGCCCAGGTCCTGATGGCTTCACTACTGAATTCTACAAGACATTTAGAAAAGAACTAGTGCCACTACTCTTTAAATTTTTCAGTGAAATTGAAAGGGAAGCAATACTTCTGAACTCGTACCTTCAAGCAAGTGTTACTTTGATTCCAAAACCAGGGAGAGATTGAACCAAAAAAGAGAACTACAGGTCAACCTCCCTAATGATCATAGATAAAAAATTCCTCAATAAGACACTGGCAAACAGAATACAGAGGGTCATCAACAACAGCGTACACTCTAAACAAGTCAGGTTTATCCCAGGGATACAAGGATGGATCAACATACATAAGTCAATAAATGTAATACACTATATCAACAGAATCAAGGACAAAAACCATATGATCATCTCAATAGATGTGGAAAAAGCATTTGACAAAACTCACCACCCATTCATGATAAAAACCCTGCAAAAATTGGAATAGATGGTCTTTATCTCAAATTGATAAAGGCTATCTATGAAAAAACCAACAGCCAACATCATATTAAATGGCCAGAAACTAAAAACCTTCACACTAAAATAAGGAACAAGACAAGGATGTCCACTGCCACCACTCCTATTAAATATAGTTCTGGAAACATTAGCCACAGCAATTAGGCAACAGAAAGAAATAAAAGCAATAAAGATAGGAAAAGAAGTGAAACTGTCATTATTTACTGACAATATGATAGTCTACATAGAAGACCCAAAAAACTCTCCCAAAAGACTTATAGACTTAATTGAACAATTTAGTAGAGTAGCTGGATACAAAGTCAACACTCAAAAATCAATAGCCTTCTTGAACAGAAATCACAGACTCACTGAGAGTGAAATTAGGGAAATGATCCCTTTCACAATAGCATTCAAAAAATGAAATATCTAGGAATCAATCTAAGGAAGGATGCAAAACACCTCTACATTGAAAACTACAACACTCAAAAGAAGACATGGAAGAGGAAATAAGAACATGGAAATGCATCCTTGTTCCTGGGTAGGAAGAACCAATATAGTGAAAATGGCCATACTTCCAAAGCTGCTATACAGACTTAATGCAATCCTGATTGAAATCCGAACAGTATATTTCACAGAACTGGAGAAAACAGTCCAAAAATTCATTTGGAACCAGAAAAGACCTAGAATAGCAAAAGCAATTCTAGAAAACAGAGACATGGAAGGGGGTATCACAATTCCCAACTTGAAACTATACTACAAAGCCACTGTGAAAAAAACAGAATGATACTGGTAAAGAAACAGACCTAAGGACCAGTGGAACAGATTAGAAGCTATAGAAACAACTCCAGACACACTCAGCCACCTCGTCTTTGACAAAGGAACCAAACACCCTCACTGGAGGAAAGATAACATCTTTAATAAAGAGTGTTGGAAAAAATGGATTTCTACTTGCCAAAGATTAAAACTAGACCCATATCTCTCACCATGCACTAAACTAAAATCCAAGTGGATTAAAGATATAAATATTAAAACAGAAACATTGAATTTATGGCAAGATAAGGTAGGTAGAACTCTTGAAGATATTGGCATAAGGAAAGACTTTATGAACAAATCCTCAGTTCCACGGGAACTAGCACAAAGAATCAACAATTGGGATCTCATTTTTTTAAGAGTCTCTGCACTGCCAAAGAACACACAAGTAAAGCTAAGAGACAACCCACAATGTGGGAAAAGTATTTTTGCCAGCTGTTCCTCAGACAAAGGGCTACTATCTAGGATATATAAAGCACTCAAAAAAATCAGACCTCCCCAAATATAGAGACCCAATTCAAAACTGGGCATCTGAAATGAACAGACATTTCTCAGACAAAGAAGTAAAAGCAGCAATTACACATATGAAAAAAATGTTCAAGGGGTCAGGGATTTCGCTCAGCGGTTCTGCTGCCTGCCTTGCAAGCACAAGTGCCTGAGTTCGATCCCTGGTACAAAAAAAAAAAAAAAAATGTTCAACATCACTAGTCATTCCAGAGATGCAGATGAAAACAGCACTGAGATTCCATCTCACCCCAGAAAGAATGGCTGCTATCATGAAATCAACCAATAACAAATGCTGGCAGGGTTGTGGGGAGAGAGGAACCCTTCTCCATTGTTGGTGGAAGTGCAGACTGGTGCAACCACTGTGGACATCAATATGGGGATACCTCAAATAAGTAGAAAAAGAAGTCCCATTTGACCCAGCTATACCTCTGCTGGGTATCTTCTAAAAAGAATTAAAAGAATCATACCACAGTGATACATGCTCATCCATGTTTATAATGACAGTTTGTAATAGCTAAAATTTGGAAACAGCCCACTTGCCCATCAACTGGAGACTGGATAAAAAAGTTGTTTTTTTTTTTTCAAATAAAATGGAGTACCACTCAGAAATAACGCATGAGAAACTAGAGATAATTATAGCTAAGTGGATGTATATCAAGGCCATACTATTAAGTGAAATTAATAAGTCACACATTTGTAAATACCAAATAGTTTCTCTGGTATGAAAAACTAAAAGTGTAAATTAGGATCAAAATGTATAATTGATATTGTGCAGTGGGAAGAATAGGTCTAAAAGAATAGTGGAATTGGGAAGGGTAGGGGAAAGGGAAAAGAAAAAAATGTGAAAATGAAAACTTGGAAACAATGTTTTTGTAAATGGGGAAGGGTGGAGAGGCTGAAGGGAGAGCTGGGGACTGGGAAAAAATAAGAACCAAGATAAGTCTTATAAAGATACAAGATCCCAATGATGAATATAACTGTATTGTATACTTAAAATGTATCAATAAAATCAAAAAAGATAAAAAGAAAATTGGGGGCAGTTCTGGTGGGGTTATAGGGAGAAAGGAACCCTTCTCCATTGTTGGTGGGAGTGTATACTGGTACAACCACTGTGGAAATCATATGGAGATACCTCAAAAATGTAGAATTAGAAATCCCATTTGACCCAGCTATACCTCTGCTGGGTATGTTCCCAAAAGAATTCAAAGAATCATACCACAGTGATGTATGCACACCCATGTTTACAGTGGCACAGTTTATAATAGCTACAACTTGGAAACAGCACAATTGCCCATCAACTGGAGACTGATAAAGAAACTGTTTTTTAAAAATAAAATGGATTATTACTCAGCCATAAAGAATAAGAAACTGGAGGCATTTATAGCTAAATTGATGCACATTGAGGCCATACTTGAGTGAAATAAATAGGACACACACGTGTAAATACTGAATAGTTTCTCTGGTGTGAGAAACCAAAAGTGTAAATAAGAATCAAAATGTATAATTGGTATTGTGCAATGGGAAGAATGGGTCTAAAAGAATAGTGGAAGTGGTAGAAGTAGGGGAAAGGCAAGAAGGGGAAAGACAAAAATGTGAGAAAAGGAAAAATGGAAACAAAGTCTTTGTAAATTGGGAGGTGTGGAGGGCTTGAAGGAAGGGCAGGGAATGGGGAAGAAACAAGAACCAGGATATATCATGTAAAGATACAAATGCCCAGTAATGAATGTCATCATATTGCATACAAAAAATGTACCAATAAATTCAATGGAAAAATGATAATCAGTTCTTGTACGAAAATTTTGTACTTTCTGTCAGGCTTTTGTATTGTTCACTTATATAGTACTCAGGATCCATCTTTACTTTCATTAATTATAGAAAATGAAGAAGAGATTGGCCAAAATTATATAGTTTGGAAAAGGCATGGCTCAAATCATCTGTATTTATGTCGACAGATACCTCAGGTATAATTATCCTACTAAACAGGATGGGACACTGCTTATTAAACAGATGGAAAGCAAGATAAGTGAAGGAGGGAAATATACAATTTCTGGAATCAAATATTTAAATAAGAAATTTCTATCATTTGAGAAATCACCTAGTATAACTTAATAGCAGGAAATAAAATGACTGTACTATGCCTTACGGATCAGAAAGTAGATAATCCCACCAAGGATTTAGCTCAGTGGCCCCACTGCCCAGCTTGCAAGAACAAGTTCTGGAGTTTGAATACCCACATAAAAATTTTTTTTAAAAAAAGGAAGAAAAAGAAAGCAGGTAACCTCGTTTTCCCTACCCCAACTTTGTGTCAACACTTGCCAAATTCTCAAACTGGGGAAGGACGATACCAGGCAATAAGGTTACAAGATGAAGAAGAGAAATGTGTCCTCTATTCAAAGAAGCTGAGTTTGGAAAAGAATCAGGCATATTAAAGAGTTTATTCTAATAAAATATGCTAATTACTAAGAAAGACACATGTCCTAAGTGTTAGCTCAGCAGGAAGTATATTTGCCCAATTGAGGGACTAGAAAGAAGTCTCTGGGAGGAAATAATACTGGGATTAAGCTCATATCTGAATGAGCATTATGCCGAGGAAGAGAGATGCGAACACTATTCCTGCATTAATCAGTGTACATCAGCATTAAATGATGATGCATTTACAGAGAAAAAAAAAAACAGAATACAAGAGTAAAAAGATAAAACGGGAAATGTGAAGGATGGGACCAGCAAATAAAGCAGGGCTAGGTAAATAAAGAACTTTCTTTTTAACCAAATATTGAGCCCAGACATGATGGAAGACTTATTGACAAGATTACACAAGTGTAACAGACAACAGTGAGAAGAGGGATTTAGATTTCACATCCAGATAGAAGGTTGCTGGTGGGGTGATAGTGTATGCAGGACATTCTTGTAACAACCACAGCAGAAGATTGGGTGGGTCTAAACAAAGGCAACAGTTGTAAGAATAGGTGGACAAAATGTCATTAAATATTCTGGGGGCAACTGCATGAGAAAATATACATAAACATTTGAAAAAAAGAGGTAGAATAGAAATTAAAATTAACTCAATATCTTTTTTGAATGGCACTTAGCTTTTAATAAATGAATTTTGAGATTAGATAAGGGTCATTTTCACTTTTTAAAAAGAGCTGTATCATTGTTTGAATTTCAGTGTAGATGTCTAGACTGAAGACTTGAGTATTATGTTTCTTAGGTGAAAACTCTATGCTGCAATGGGACCAAGAAATCTGCACTTTACAAAATACAAAGTATGTTTCTATGCTGGCTTTTACTGATGAATCTGAAAATTTGAATAATGTGAATTGTATAACCTTTCCTGGAAAAAAATTATTACTACATGCATTTTTAAAAAACTCTCTAGGGGGCTGGGGATTCAGCTCAGCGTTTCTGCCGCCTGCCTGTCAAGCACAAGGTCCTGAGTTCAATCCCCAGTATAAATAAAATTATTTTGGCCTAGACTCCGTGATAGTAACAAGGAGCACATCTAGCATTCAGTGCTTTGTTTCTAATGTCATTCTCCAATGAAAGGGTGGAAAAGTACTGGAAGAAACAGCTAATTTTAAGAGTGAGTGAGAGGGCTGGGGAATTAGCTCAGTGGTTCCACCACCTGCCTCTCAAGTGCAAGGTCCCTAGTTCTATCCCTTTTACCACACAAGCAAACAAACAAAAAAGAGTGAGTGACTGAAAATGCAAAATGTGCCTTTATTCTGGTAGAAATTGAGGGAATGCTTAACAGAAAAGAAATAATAATGTTGAAACTACCTAAACATAAGACAAATATCAGCAAGTCTATATTGAAAGAATTAAATGAAGAAATGAAAAGAAAAAAATGAATCTTCTTTACAGAAGAAATCCAAATAACCTGTCAGCTTGGCCAAAACCACCTTGAGAGAGCTTTTTGGGTTAAAATTCCGCATGAAAAGTCACAGCGGTATTAGATGCCACTGATGAAATGAGCAGGGCACTTCACATTTGAGGGTCACACACCGTCTTGCCGTAGGAATGCGCAAAGCATTTTAACAATATCGTTGAAAGTATAACTATTACCAAACAAAATAGTCATCACAGTAATAAAGCTTTGCATTTCATATAGATTTTCATGTTCCTTTTCCATTTATTGAGACTGGTAATATGAAAAAGCAGTTTCTAACCAAAAGAGTGACACAGTTACTCCACCGCTTATTCCTTTTGTGTTCCTTTATCCACTCAGTATCTATTGTGTTTCGAGCACCATGGTAGGTGTTAGAGATTGCAGCCAAAATGCACTCAATATTCTGTTCCACTGTAAGCAATACATAAAACACTCCTTAGATCAGAGAATGCACAGTCTCATGCAGTTACAAGTCTGTTTCTTGAAAGCAATCTGCCTAGAAATTTTACTACGGAAGCACTTTGATCTTGTTTTCTGCCCAGTGGTACTTCAAAGTAAGTCCAGGACCTATGTGAGACATATATGAATAACAATTTTGAATTAATTTTATGGAATCCTCATTTTCCAAAACATGACTTCCTTTACATCCCAAAAGACTCATAATAAATAATTTAGATTTAAATAGAACATTAGGTCTGAATAAAATGAAGATAAAGTTGGCTCTCGAGTAGAGTAGCTAAGAGGCATCATCTGCTATTGACTGCTTCTAAAATATTAAGAAACCCTATTCCTAGAATATGAGTGGAATAAAATTAGGCAAAAGAGAGACTCATTTTTCCTGTATAGGCAATTACTGTTTAAAAAGTTGTATGCACTAAGGGAAAAATCACACACCTTTTAGTTGAAAGGCATCATTTTTCTGTTGATTCTTTTTCTTGGGCATCACTGTTACTGCTCATTTGTGAAGAAAACTGCAAGCGAAGTAATAAATAAATGGAATAGTAATGGAGGAAATATTTACTACAAATTATTTCTCTTGTTCATTGATGCTATTCAGGGAAAGAATAGAATCAAAGAATGCAAACCCGAGCAGCTAGTGCTATGAGGGACAGAAACATCAGGTAGATCAATGCTCTAAGGTTCAAATTATGAATACTAAGGTAAAATTATAGTAAACTACTGGCTAAACTCAAACAAGTAAATACTAAAGAAATCAAAGCGGGGCTACAATATATGTCAAAGTTGATTTTTTTAAAAATCTTCCAAAAAATAGACTATTAAGCAGCCTTAAATACCATTAGAATTAGGAAAAACACAATGTATATCAACTGTATTTTGGGAAGATAGCTTAGGAAAAAACTCAGTTCAATTCAGAATGTATTTATATACATGTATGTATTTCTAACAGTATGTGTATAAACAATTAGAAATATATATATATATATATGTACATTTATAATTAGTCAACACTATGGATGTTATATGCTCTAAGAAATTAAACTCTTTAAAATGATTTTAGACTTCTGCCATATTTAAATACCTTAGAGGATTTAAACTGGCATTTAGAAAATACCAACTGAAAAACTCAAGCGTAGATAATTTAAATATAAAACTACATTTTGTTTTTTTGACCAGCCTTTGACTTTAAAAGCAAAATTGAAGACTCTGCACTGACTTTTTTTTTCTAGTATCCACCTTCACTTTTGATTTAAGATTTAACACAGATTTAATATTTAAAAGAGACATGAAAAACTAGGGTAATATAATACATTGAGTAGTTTGTCACCACAGATAATGTCATACAACACAAAGGAAGAACAGATGTTTTAACAGTGAATACATTTTTTTAGTAAAAGTGAGTATAATTGTAGCCCTAATGTTGTGAAGTTAACAGTAAAGTCTCCTTAAGAATTTTTTTTTTAATTTATTCTCCATGTCGGAAATCACTTTGAAGGAAATTCCTACCCTAGCACTATAGAGAAATACTGTATAGTTGACAGCTGGGAACAGAATGTACCACTATTAGAATTTGGCATGAGGCCAGCTTCTCTATAACTCACAAAATAGTGCCATTTTCCAATGTCTCTTTTTTCTCTTAGAAAATGCATTTGCTCTTTCTTAAAATTTCTTTGAAGAAGATCAATTTTACAAAGATGGGAAATTCTTTCTCCATTTGAAAGTAGTCTAGGATATTGATAAGAAGAAATGGAACATAAAAAACCAGTGAGTAGCTTCAGTCTAGTACAAAGTTCAAGATCCTAAATTCACATAACCGAGACTTTGACTTTTCCACACGTTTTATTTATTAACTGCGGTGTGAAAGTGAAGGGAGACTTTGAGTAACTCAAGTCAGCAAAGAACTATTAAGAAGGCAAAACTAGTAGAGTAAATGCCTGCAGATTCACAGCATTGATTTTGATACATATAATACACAACTCATAAGTTAGTAGGTATCATCTTCCATCTCAGAAAATACAATGGATAATACTCAAACTTGATAAAACAATAACTTTACTATCTGATAAACACTGCTGATTATCTTTGGTAACATATTTATGCTGTCTCTAGGATTTCCCTGAAGCAAAATATGCCGAATCCCTGAAATAAAGGTTCCCAAAGACTCCATGAGCACCACAATCTTGATTTCTAATTATCATTCTCTAAGAAAAGTAACCAAGGACCTGCAGAGTACTGGCTGAATGGAACAAGGAAAGGAAAAGATGAGCCTGGAGGTATAATCCCAGCACTTGGGAGGCTGAGACAGGAGAATCACCAGTGAGGCCCATGAGACCCTGCCTCAAAAAAATAAAAATAAAAAAATTTAAAAATGAGCATGGATTTAAGAGGCAAAGCAAAAGAGAACAAAACATATCCTTCTTGGGGGAAATATGACAAAATGGTACATAGAAACAGTTGAAAACTCAAGCTGAATAAATTTGGATAACAAAATAATATAACCCAAACTGCAACATAAACATCTATGAATCCATACTTCTTTAAATAAAGTCCAGAGGATTTATGTATTTATTTCATTTTAAATGAAGAACACAAGTCTTCTTAAGTATAGATTGTGTATAAAGACTTTCTTCTCTTTCAGAGACTGTACTACAGAAACACAGAAAACTGACTTCACAGTAGAAAATTCTGAGGAGCACTCTTTCAGCCAGGTGATAGGCTCAAGACCAAAAGCCATAAATCATATTGATAGCATATACTCTGAAAAAATGCAGTGAAAATATCATTTTACTTCTGTGATCTCCTTGCCCCAAACCCTAACTCCAGTGTAATAATGAGGAAAAACATAAAACTAAACATCCAGTAGTGAGGCATTCTACAAACTACACAACCAGTACACCTCAAAGCTGACAACATCATCAAAAAGAATGTAAGTCTGAAAAATTGTCACAGCCTAGAGGAGATTAAATGATGTGATGACTAAATGCAATGTGACATCCTGCATGAAATCCTAGGATAGAAGAAGGATATTAGGTAAAAAGAAAGGAAATCTCAATGAACAATGGACTTTGATGACTATGTGTTAATATTGCCTTATTAATTATATGAAATGTACCACTCAAATATAAGATGTTTGTAACAGGTCAAAGTGTGTGGGAAGGCATATAGAAGCACCACTATTCGCTCTAAAATTTTTCAGTACACCTAGAATTATTTTAAATATAGTCTTTTATTAAAAACAATAGCCTTTCTAGATTAGTCTACAGTAAAAAGATGCATAAATGCAAACCTAAGGACAAGTAAGAGGCCGGGGAAAAAAACAGTGTTGCAGAATATACATTGGAGAGAAATGTTTATATCCAGAATTTAAGTGTTGGTAGGATCTTATGCATTTTGTGTTTATTCCCTATTTTCAATACATTTAGGCATAAAATTTGAGAGGAATTTGGATTAAATCTAGATTTGGATCTTGAAAAGTCACCAGCTTTTAGAGGTCCTTTAACTTCTCACTTGATCTGATCCCTTACATTTCTGAGCAGGTGGAATAGTTCACTTACTTCTCTAAAACTAATATTTCCTTTTTAAAATTGTTTGGATGACATCATTCCCAATTTAAAGAACTAGCTTTTTTTCTAAATTTAGTAATGTACTTTGGGCACATTATATGTAAATTTTTAAATTTTTCCTTAAACTTCCTTGTTATTACATTGCTTTAAATGTGTAATATTCTAAAATTAAATAAACGTTAATAGAGTCAAATATAATACACAAGGTAGTAAAGCATTGTGATGCTTTAGTAAAAAAGGTTTTGCTTAAGGAAGAACTAAAGAAAACAAAGTATATTTTATGGATATGCCAATGAGAATTAATAGTGGTTGCAAGTAGAATAAGTTTCCATATATTAACCTCAAGCTGTGACCGTTAAAAGTAATGCTGTTTAGCTAAATGTTTTCACTTCATTTTATGGCAGTGATACTCAATGCAAAGTACATAGACCATGTTTTATATTCACAAACATATTCATCAAGACATTTGCAAATTCACAAATAAAAAAATGCAATTTAACACACTTTTACCTTAAGATTTGATAAAATATAATTGACTAAGTGACATTCTACCTTCAATAATTTCTATGCTTTGAATTTAAAATGTTTATAAAGAATTAAAATATTTTTCAAAGTTCCAAACTTTAGGGCAATCAACTTTTTCATTATGAGCATTCACATCGAGCTTCCCTGAATCCTTCAAGTTAAACTAATGATGATTATAACTGATTCTGTGCTCTTTGGGCTAGGTTTCACAATAACAATATGTTCTGTTCCACAAGTTGAAATCAGTTTACAACAACTGAGAAACTACCTCTCCATATTTTTATTGTTCCTTTGTAAAAAACTACATAAAATTCAGATGGTGGATGAAATTTGTAAATTACAGATTATTTCTTAAATGGTATCATTAATTGAATTATTATAGGACCATATGTAATTCTAAATCTTCCTACTTATCCCTTGACCCCCTAAACTGCCGGACATTTAGTCTGAATATGGTTTGCCTTTCCTTCTTTGCATACTTCTACCAGGACAGTATTCATGGGCTTGCCGAACACTTTATCCATCTTGGATTGAATCTTGCCATGAATACCCCACTATTCAAATGTTGCATTTGATCAAGAACCAACACAATAAAAAACATATTAGTTTGTTTATAGTAAAATGCACATGCTTTAATGTTCAGTTTAAATGACTTTACGTAAATGTATATGTCTTTGAAACCATGACTAAAATGAACATATAGACCATTTCCAGTATCTCCAAAATATTTCATTATGCCCATTCCCAACCCCTACCCTGTATCTCTGATCCCAGACAAACATTTTCCTGCTTTCTATCTCTAACTTGCAATCCCTGAAGTTTCATATACTTGGAAAGAAAAAAAAATATGTAGTCTTTTGCTTCCTACTCTTTTCATTTTATGTAATTTTTAATATTGTCCATGTAATTAATATGTCAATAATATGTTAAAAGTGCACTACTTTGTTCTGTTGAGTAGGATTCTGTTACACAGCCCATTTATGTGGTTTATAGTTTCTGGGATTTATATCTAAAGCTGCAATGAAAACTTTTATTTATTTGATGTACATTTTGATAAATACATTTTGTCTGGCTAGGTTAAGAGTAAGAGTGCTGCATTCTCAATTTTATAAAACATCCTCAAATGCATGATTGGTCATTTTCCCACCTTCAGAACCATGAATTAGTTGTCTTGAACACAAAAGTTAAATTTACATTTAAATGTCAACTCTAGTTTCCATTTAGAGCTGGACCTTAATTTTCATTTTTTAAAAGGAATACACTTTCATGAAGATATTCACATAGTCTTTTAACTCTAAAGAAGCCTAAACAAGGATCAGTAAAAAATTACAATTTTTCAGAATTATTCCAGAATTCCAGGAGACTGTATAGAAACCAATAACAAAATAGAGTTAAATATGATATGTGGTGAAATAAGTATTTAACATAGGATTGTTACCACGGAACTTCTCTTTCTCTCAGGGTGCCAAGGGATTCGCAGGTGAGTCACCTTGATCATCACTATCAGATGACTTGCAGCACATTCAAATTAAAATATAACACTGCCCTCCTTGAAATCAATTCAAAAGGAAGGACTCAGTAGCTTTTAAGGAAGATGAATGATTCTGTCTGGCTTTTTGGCTGGCTAACTCTAATCTGGATAATATAACCCATCCCCAGCATCAGCTGTGTTGTCAATACAAAGATGAAAGCTCTGTTCAGAAGGAGAAAAAAGCCAATTTGAATACTATTAATGCACAACCTATTATTCAAACCCTTATCTATTTGCTAGGTTTAATTTTTATTAACACTTGTTTCTAAGGGCAGTAAAACAGTTTTTCATGTTTTGTTCCTCTTACCACCATCATAAACTTTAGCCTCTGTAGAAGGCTGCAGCCTCTGTGGGAGGCCATTTTTCATTGTCATTAGAAATTTCTCATTTTGGTCAGCAGAAGAGAACATCTAAAAATGAAGCAAGAATCACCTCCTCAGTGTAGCACAGCTGCAATACCTTTGAATGGTAGGAAGCATAAATAACATGTTTATTTGCCTTTAAGAACTCCATGATATCGCATACAAAATGCTTTGTTTAGATACTATGTATAACAAAGAATATAGGAAAGAGCATGAAAAATTATTGGGAAATAAAGATTTAGGTTATTACTGAACCAATACACTCAAAATATAAGCTGGTAGCAAGATTCAAAATCAAGTAGGAATTCCTACTGGATCTTGGTTAGATGGCTGCAAAAGGAGTTGTGAGATATCCGATAGACCAAGAAATTCAAAAAGTGATGAACATGTCAGTCCTGTTTAAAATATGACTGCCAGTAGCCAAAGTGTAAAAGAAAGAATAAATGTCATTTGGGACCTGGTTCAGGACAAAGAGCAGTATGGGAACAGGGAAATGAACATGTGCAAGGTGTATCAGGATAGCATTTACTCAATCTGGGTCAATATTAGATAGAATTGTCAAACACAGAACTTGACAAATAGCACAGCAATTTTTATTATAATTCAACATAATGATTTTTTAGGGGCTAATAAAGCATATTTGCATTTTTACCCATCAATTTACTCATCTGTTCATTAATTTTGATAATAGATATTGAATGCCCCACACTGTGTGCCTGCATCCTGAAAATACAGGCAGGAAAAAATATCACAGTACATAAGAAGGCTATCATTAGAAGTACACAAAAATCATCAGTTATTATATGCATTAGGAAAAAGCTGTTTGTTAAGAAATTATAACAGAGGAAATAAGTTTAGAATTAAGGATCAGGGAGAGCTTCTTTGAGGAAGGGTCAGTGGAAACTAGAGATGAAATTGTGAAGTCATTGAAGGAGTAGAACCTTACAAGTAAAAAGAATAACGAGATCAAAGACGCTGAGTCAAGAAAAGCCGATAAGGTGTCAGACACTAGAGATGCCCAGAGAGACTTTGATATTGTCAATAAGAGAAGTGATGCAGGGGCAGGCAGGGAGGTAACTCCACTATAAAGGACCTTAGGGCTGGGGATTTAGCTCAGTGGTTCCTCTGCCTGCCTCGCAAGCACAAGGTCCTAAGTTCAATCCCCAGTACCAAAATAAAATAAAATAAAGGACCTTGGGGATCCTATTTAAAATTGTTCACTTTGTCTTATGTGCTATGAAAAGTCATGCAGAGGTTTAAGAATGTAAGTGCTGTGGTCTGATTTATATTTTATTGATATCCACTGACTGCTTTAACGGGAATGGATGCGGAGGACATTAACAGGCCTGAGTGGAAAGGCAGCAGCGGTTGTGTAACTAGAGTTGATGGCGCCAAGGATGAGGGCAGCATCTGTGGGAATGGAGGCAGCACAGAGAATCCGTGGCTGTCAGTACTGAAAGCACTTGGGGAGCTTCAGATGCGGTGACCGGGGATGAGATGGGCTTGCTTGGCAGGTTGGGCAGCTGCAGCTTTGGTGACTGCTCGATGACATGTATAATTAATTTTATATCACACTGAGGTCTAAGAAATGATGGAAACACACTGGCTCTCTTCATTGCCAGCCACCTGCCCGTGCCAAAGGAACAGCTGGATTGTGTCTAAGCCTTCACGTTATGAATTCTGACTATAGTGAAAAGTGGAAATCATGCTAACAGTACCTAGTTCAGTTAAATCATAAAATCACTAGGAAGTTAGACTTCCGTTGGCCGATCTTCGAAGCTATCATCATTTATAAAGTTGTTTCTTTGGGGGAAAACTTTACGCATTGCAAATTGGAGGACCTGTGTCAAGGAAAGCTGTTAAGGTGCATCCACTTAATAGTGAATTAAACAGAAGATCCAAGTGAAACTGTTCTCAAAGACAAGTGAATGTCAATAAGCGACTTGAAATTCTATAAAAACAATTTCAAAATTTTAAAAAGATTTAAGATGTACCATTATTTGTAAAACAAAGAAAATCTTGCTTTCTTGCCAAAGTGAAATTTAATGGAAACATGCTGGCAAAATTTAGCAAAGAACTAGGGTGAGATTTAGGGTTAGGACAAGAAATCACCACAAATTAATCTCACTACTTCAGTTAAAAGTGATAATCCTTATTATGCTCGTTAAAATTGGCACTGCGATGCTGCAAGGTATCTCATAAAAATTAATTTAACATTGCTCCAAAATACTAACTAAAGTAATAAACAAGAGAGAAAATGGCACAAATATACAAAGGTTTACAAGTTACTACTTACATATTAATTGTTTATTAAAATTCAGAAGAATCTTGTATAGAACATATTGTTGGATTTTGCTTCTTAATCCATTCCGCCAGTCTATTTCTCTTAATTAGTGAATTGAGGCCATTGACATTGATGGTTATAACTGATATGTACTGACTTATTATTGTCATGTTATTGGCCTTTTGTTGACTCTTTTTACTTATTCCCCCTTTCCTTTTAGTTTCTTGCCTTTCCTATTTGATTTGGTCTGTTGGACCTCATGGTGTTGTGACCTTCACTGTCTTTTTCTAGGATATTGTTTAGAATCCCTTGTAGTGCTGGTTTGGTATTCATGAAGTTTCTCAGGCGTTCTTTATCATGGAAGTATCTTTATTTCCCTCCATTTTAAAAGAGAGTTTTGCAGGATACATCAGTCCAAGTTGGAGGTTATTTCAACTAAAATATTGTAAAAATAAGAGAATCCAGTAAAGTAACTAATTAAAGATACTATGGTTTAAAAAAAATATATATATATATATGTAGAGAGAGAAAGCAAAGTTTAAATATATTGTACATCTATTAAACCATACACTGAAATGTGAAGTTTAAAAATAATTTATTTTATATATCCACTTAATAACCATAGAATATTGCTATTTAAATATACAAGCATATTGACTGTGACTATCTTTGAAAAGCAAAATAAAACTTAGAAAAGAAATATTACATATCCTGAACAGGATATATAGGTCTAGTAAAACTTATTTTATTAGTAGTACATGTTTGCATAATGAATGTATTCATCATGGAGTATTTGTACATGAAAATAACACTCAACCTTTTTAGTTCCCTTTCCCCTCTGTTCCTTCCTTCTGTGGATCCCCTGCCCATCTGCAAAAGATCTCCGTCCCTGTTTTGTATGACTATCTTTTATTTTGTTCTTTGATTTATTCTTTGAGTTTCCCATGTAAGAAAAACTATGAGATGTTGAATATTTTGTTTTGGATATATTTCACGTAACATGATGTTATCCAGGTACCCATTTTTCTACAAAAGACTCATATCTATTCTTTACGGCTGAGTAGTACTTCATTGCATATAAATGCTACATTCACTTTACTCATTCATTTGTTGCTGGGCATATAGATTTAGCTATTATGAGTTGTGATGCTATAAACATGGGTATGTATGTATGATTAAATTAGGAAATCTTTAAAGTTCTTGGGAAGCTTCCAGAAGGGGAAGAGCTAAATTGAATAGAATTTCTATTTTTAGTTATTTTTGAAGAATCTCCACAGTGATTTCCATAGTTGTTGTATCAACTTACATTCTCACTAACAATGTAAAAGTAACTCTGTTTTTCCCAAGGCCTCACCACCATTTATGGTTGTTTGACTTTAGGGTTTTTTTGTTTTGTTTTGGTTTGGTTTGGTTTGGTTTGGTTTGGTTTGTTGGGTGGTTTATTGTTACTTTTGTGTCTCACTATACAGTTCAGGCTGGCCTTGAACTAATAACTATATAGCCAAGAATGGCCATGAACTCATGATGATCCTCCTACCTCAGTCTCCTGAGTGCTGGGGTTACAGATATGTGCCACCATGCCCGGCTTTTTTGTTTTTGCTTTTTGTTTTTTACATTTTGATGATAGGCATTCTCTTTCCTTTGCCCAAAGCTTCATTATTCAGCTTGCCAACTTCGAGGTGCTTCAGCCCCCTCACCTGGGGGCGCGCACTCAGCAGTCGGTGACGTTGGTGGTGGTGGAGACTCCCAAGCTGCACCTGCGCCTGTAACCCTAACACTCATAGAATCATGCCCTTGCTTTTAGCTTTCCCAAGGGCCCACAGGAGCTTTCTCCTACACCGCTTGCTGGTTTTTGTAGTTTCCCGGTGCCGAATGTGCGAGATCTCTATTGCTCTGTTACTTTTCCTGGCCGGGAGGGTGGAAAGGTCAGGAGTTCCTGCAGACCCGCAGGCTGCTGCCCTTACAGTTTTAGATCCTCTCCTGGTGGCTGTACTCGGTGAGGGTTGCTGCAGTGATCTCCGTTGGCTTCCCTTTATAAACCCCAATACCTGGTGTGGGTCTGGTCTCCTTCAGCCGGCCTTCCCCTATCTGTTTTCTGCCTGCATTTCTGGTAGCTCTTTTATTCCAGGGCACGTCTTTGTAAACTTTAGACAGCCAAGATGGGAAAAAACTGCCTAGCAGAACTTATCTTAACCAATTTTAATAGCTCCTCTCTCTGAAGACTGTAAAGGATCCTTACATGAGGAATTACTATGTCTATATAATATCTATCATCTCCTGATCACCGTTACTTGAAAAATCAAGCATCTACTTTGCTTTACTCAGAAGAAACTTTTCTTAGAGGAATATTTTAAATTGAAATTTCACATTTATAATACTATGCAATTAAATATCATTTGAATGTGAAAAGGAAACGAGTGTTTCTCAGCAAATTGTCCACTGTATTCACTTTTGAAAAATTCAGATCTAAAATATTTTTTTAACTTTTAAGAAAATGTAATTTTTGTTCCAATTATCGGTATCATTTTAATCTTTTAAAAGTCAGTGTCTTAAATAATTTAAATGTATTGATAAGAAATGTTTGTTCTTTTGTAGAAAAATAGTGATGTAAAAGAAGGTCAAACAGTCCCTCTAATGTTCTTCACATGTGTCACAGATTTAGAATATTGTCAATTGTTCTTGAAATAATAAATCAAATGAAATTCTTAAAACTTCTTTGCAAATAAAAGATTAAAGCTGCTTCAAATAAATTATACAGGTTATAGAACATGTTGTGTATGTTATAATGATGCATATTTAATATTTATCAGCTTTAAAACTACACTGTCATACTGCTACCATGTCAGAGTCTCGAGGTTTTTACTGAGATGCATACTTACCACTGAATTACTAGACTTATGTTAACATAATGCAGTGATAACAATTTCCATTGCCTTTTGTTTTTTGTTTCATTTCTAAATTTCACTGCACTGATTTTTGTTTCAATTGTTGTAGCTTCAGAAACAGCTAAACTGTAAAACCAATGTATTTATTTATGTGCATATAAATTTTAATTTAGGATTTATTTAAATAGATATACATTCTAAAAAATTTTTTTGAGATATTGTCAGGGATGCAATTTAACTCAATTTATCTTTTCAATCAGTACATAATAAAACCTTTCAAAATGTTATTTCTTATCAAAACAAAGATCTCTATTTTAATATATGCATCTTATAAACTATTGATTATAAATAACTTTTGTTATGAGTAAAATGAAATAATAAATATATACCAGTACCTAATGGTATAGAGGGAGAAAAAGAAACCAAATTTAGACCAAGGATTTTGAATAAAATCCATGCTCTCCAAATCTAATAATTTATATTGCTATCCTTCATTTTGTTTTTTAAAAGTAAATAATTTAATTCCGGCTAATCTATATTAATTGCCATATAACGGGACCCTTCTCCCACAGACTACACTTTTGTGACCTTCAATAAATAAGTTTCTCTTTCTCAATTTCACTATCCTTGTTTATAAAAATGGGAGTAATGGCATTTATACTGTGTCACGTGATGATTAAATGTGATCAAACATGTGGGAGCTTTAAGGAACCACTTGCCAGACATCTGGACAATGGAGGGAAATTTAATAAAGTGTAGTTTTCCTATGAGGTTACTAGGTGACTGAGTATATCATGAAATTTTGCATTCCCTATAGAAAATGTATGTAGTTTGAGGAAAGATGCGAATGGCATATTCTGGGGTTGTTGGGTGCAGGGAGGTTAGAGAATCGCGTAGAACTGCAAGCTCTGGTTCACCATCTCTTTTGTAAAAAAAAAAAAAAAAATCTTTATACAGTGTTTCTAGAAGCAAGTAGTTGTTAGAATGATTGTTGGTGAACTAGGTCAGAGATTTCAAGTTGAACTCTACAAAACAAAGGGGAATAAAGCTCCCAAGCCACTTAAGTCAAATATCATTTGCCTATTGTAGTTACATGTAAAATAAACTTTAAGAAGGCTTTGACTGTTGGAAAAAAAATTGGACTCTTTTTATTTCCTTTCAGTTTCTCCTGTCTAACCTTGTATATTTTGAAGATAAAATATTATTGTTAGACTTGAAATTCTTAGAGCTTTTTTTTTTTTCAAAAAATGGAAAGATCAACAGGGCAAAATCTAAAGCTTCAATTTGGAATGGTCACAATTGCAAGAGAATTTATTTTATAACCTTTGATGAATGGAAAAGAAAAGGAAGAGTCAGTACTCTTATGCACAGCATCTCCTTTTTCTGAAAGGCATGGAGAGAAAAAGTGTAGGATATTCTAAATTTGAAACAGTCAGAAAAGAAGAGAGTGAAGAAAATTGGGGAAGAAATGAGTAAGGTCAGTGGAACAGAAATAAATCCAGAGAAACAAAGGTCTGTCTGACAAGGTCAGCTGTATCCTGATCAGAGCAAAGGGAAGCTGAAGGTCAGGGGAGAGCAGAAAGCGTAGAGGAGAGCATCAGGTGACTCTTCGAATTACCTTGGCCCCAGTGAAACCTGAACACGAGCAAGAGAGCAGGTATGTTTAGGGTAGTCCAGGGAGCTTAACAAATAAAAGAAGAAGACGAATTGAATACCACAAAGCATGTGATGCTGTAATGAGATCTCTGTGTCCGTGAATTCATGCCCCAGAGAGTACAATGCAAGCCTGTCATCTGAAACATGCTGATTCAGAGAGGGAAATCTACCTAAATAGATGGTGAAGAAATAACTCATAATATCAAGTCATTTATATTATGTTCAAAATTTGCAAATTCTGTGTTTTGTCTGATGATTTCCTGGATCACTAAACTGAAGTACCTGAAATTAATCTGTTGGAGACAATATATTATTTACCTAGACAATACTGTTTTGTTTGGTTCTTAGGACGTGATGACTTTCCTGTTTCTGTCTTTATGCAAATACAGCTAACTGGATTCAGAAGTCCCTCGGATAACTGAACTTCCAGTTGGGGAGCTTACATTTCTTACATGAAATATTAAGGTAATGATCCTTTTATATCACATCATTTAAGGGAATGGAGTTAAAGCAGGAAATAGATATCCTTGGCTGCTCCTCGAAGTTGACTTAATTTTACTGTTTTCTGCACAGCATGCTGTCACTCTGTGTCAGCTGCCATTCTAAATCAGTCAGTCACCATCCTGAAATAGTTTATCTGCCTAGGAATGTAAATTTGTGCTGTTTAGATTATCAACAGACACATTTTTTGCAAATAGACTAATATATTTCATGAGAGGAAGGAAATAGAGCAAAGCTACTAACCAGCATGCAATTTTTCTTCACAAACTGAAGCTACTACTTTTTTTTCTCATTGAGTTTATTGGTACATTTTAGGGATACAGTACAGTTACATTCATTGGGATCTTGTAGCTTTACATGCCAGGTCTTGGTTCTCACTTTTTCCCCTTACCCTGCCCTCCCTTGACCCCCTCCTCCCTTCCCTATTTACAAAAACTTTATTTCCATTTTTTTTCATTTTCTCATGTTTTTTTTTCTTTTCTCTTAATACCTTTTTATTTGATGAATGATAGTGATCCTTGGAGACATTTAGGGGTGTGTAATTGCTCATTTCAGGATACTGCTATTTCTATTCTTTTCTGTGAAGTATCCATTTGCTTTTACTTAATCTGTTAGCTTGCTTTCTCGTTATTGTTTTGGGAACAGTACATCTCAAAATTGCCTATTCCAAGAATCTACCATAAAATTTCTTCGTCTCCACAGTGCTTCTTACTCACAGGTTTACTGACGGAGATACTTCAGGGAAACAGGGGACTTTCTTCTTCCCCTATATTGCCAAAACCTATGTAAAATACTTCCTTTGTTATGCATTAAGTTGATTGGTACATTTTAGGTATACAATATGATGACATTCATCACTAAGAATTTGTAGCTTTACACAATACATCTTGGTTCTCCTTTTTTGACCCATTCCCCTACCCTCCATTTAATCCCTCCATCCCCCCCCCCTATTTACAAAGACTTTGTTTCCATTTTTTCCTTATCTCATACGTATTCCTTTTTCTCCTTTCCCATTTCCCCTTCCACTTTGGACCTTTTCTTTCTATTTCACATTGTCTATTATACATTTTTATCCTTATTTACACTTTCAGTTTCTCATACCAGAGAGACTAGTTGGTATTTACACACATGTGTCCTATTTATTTCACTTAAAAGTATGGCCTCAATGTGCATCCATTTAGCTACAAATGCTTCTAGTTTCTCATTATTTATGGCTGATTAGTACTCCATTTTATAAAAAAAAAAAAACACATCTTCATCAGTCTCCACTTGATGGGCAATTGGGAAGTTTCCATTTTTTGGCTATTATAAACTGTGCCACTATAAATATGGGTGCACAGATATCACTGTGATATGATTCTTTCATTTCTTTTGGGAAGATGCCTGTGAAATAGATCCTTTCAGTATTGGATTCTGTGTTTTGGGGTTGGTTCACCTACATTGGCTCACTAGAAAAAAAGTAAGATATGAAGAAAAAATTATAAGGAAGCATAATCTACTAGCTTTTTGGGAATGAGTCAAGAGAAATGTTACCTCTGGAAATTGTACAGTTTGTTGGGATGTGGCTAAACATTTCATGAGGTCCTATTAGTAAGTCAATCCACAGCAGTGGAATACATAGCACGTGGGGCTACTGTCAACATAATGACCTTGAAAGTTAGTTGCCTTGTGAGAAGTTACGGTTTCCCGAAAACTTGTGTTCTTGATTGTGAAGAGCTGGAAAGAAAATCAGTAAAGGCCAGATAGCATTCTATACATAGGGATTATTTCAAAAATCAGAAAAGAACATGAACTGGGTGTGAAGTTAGAGTACCTTTTTGTTCCGTGTTTGGATCTCCTGGTCAGATGGAGGATGTCCACCATGATGACCACAAGTCCTGGCCACACACAAAGACAGTAACTGATTTCCTAAATAGGCATATCTGTTTGTTTGTTTGGGTCTATAGTAATATTGCTCTATAATTTCAAAAATTCAAATAGCTGATAAGTGCAGAGATAAAAGTACTCACATTTTCTTTTCTCCTTCCTCTGACCAAAGAAAATTGTTTGAAATACATCCTTTCAGAAATATTTTACAGCATACATCAGTATTCTGCTATAAATAGTATCATTATGTCTATTCTTTAAGCCTTATTTTGGGGAATACTCTACCCAGCATTTCACTGACCTTCTAACAAATTGCTTTTAGACTGTCAAATTGTCTTATTCAAACAGAGGTAAGATGACTTTATCTACCAATATTCAGATCATGTAGGCTTCTGAAATTGAGAACAGACCTTATTATTTTTCAACTATATTTTAGCTTATATTATGTACAATCCTGGAGAGAGAAGGAAAAGGTATGATGATGGAATATTGTTTCTATTACATTATTTAAACCATAGCATATTTGAAGTTATTAGGGACAGTTTGACAGCATAAATTGAAGTTTCTTATGAGATCTTGTAGTATCAGCATTTCACTGAATCACAGACAAGAAAAATTTTAGCAGTTCTGTAATACATCATCTTCCTTTTACAAATAGCCTTCATGAAATGGAAAGAAATAGAGATTTTACAATGGTTCTAAAAATTCATGTGCTTATCTGAAATCAGCACATTTAATTCAGATTATGTGCATTGAAGTGTTGTTGTCTGGGATGAGCTGATGGTTTTTAAAATCAAGCTCTTAGTTTCTTTGTATTTCTCTATGAAACCTGCTTTTTAACCTTTTTTATTCCTAAAGGAAAATTCCATAAGTAAATTTTGCTACCCCAGCAAGGCTTAAAACTATATGAAATAATAAAGTTCTTCCCCCAATAGATTTTTTTTTTATTACTGTTAGGAGAGCTTTTCTATAAATACTAAGAAATTGCATTTCTTCTATGTTAATTCCCTTGTTGCCACACAGGTAGTGGGTTTGTTTTTTGTTTTTTTGTTTTTGTTTTAATGTCACATTGATCTCTTAGTTTTATTCTAACAGTTCTCTAAACTATTATCAAAACGGCTCAGAAATATAGCCCAAAGATTATACAAAGTTCGTTTCTTTACTAATTCAACATATTTAGCTTGCTTAAAAATGTATGTTATGTAATTTTTGCCAAGCACCAGAACTGCTTTTCTAGGCAACATAATCTACTTGATATCAGTTTTCTTAAGATTCCATGTGTCGGTGGCTTTTAATACTACATGGAGTAGCACTTTCTATTTAAACAAAAATAACGTAGTGTTTGTTGCCTCTCCCCACAGAAGTCTCAGGAAGAACCTTCTCAAACAACGCAAATGGTTCCAGCATACCCTGAGGGAATTTAAAATTATTAAAGCTTTCTTCGTCAGCTGTGGGACATTTCTGTCCCACATCTGAGTTGAGGTCACTCTGAATAGCAAATCTAAGAGTAAGCTTAATAAGCTATCGTTCTACCAGAAAAGACCTTGGCATTTTGTTTCTCAGAATGTTAAAAGATCTGCTCTCAAAAGAGTGGAGAGTAAAGGCATCAATATTTTACTATTGTGAGTTACTAGAAATGACTAAATTTGACCTGGGCCCTAGGAATAATGATGAATCAGGGATCCCAGGCTCCCTTTACCACACCTCTTGCTGTTACTATCCACGTTTTATCCATATGTAATATCACAACTGACACGTTCAAGGAAAATGTAGACAACAAATTCCTTTGCATCAACCGTCCTAAATTACAAATAAATTGACCATCGTGTTCTTATTCTTGCCCCTTTTGGCTTTAATTTCGCCAGTTTGTATTTTCATCCTCTCCAAATGCTTTTGAGACTTTAAATCTTGGCAGCAAGTTTGAATTTTTTTGTTCATGAAAGGACTTAACATTTAATTATCCCTGGGCATTTTTTTCTGAGTTTTGAAACATCAGAATTCAGATGACAAATCTATCTTTTGAACCCTAGTTCCAAGAAATATAATTGTTTATTTAAATCCGTCCTGAAAGCAGGAATTGGGAATGTTTTTTTAAACAATTCTGTAAACTTTATTCTTTTTTAAAAGAATATGTTTTTATTTTTTAAGCAAAATATTTATTTGTACATTTTAGATCCACATAATGACGACATTTATCACAGGGAATTTGTATCTGTGCACAATGTATCTTGCTTCTTCTCTTTTTCCCCCACTTCCCTCCCCTCTCTTTGACCCCTCTTCCCTCCTTAGGTACAAAAAGCTTTACTTTCATGTTTTCTTTCTATTTTCTCTTTCTTCTTGTCCCCTTTCCTTTACCCCAGGCCCCTTCTTTCTTACCCTTCTCATCTGAACGTGTTCTTCCCATTTCCCAATATCTATTATATATTTAGTCCTTGTTTCTACCTTGAGACCATACTCATCAGTGACAAAAATTGGACACACATGTTTAAATACCGTACTGTCTGTTGTGAGAAACCAAAAGTGGAAAAGAGGTATTTTGTTTTTCTCTTCCGAAATCGCTGTCTTTGTCCTCTTGGTTCAAGCACGAATTATTATTACCTAATTTCGGATAGTCATAATAATTAATGCCTGGGGTGATTTGGAGGGTAAGAAACAGAAGTCAGCCTCTGCTAACAATCCATAAGTTAAACAGCAGAATATAAATTTAACATAACATGTGAACTGAAATTGCAACATTATGTTACAAAGAAAGAAAACAAAGCCGGGAGTGGTGGCGCACACATGTAAACCCAGCTTTCAGGAGGCTGAGGCAGGAGGATCACTGTAAATTCAAGACCAGTCTGGACTGCACAGTGAGTTCCAGGACAGTCACAACTACATTGTGAGACCCTGTCTCAAAAAAAAGAAAAAGAAAAAAGAAAACAAAGATACCTCATTAATATTTGTGTACATTGGCAGAAGCATAGTAATAAAATAAGAAACCCTCATGAATCTGGCTTAATCACTTTCTCTCCTCACTGGAACATAATCCCTGATATACACCTGAAATTCAAAGAAGAGGTTTATTTTGGCTCATATTTCAGTCCACATTCAGCTGGTCCAAGGCACCATGGTATGACAAAGAGGCGTGGCAGAGAAAGAGCTGCTTATATCATAGCATTAGAGAGCAAAACGAGTAGGAAAGAACTTGCAAGGGAAACATGCCCTACCAGGTCTCACTTCAGAGACTCACCAGATCTTGCTTCTGACCAGACCTTGCTTCCTGATATCATTTTCAGCTATAACTGAGTGATGCAGCTTCCAAAGCTCCACCTATGATCATAAGAGGTTTTGGGGGACATCCAGATGTAAACTAGAATAGATGGTCACTAGGACTACTTTGGTTCCTTCTCCCCAACTTCGAACTTCTTCCTGCTTACTTTTTTTTCTACTGCAGAGAGTACCAAAATTTTCCCTTCTGTAATATTTCTCTGCCAATTTTCTCTTCCATAATCCATTCAGAAGGTATGAATAGGAGCAGAGAATAATTTTCGGGAAGTGAAACCAATTCTGTATATTGTAGTAGTGGATGTGCACCATCCTATATTGGTCAAAACCCATTAGAGCACACAGTGCCAAGAGTGAATGCTGATGTAAATTATAGACTTTAATCAATAAAATACATTGATATTATTAACTGATGATACTTGTGAAAAATTGAAGAAATGTAGCAAGGCGAAGATAGCTGAGATGATTTGTAGGAGATCTATGTTCATCTCACTTGACATTTTCTTAAATACAAAACTTCCAAAATATCAGGGGCTGACAGACCCCCAGTTGCCTGGGTGAGGGTACAGTGAAGGATAAAAGAGACAAAGACAATAATTGGAACGCAAGGGGGTCCGAGGGAGCTATGCCTCTAGTGGACACACTCAACAATCTCCAGATCGATCCACTTTTATCAGAAAGCCAAAAGCACAGGGGGAGGGGGTCAGGCATCATTCGTGGAACAATCGCTGCCAATAGATGTTAGTAATGCAGAATTAAGACGTAATTGGGAATAAGATTAAAGGGGAACAGATCCTTCCCTTTACCCAGACGCCTATGCTCTATGTATTGTCCTCCATAGAAGTTATTTTTCCCTAGGAGTGGTAGGCTTCTGAGTTTTCACACACATAGCCAGAAAGCCTGTAATTGTTTACTAACTTTTCTGTTCCTGAAGTAAATTATATCGGTCTTGGACTCTATGGAACCCAAGTCATGGAGCCTGGTCCCCAACGTTAAAAAAAAAGTATGCTAACTTTTTAAAAAGTTAAATATATGCTTCTATAAGCTAACCATTTCACTGTCAGATATTCACCTAAGAAAAAAAGCAAACAAATGTCCATACAAAGTTCTGGACATTAATACTCATAGTAACTTCATTTTCAATTGTCGAACCTTAATAAAACCTAAGCGTTCATCAACAGCTAAGTAGATTAGGCAAACTGATGCAAACACATACAATGGAATACTTCTCAACAGTATAAAGATGAGCTTTCAAATGAATTCAAAGTAATGATAATGAGTAAATATATTGCACATATGAGTGCATATATGTATATATATATATATATATATATATATATATGTATACACATATATGTATACAAACAGTTAAAGGAACATTAAAGTTTTGTTCTGCTTTCTTCCCATTCTTTCCTAGTTCTTCCATAATTTTATTCCCTTCCCAAAGGATACAGAACTCAGATATTTCTGGTACAAAAATATAGTTTAACTGTTTTTCCACATTCCGGTTTTATCACAGTCATAATTACGTTCCTGTCACCAAGACACCCTAACCCAACACCCGCAAATTAAAGGAGGAGAGCTTTATTTTGGCTCACAATTTTTAGAGGTTTCAGCCCTGTATGAGGCTTAGAGGAACATTCTGGTTCTAAACATTCAAAAGTTTCACAACATGGAGAAAAAAAAATATCATTTTTTTCAGTAGTGGGAAATTATCGCCAATGGTGGGTATTCTTCCACCGCATGGTTTCTTTTCTTTAAATTAATTTTATAGGTACATTTATGGTATAAAATATGACATTTATCATTGGAAATTTGTGCCTTTACAGAGTCCATCTTGGTTCTTATTTTTCCCCCATTCCCCTGCCCTCCCTTCAACCCCTCCACCCCTCCCAATCTACAAAGACTTTGTTTCCATTTTTATTTTTCTTGCATTAATTCCATTCCCTTCTTTCTTTTCCCTACCCCTCGTACTTCCCCTTTCCCTTTGCATCTTTCTTTATTAAGTGAAAAAAACGGTTGCCTGTAGTTCACTGCCCTCCTCAAACCTCCAACTTACCATATGGATGTTAAATTTAGAGTTGTATAGAGAAAGAGAATCCATGATTTAAGGGAAAGTTAAAAAGAAAGATAGATTTAGTGAAATATAGAGGTTGTTTTGTAGCAGTGTTTCTCAGCTAAATCATTACTGTAGGTCAGTAAAATGTTCACATTATAGTCTGATTCTTTAGAAGCCAAACAACATAAAATGTATGTTATCCACCTTAGATTGTTGGAAAGAGACAATGTATCAGTGTATCAGAAGGTATCACCTACATGGTCAGGGGAAAAATGTTAACTTTGCTGTTGTATTTTTATAGTATTTTGAAGCAACCTACTCCTGTAGACTTTACCACTAAGAAATAATTAGAAGAATATAACACTATCAAAATACATGTTATTTATTGATGTTACGATGTAGCATCTAGGAGCTTTTCTATAGAAAGATACTGCCTGAATTAGCCATACTGTTAATATTCTGCCTAAGATTTGGTGTCCTTAACTGCTAAACAGAGGAATTAATAGGGCACATAATAATAGCAATACATTTGTTCTGAGGAATGTGAAGCCCAGTCCCAGGTGCACAATTAGACAGAAACAAATCTTTAAATAATGCTATAATCATATTGTTGTAAATGTCATAGCTTTGGGCTACTTTTACTTAAAAATATAAATATTCCTTCTTGTGACAGTGTGCTAATTAAAGACATTGATCTCTATACTACAGATGCTATGCAGTAAATAACTATGATCATTTCCTGAGAAATTCAGATGAAATGTTGGTGAAATCTAAGCAGTGTAATCATAGACAGAGGATTAATTGTGATTATAGTACACCATTTTATGCAAGCCTGCCATTTATGCAATCATGACCTACTATTATCCAAATTGTGAGAATCATTATATATCCTGAAAAACACACCCATCTATTAGAGACTTGCTACATAATCTATTGAATAGAAATATAATAAATGAATATTGTTTTAAGCTACTATTTGTTGTAACTTGTTACACAACAGTGGGAAACTAATACAATACATAAAAACAAATTCTTATGATACCAGAAACACATAATAAGAGAATATACAGTTAAGAAAATTGTATAATAGAATCCAAAAACAAATAGTTGAAATAAAGTCACTAAAGCATTACAAGACCTCTAAAAACTAATGAAAACAGCAAAGCACTGATGAGAGGAACCACAAACTAAATAGATGAATATATATTTACTTATAAATATACATTTTTAGTATTCATTAATTATAAGAATGTTATTAAAGGGTCAATACCCTAAAATTAACCTAGCATTTCAGTGTGACCCTAACTAAAATCTCAAAAAAATTTTGCAGATATTCACAAGTTTACTATAAAATTTACATTCATAATGAAAAAGAATAGCCAAAGCAATAATGAAAAAATTGTTGAAGAATTTCTACTACCTGATATCAAACATAAAGCTATTATTTATCTTAATGTAATTTGGTATAAATATGAAGCAAACAGTTCAACAAGAGAAAGACAGGGTCCAGAAATAGGTCCATAATGATGATTTTTTAAAAAACTCCCAAGACATTTCAGTGGAACAGGGTAGTCTTCACAAAACAATATGGAATAAAGTAGATCAAATAGGATTAAAACATATCTTGACTGCTAATTCACAAAAATTAATTTGAGATGGATCATATATGCAAAGATGAAACCTGAACCTATTGTGTGGAAAGAATGTTTTTGTGACCTAAAAGGAGTAAAAATTTTTCATAGTGGACACTAAAGCACCAACCCTAAAACAGATGATAAAACAATGTCATCAAAATAAACTATCCACCTTTTCAAAACACATTCTTAAGAGAATGAAGAATCGTGCATACTGGGGGAAAATGCTTGTATTCTACATGTATATATTTAAGAAAAGGCTTATCTTCAGAATATTTAAGGAATTTCTGTAAATGAAGGTTTAAAAAATCAAAGAATTTAGTTGTAAATATAGGCAAATAAACTTTACTAAAGAACATGTATGAGTAATTCATAAAAAATATATTCAATGTCAAAAGTCATCAATGAATGTAAAATTAAAACCAAAATGAGATACTATATAATATCCACTGAAATGGCCAAAAATAAATTGGCTAGGATTACATCAAAATTTGATGAGAACATCAGCACCTGAAACATTTATTACTGACACAAAAGTAAAGCAGTACAAACATTTCAAAAAATCATTGTTTCACACCTGTAATCCCAGCACTCAGGAGGCTGATGCAGGAGGATCGCTCTGAGTTCGAGACCAGCCTGGGATACATAGTGAGTTCCAGGTCAGTCTCAGCTACCTAGTAAGACCCTGTCTCAAAAAACCAAACCCAAAAAATAATCACTGTGGCAATTTCTTGTAATAATTCACTTATCATTCACCTTTTTGATATTATTCATGGGTATTTAAATAGAAGAAATGGAGTATATGTCCACTAAAATATAATTTTTTCAAACTGCCCAAACTGGAAATGAGCAAGTGTACAATTGATATGAAAATAAGAATACATAAATGATTGTGACATTTTATTGAGTATAGTACTTAGCAATGAATAAAAATGAACAAAAATGAGTGTATAAAACTACATTGATGAATCAACAAAACATTTTGTTATCAGCCATACAAAAAGTTTATATTTTTATTATTCCATTATATGAAGTTCACTCAATGTAAAACCATGTATTAGTAGAAAAATAATTATAATGGTTGCATATACAAATATTAACGGGAAGAGGACACTGGGAAAACATCTGAAGTGATGGAAGTGAAATACTCTGTTTTCTGAGAAGATATTTATTTGGATGAACTCATTTATAAATTCTGTTAAATTAAAACTTTAAATCGGTGCAATTCAGAGCATGTTAATCATATTTTAATTAAAAACATGATACCTCTAGGGATTTTTTTAGGCATGCTGAATGACTTACATTATTTTAATTAGTTTTCATGTTATTTATAAAATATTTTCACTTACCTTTAAATTAAACACTAAAAATCTTTTTCAGAGTGCTATTAGTCTTAAATTTGTTTTAAAAGTAAACTTGAGGATTGACAGCCAATTCTTTGGAAGTTATACACAATAAAGCAATTAGAAGAGCTTTAATTGGTCCTAATACCAGCGTGTCTAGACAAGTTAGCTCAGTGATTTGAATCTAGCAGAATAATCTCATCTACTGCCTTATAATAATTAGGGCATCTGAGCCAATATACATGAGTCTCATTTACACAGACTCTGTTGCCATATAATTCCTAAATCTCAATTTAATTTCAAGGAGAGATTATTAATATTCAGACCTAACATATTGATCAATCTCTTTACAAAATTCTTCTGCATCTGTTATTCAATTTAGTGTTCATAACTCCATGGCTTAATTCCTTTGACCTCCATTAAACTAATGTTTAAAATAGAAGATCACTGAATATTAAACTGTCAGATTTCAGAGTCAGAACTTAAATTCAGATCTTCTGTTTCTGTGATTTGTGCTCTATCCAACACATCAGATCTAGCAAATAGATTAAATCAAGGTTATTTCTTGATAAACTCATAAATGCCAGAAGAGAAAGGAGAGAAAATAGGTATCATTACTTAAATTCCTAGAATACCAAAATATTTTAAAAATTATTTACATAAGTTTAACAGAAAAATATCTAATGAAATAAAACTGTTTAAATACCAGCTGTAGAATGACCGCATGAAACAGAAGGCAATGATGCCGAAAACATGCATTTAACTAATTTTTACCTGACATTCTGTCAATCACCTCTATTCTGCCTCATTTATAACCTCTGTCTACCGTATTACCTCTAGCAACCGTATTTCCAGGATAGATTATCAACATAAGATGAGTAAAAGTGGCAGATACTTCAGTAAATCCCTAATTTCTTACTTACAGAAGTCAGAAAATGAGCCAAACTCATGATAGAGGGAAAATTGTCAAAAAAAGATTAAGGCAATTGTAAAAAAACAAAAAATCATTAACAGTCTCAGCAGAGAGATTTAATTAAGAATGTCACCAATATATTTCACTTAAGAGTGAAATAAATAAGACACATATGTGTAAATAGTTTCTCTAGTGTGACAAACTAAAAGTGTAAATAAGATCCAAATTGTATAACTGATAATGTGAAATAGGAAGATAAGGGCTTTAGGTGTAGGGGAAGTGGGAAGGGTAGCGGAAGGGAAATAAGGGAAAAGAAAAAAATACGAGAAAAAGAAAAATGGAAACAAAGTCTTTGTAAATAGGGGAAGGGGGAGGGGGTGAAGGGAGGGCAGGGGAATGGGGGAAAAATGAGAACTGTCGTGTAAGGGTACAAGATCCCAATGTTGAAAGTAACTGTACTGTATACCTAAGATGTACCAACAAATTCAATGAAAAAAAAAAAAAAAGAATTTCACCAGAATATAGATCTGGTTCTTTTAGAAGGTATACATGGAACCAGAACTTAAAATTTCTTGACCAATGGAAAATAAAAATCTAACACATTTTCATTTTAGTTTGAATCCTTAAGAGCTTCATTGACACATACAATTCTCAGGCTCCACAGGGTGAGATCATTTATAATCTTCCCAATATCTTCTGCCAACTAAGCACTTCAAAATTACATCTCAGTTAAAGATAGCACCTCTTATTTTCTGTGTGCTGCAGTTTAGATCTTCCCTTAGAGAGAGCTGAGCTCATTCACTGAGGCATAACACTTAATTTCATTCCCAGAGTTTTGCTATCCAGCTTTCCACAAAATAAATGAGACCATTCATTGCTTCTCCTTAGGCTAATGGAACATACATTGTCCACATTTAATGCCTTAATATCTTGGTTGCATGGTCTAGTGTTGAATAAGATATCAGTGTTGAAATTATACTGAAACATATCATGAAGTTTATTGCCTTTCTATGGTTCTGTGGAACCTAGACCTCTTCTACTCCAAAGAGTCACAAGCTCAGAGGACTACGAAGGATAGAAGGATGTGAGAACTATGTGAACTGAACTTGACAAGGAAATGGAGCGGAACGCATTCTCTGTTCTTACAAAATAAAAATTAACATGAAGAAAATTATGTAAGCCGTATAAACAATTCTATGGGTGAAATTTGTCCTAAAGTCTCACCAGGTTTTGCAAGCGGCAGATCCACTGAGCTAAATCTCAGGCCAGCTTCACTAGTTTTTGAACTTGATCTCACTTGCCTCTTCCATACTACACATTAATAAATAATGAAAATATAATTTAAATGAGTAACAAATTCACTTATAATCCTAGAATTGTGCTTCAAAATTATGCCAACATGGCCTAGGGATTAATTTTACACTCATCACTGTGACCTGAAAAGAGAAGAGAAAAATGCATGTTACAGGGGAACAAAAGGCTCACATCAGTTTAAGATAAAGAAACAAATTTCAGAAATCAGAGTACAGACTATAGTAAAAAGTAAAATGAAAACCTACTGTAAAGCTGATTGTTTAGGATTTCTCAGGATGGTTCAACTAATTAAGGTAGAAGTGGCAGCTATGAAAATAAAAGCAGGAAAGCCAGTAGAAATGTAAGACAAACTAACTATTTTGGCCTTTGTTTTTTTTTTTAATCTTCGTTTCATGCCTACAACTAAGAGTTGGCATTGTCAAGCAAAGCACAAACTAAACTGCCAAAGGAGAATATACTTATATATCACTTGGATAATTAATTAATGTATAATTTCTCTTATGAATTAAAGATTTGAAAGAGAATCATATAATTCTTGCATAAATGATTAGAAATAGTGATAATCATTTAGAGACACAAGGGAAAACACTTAATTTTGTACCAATTTTCTGTTTCCTAAAAATAAGAAGTGGCAAACCCGAGCATGTTAGCTCATGTGTGCAGGGTTAGGAAAACAAAACAACCAAGGAGTCCTGGGAATATAGTGGGTTTTTACTTACAGGATTAATTTTAGGTGTGTTAAATTTTCTGGAATAAAATAAGAACAACCCTTGATATTTTGAATAAAAGAAATATTAATACATTGTTTCATACAGTACTGTTTTCAAGTTCTGGTTTTAACTATTATCATTTTGAGCATAGGTTGATAGTTCCCTTTGACAATAAGAAATACGGTGCATTACTCCCTTTTAACCTTTGTAGAATTCAGCAACTGAAAAAATGTAAAATAATTTGGATGAAAGAGAGATTTGGCTTGAGATTTCAAATTTGTCATTTTTAACTCTAGAAGATGTGTTTCTAGCTCTTCTATGGAGTTCATTTTATTGGAAGAAAAAACAAACAGGAGAAATTCTTACAGATTTGACCTCATAAAAAGCAGCTTTCTGGGAGGAGATTTATTGTGTATGAGGAAAGAGACGTATTTGTAAATCAGAACTTTTTTAGTGTAAAATTAAAGAAAATAAATGAGGTTCAGGTCTTTTATGTAGGGTGATAAAGGTTGTCAGATTAGCAAACATAGTTCAGATGATTCATCTAATTAAAGATTAAATGTTTCATATGAAAGGAATATTTCACATTAAAGAAGTACCTAAGATTAAAGCACTTGGGTGGATGTGAAGTCGTAACTCATATTGTCAGTGTCTCCATCTAAGGATAGTTCACAAGGGCAGAAGAATACAAATTGTCCCAAAAGTGGGCAGCCAGCTGATCTAAAACATCTAGGGACTTGAAGAGCTCCTCTAAGCACTTGATAGCATGAATAATAGGGAGAGTAGTAAATGTAATGTGCTTAATATCTACATTTTAATACTAAATACAAACCGAATACAAACTAAACAGGGTGCTGAAAGTAATCATAAGCAACACAAAAGTAGGAGAAAGATAGGACTTTAAGAGAAATTCTAATGCCCAATGCTCTCTTCGATCTTAAATAAATAAAATTAGTGGTGATTTTGGTCTCTGATCATACTTGCATGCCAAAGATGATTTTCTAGAGCACTATTTTCTGTTAATTTGGTGGATTAATTACTTAATCAAATACAAATTCTCACACTCTTTCACTGAGCAAAATTACTTGATGAGGTAGCATGATATAATGCATAGTTTTTTTTTCTCATATAACTTCACAGAACTTTTTCATATTTGCCTTAGTTAAAGTGTACCAAGTAATCAAATTAAGAAATTAGTTTTCAATGCATTTAAAACTACCAAAAGTTAGATTTTCAAGTGTTATATTTTGGTGAAATGACTTCTCATTGTCAGCGTAACTACAAAATACAGAAGACATCTTTAAGGGAAGAATGAAATTGCTTCTCTTGAATATATCTCTATCATAAAAATCCCAAAAGAAATGGGTCAGTGCCTTAGCACATCTCATTTAAAATAGTTTTAAACACTAATTCAAACAGATTGTTTTTATTTGTAATTTAAATTTATTATAATTGTATGTAAAAATTTATAGTGGACTTTAAACTCTTGAATTCAGGTTTCACTTCTTGTTTCTTATAGTGGAACTGTTCCAAACACAATGTCTATTAGCTAGGGCATATCAGTCATTATTTATTTTGAAATAATAAATAAGTTTTAGAGAAAAACTGAATTTCAGAAAAAATGTATTACATTTTCTATTTTCCATTATTTTAATTAGACCTAAATTCATGTTATGAATAGAAATTGTATTTTCTAGAGTGACTTCTAAAGTTTCAATGAAGTTTAAGTGATAGAAACATGATATGTGATGCATAAAAGTCAGAAGATGGGTTAAAAATGGATATTCTTCAACTTTTCAACGTTTCCCATAGTAATCTGAAATACTATGATCATAACTCAATTACCTTCTTGCATGGTACTTGATTATAATAATTGTGCTTGTCCTGAAAGATTTAGTTTCTTACAAGTTAAATAGGCTATATTTTTCTTCAGAAATACAATATTTCCTCCAAATTCTTCAAAATGCCAAATAGTATTAACTCAATCTCCATGCTAGAAGCTCTGGAGGGCTTAATAGATCCGGAAAAAATCATCCTTTAGGATTTTGTAGTATGATGAGGAAACAAAGGTAAGTATATACATGGTGTTCATGAAAAGATTGGAATATATAGAAAATAATAAACAAAGGACCTACAAAAAGATGGATCAGATATATAAAATATATCTTGACTAATTTTTTTTTGTTTTTAAATCCAAGTAGACAGAACTCATCCAATAATACTAAGGTAGGATCTGAGATTTATTTCTTATCTTTTAAGAGATAATCATCTTCAACATATTTTAGACAGGAAAAATTATTTTCAGTCTGTAAAGTCTACTCAACTTACCCCAAGGCAACAGGACTTATTGTCTTTAATTGTGTGTGTGTGTGTGTGTGTGTGTGTGTGTGTGTGTGTGTGTACCAGGGATTGAACTCAGAACCTTGTGCTTTCAAGGCAGGTGGTGGCATCAATGAGCTAAATCCCCAGCCCAAAAAGATATTTTTTAAGTTTAAGGAAAAACAGAACATTTGAAACACTCCACCGGCAGCAGGACTTATTTTCTTTTTTTGTGTGTGTGTGTGTGTGTGTGTGTGTGTGTGTGTGTGTGTACCAGGGATTGAACTCAGAACCTTGTGCTTTCAAGGCAGGTGGTGGCATCAATGAGCTAAATCCCCAGCCCAAAAAGATATTTTTTAAGTTTAAGGAAAAACAGAACATTTGAATTTCAGTGAGATTATGACAGAACTCTAAGGACCTCAGCTATAGGAGTTCATGGACCTTTTCTATAATTATTTGCCATTATCTCAGCCAGTGACTTATTAGGTTTCTGTGTGTCTTACTTCAAATTCTCAAAAGGGAATCTGATTAATTCTGATTAGATTATGGATTGGTTCCTCTGGGGTTGGATAGCTATGCTTGTTTCAATCATCATGTCAAGGGAGTGATATTGCTAATTAACAGTAAACAAGAAGAGGCAAGCTGGTTTTCTAGTAAAGTTGTTTATGAGGAAGTATATATTTATTTATATGGAAATATATAGTAGAAAACAGAATACAATACATGGTATTAATAAAACATTTATTATTCTGAAAAAGTTTACTTAAAGGCAAGTCATTATTTTTATCCCCATATACACAACCCACTGAATGACACACAAGCCACAAAATTGTTTAAATCAAAACCCTGGTGTCTTTCTTGACTAGCTTCCTTGATGTATTTGATACATCCAATCAATTACAAAATTCTAACTTTTCTTCATCATAAATCTTGTATTATGCTGACATCACCCATGTGCTAGTGAAACTTTTCAATTGCATCATAAAATCTATGGAGAAATGGATTGTGTTTGGCTTTTTCCTCTTTCATATCTGTCACCATGCTTTCACCCTTAGCCCTGCCTGAGGGCACATTGATTGCAGCTTCTGAGACTCAGAGTAGATGACTTAGTTCAACTGTGGCTACAGAAACTATGAGGTAACGAACACGTGATTTCAAGCATCTGCTTGTGATAATAAGTCTTGCCAACTCTATTCGTGGGGAAAAGCTTTTAAAATAATAACAAAAATCGTATTTTAAATTGTATGAGAGAGAGAGCATGAAAATACTCAAAGGACATAATATGCATATATACATATGAAGAGCCCTCTGGATTATTTATTCATCACTGCCCTGTCTGACTATGAGCTTCTATATGTATGAGCTGGGCTTTCCTTCTCATCAAGAGACAACAGTCTTAAAGGCAGAAGTTTCTCTTCTTGCTCTATCCTTGAGTTACCTTGAGCCACACATGTATCAAGTCTAGACCTGCTTCTGGAATATTTTGGACATGCCAGAACCCCAGCAGACTGTCTTACAATTAGACTCAACAATTTGGGTGCCATCACAGGACACCTCAAACTTTTTCATGCAACATTTCTAAAGATAAAGGACCTAGAACACCTAAGATAGCACTCAGATCTTCACAGCAAAACACTGGAGTAATTAAAAATTGATCAAAATGGAGCAATTCTGTATTCCAAGTAAGCTTATGCTGCATGAGACAAGAAGACATTATTTTAAAATAGGTATGTGGCTTTATGTGTTATACCTACTTCTTTGAAGATAAAGAATTTAGGAAGGTCAGAGTACTCTGATTCATAAAAATACATTGTACAGATACAGTGAATCTAAAAATGTGTCTGAATCTTAGCATCTTAAGAATGATGGTTTGAATTATGAACCACAAGCAAAAACGATAAAATACTTGAATGTAAATAAAGTGATTGTGTTGTAGAAATATAAAACATTTACACCTGAATAGTTTCCTATAGTGTATGTTTCTACTGGAAAGACAGAATGACTCTGGAAAAATATTTATATGTTACTCAAAACTCCATAAATTATCTATTTTATAACCAATCGTGATTATCTCTTTAAATAGCACACCATCATAAAGAAATTCAAGTTTTGAACTCATGGTGGAGCATTAGGTGACAAGTAATTGCTTAAGACTAGATTTTTTTTAATTTAGTAATTTTAATGTTTGTCTATTTTTTAAAAAATTGAAGAAAATTTGTGTAAATTCTTCAAAAGAAGTAAAGTAATATACAATGCAACTAAACATTTTCTTTAGCTTTAATTTAAAAATAATTATATGTTTATATTCTGCATTGATGAAGGCAGTTACCAAACATACAAAATTGTCAGTCAGTGCCATAATATCCTTCTATTCTCTGTGATTTCATTTATGCACTGGAATTTATAGATAAACTTATATAAAAATAAGATAAAACATACAAATTTCAAAAGAAAATATGGCTATTAAAGTATGTAACAATGCAGACTCAAGTGTTTTCTCTAAATATGGTATTGTTGTTTTGTTTTATTTTTGCTTTAAAGACACAGAAATTCATTGCATAGTCCATATTAGTTTTGAATTTATTAAGCTGACCAAGCTAGCCTTGATTCAGAGACTACTGAATGCTGAAATTGCACTAGCCCGCACTGCCAAGCCCAAAGTGAATGTGTCTTAATCAACTACATAACCTTAAGTGTTCTGATTTTGTTGAAATATACAGAAATGTTTCAAGACACAAATCTTCTTTTGCAAAGATGTTTTACTAATTTAATTACTTTGTTGCTGATATATAGTATTTTAACAAGGTTGAATATACATAGCATTTTAGTAATAGGTACTTTAAAATTTTTCATTGTTCTACCATTCAAAAGGATTCTGAATATACATATATATTGTGATACACAAAAGAGAGTCTAAGGCAAATTTTGGCATGTATACTGACATAGCAAAAATATGCTATTGCAAGATACTAGATGCCAATAAAAAAAAGATACTAGATGCCAACCTCAAAATTCTCCTAGAAGAAATAATGCATTAACTGATGATGCTAACTGGGAATTGAATATCTATATTTGCAAACATTAGCTTAAAAATAAGCAATAAGCTATATTAAAGTTGTAAGTAAATATTGTGTCATAAAAATAACATTAGAAAGGTAAATAAAATAATGCATCAGGTCAGGATTTGTAAAGTTAAAATTTAATTGACTATGTGACCATATATAGATTTTAATATTGTTTGAAACTGAATATGGAAAACACAATTGTTTTGCTGAGGCTAACGTTATACATATGAATCTTTTGCATAGAACCATGCATTTAGCCATGGCAGATAGACCAGATGGTGGCTAAATGAGACATTTATACAGGGCTTTGGAGATTAAATTGCTGTTTTTTTTCTTTCCACATCTCATAAAGTAGACCGATAGAGCTGCTTTTTACCACTCTCCACCAGAATCTAAATATCAGCATCTAAAATGACAGTTTCTAAGAATATACAACTGTCATCTGTTGGAATGAGAATGCTCTGAATTTGAAATAAACTGCAACAAATCATCCATCAAATAAATACTTCTGCAGCCATGTAGGATGAGTTATGAGAGGGTCTATACCAAAATACATTGTGCTTATACACCTCTCAGGGTGCTGACTTTTATTGAAGTTCCTATATAGGAAAAGTTGTATGCAATTTGGTGTTTTATTTTTAATGTTAATGTCTCTTTTACCCTAGTTTTGGGTATACAAAGAATATACAAACATGCTTATTTGGTCAGAAATATTTTCACTCTGAAGAAAAAACAGTTCAATTGTTTAATAAAGTTAAATAGAAATGCCAATGTTAAAAGTGGAAATTAAATAGATACACTAATTTTAGTGAAATCTGAGTATTTTTTTGGTACTTCTGTACACCGCAGTGGCTTAGCAATCCTGATATCACAGCAAATATGAACCTAATATGCAAACCCAGCTTCTAGATTACAATTTTTAATACCATCCTTGAAAAGATCTAAAGTGCTTTTGAGCAACAGAAATTCATGACTCAATTAATGCAGATACAAGGTGGGAATGGGACGTTTTAGAGTGCCTAAAGGAAAGTGAGCATTCAAAGATTACTCACAGTGTTTCAAGAAGACAAAGAAATCCTATTAAAAAGCTTCTTAATGGTGAAAAATTCTGAAAGTATGGTATTCCAAGTTAAAATGTGTAGTCAGTTAAAATATATTGAATGAGTTCATAAAGAAAAGCTACATGCATTTGAACAAAATAAAATACATTTCTGTGGAATCTTTTATTGAATTATTTTTCTTATTGAATCATTTTTATATTACCTTTCATTCTGAATCAAAAGCTTCCCAGGGAACTTGAAGTAGTCAAAATATTTTTATTTCTGTAGACGTGCTAAATAAATGCACACTTTCTAGAGAAAAGTTCCTCAAAACTTGGGTCCATAAAAACCATTATAATTAAAATAGAATGATATATCAATATAAATTACTGAGTATATGAGAAGTTAGTATGAACAAGCATCAGTAAAAATAAGAAATGACCATTTATATATTAAGATTATTTGAATAATAAAACAAGCAAATTCAAATGAGTATGAAAAAAAACTCCCCAAATTAACAGATATGTTTTCATAAAATTAAATGCTATGATAGTTAACTGTGCTGTCAACTTGAATGAGAAATGTCTGGCAGATTGGTTTAGCAGAGTCTTGGGTGTCTCCTGATGACTGACTTGCTGAAGAGGGCAAACCCACCCTGTGTGTGAATGGCATCGACCAATAGGCTTGTAGCCTAGACAAAGCATAGAAGGAAATTGGAAGATACTCTTGCTTGTGATTCTTCAGAGAAGCACCAGTCTATGTGGCCATCTTTGTACATCTGAAGAGCCTTTTAGCCCATACTCTTCAGTCTTCCAGTATAGACCCTGTGGCTTCCTGACACTAACTTGCATGGTTTTCTGCAGTGAGCCTGGAGGCCTGTGATTCTTTCTGTGGGACTTTGCAGAGGGGATTAAGAATCTTGAAATCAGGCTAATTTTCTAGATTATTTGGATGGGCCTCAAATGCAGTCACAACAGTTGTATAATCCGGGCACACTAGACAGATTTAGGCAAGGAGTAGATGGCTCATAAGAGAAAAATATTATGTGTTGGGCTTAATAGTCACATACCAGGCATGGAGGAGGACATCTATATTCCCACCATTCTGGAAGGCTCAGGAAGGAAGTCCAGAAGTTCAAACTCAGCTTTACTAATTTAGTGACTTAGCTAGATGCTGTACCAAAAATATTTTTAATTAAGTAGGGATGAGAGTATAGCTCTGGGTGAAAGCTGTTGTTCACTGTCCAGTACTGCAGTACATACATACACACATACATACATACATCATAGAGTGAGGTGCCACAAGTCAAGAATACAGCTCTGAAGGCTGGAGAGGCAGGAAAACAGATTCTCCTTAAGAGCCAAAAGTGGAGCAGCGCGGCAGACACGTTGCTTTGTTCTTCCTAGGATGTACTGTGTACTCCCAGCCTCCAGACTGTCAAATAATAAATTTCTGGTTTTTAAAGCCAGAACAACTTGCTCCCCAGCAATGCTAATTGTTTCAATAACCATTGAACAGTCAATGGTTACTTGTTGCTGGAACAATACTACTGTATCTGTCCTCTGATACAGAGGGTTCGGGCCCTGGAAGATTCAGAACAAAATGTGATTAACTATAGGGACTTCTGAGGGCTTGTTGGAATAACATTCAGTAGTAGAAGTTTTATAGCCTAAGGAGTTTGGGTTTTATATTGCGAGTTATAAGAGAGGACTAATGGCTTTTACATGGGGAATTAACTGTCCATAGAGCTTTCTGGACATACTTTTATGATAGTAAAAATAGAAAATGAGTCTGGTAGTGTTGATAGCTGGATGAATCCGTATGTGATGTGAGAAGGGTTTGAATAATAGAGATAACCTAAGAAAAAAAAGCTACTGTTAGTTCGAATTCTCTAAAGTCAGAGTTGTCAGGATGAGAACTCACAATGTGGACTACATAACGAGGCCTAAAGGTGAAAAGTTTAAAGTAGCAGCAATGGTGAAGATAGGAGACTGGAATAGTGCTAGTAATAACAATAAGAAAAGGAGTCTGTTGCAGTGGGAGTAGCAAAGGTTCTATGAGTTTATTTTGAGATATCACATAGGCCCAATTGAAGCTTTAAAATCTGAAATACCTATTTAATGAATAAATTAAGGCCACAGAAAGATCTATCTGCATGGCTGAAGCCCAAGCAACAGATGAGACATCTTTGAAAAAGAATAATGAAGACAGACTAAAATAGATCGCCGATGTAGATGAGAGGAACAGCTAAAGAACAGCATGGTAGTAATACTCACAGTGGAGAGATTTCCACCAGCTGTATATTTTTTACTCCAGTCAATCTGACAGCATAAATGTACACAGAATTTCCTAAAGTAAGAAACTGGTAGGTAAGAAAAGATAACTGGGGATAATTAGTATGTATTTGCTCTTTAGAATCCACTCCACTGAGTTTACAACGGCTTTCAGACTTCTTAATTTTAGCAACGCCGCATTAGAAGATCTGAAGTATTTCCTTCTTCTGATGAAGTCTCTGATAGACTAGTCTTTACTTCTGTTAGTATAAACTTTAACTAACTGATATTGTGAGCCGGAATCTTGTTATTTCTATTCCTGGTTTTATTTGTGTTTTAGCAACCTCAAAAATTTATGGATTTCTCTTAGTTCCCTACGTGCAAACAACTAGATTACTAGTTACTGTTAATGCTAACCATTGCATCTGTCAGTATTTTGTTTAGAATAAGGAACTTACTGAATTTAATTTGGAAGTTCAGTAGATCATCAGGAAAAATTCAGTTTCTTTCACTTCTTTTATTTTCCATTTTATTTACTTCTGCATCCTGTTTCTCCTTTCCTTTTTACTTAACAAGAAAAAACAATAGCATTCCTAACTTCTGCAAGCAATACTCTCCATGGTTGGATAAATCAGGCTGCTCTAGTGAGGTTACTTTCAGATCTTCTGGCATCAAAACAAGATGGAGTAATGCTCCATTGACCATCACTCTATCTACCAAAATAACAATTTCATCTTAATTGTCTTGAGTAAGGTGCAAAATAAATCACTATGTAGTTTATTTAATGCAGTTCTGCATTCTTCTGCTAGAGCAAAATTAGAACAACAGATGGGCATAAATTCAGTGAAGCTTAATGATTTGGCAAGTTATGACATAAAGTAAGTTAGAAGGTAGTAACTTAAATGTCTATTAACAAAGGAGGAAAAATCTTCAAAAATACGGCTTTGGAAAATGAGACATGCTACGATTTAGAAATTCTATTTTAAATCTTTATTTCCTTGATATGATTATTTTAAGGAGACCAATGTAAAATGAGAATGTTTTTTTCATTTATTTAAAATGTGGTGATTTTTGGCCAAAATGTGTAATGTTCAATGATCCCTAAACTGTAGAAATACCCCAAATCTCCAATTTTAAGAGACATGGTGCCAAGGACATAGGACCTAGACATTGTGGAAAATTCAGTATTACAGAAATTTACCACTGGCAATGAGAGCTTATTGAGAAGAAAATATATTCCCTAGAAAATCAGATTCCCACTTGCACTTGCTCCATGTCTTAGAACAACAATAAAGAATTATAGAGTAACTGTAACGCATAAGGATATTCTGTGTAAATTCAGAGGCAGACAGGAAGATGGGGAGTATTTTGTGCAGATATAAGAGATTTGTGGGTAACAGGTTTAATCCCTATTATCAAATTTTTTGAATTCGATTTTCTAACATGAAGCCTATATTTATTGACAAGACTCATCCGTTCAACAAAAAGAATAAAAGAATATCTAATGGTTATTTTATAAAATATTTTAAGAAACAAATTGTTCCCTCCTGCACAGCCTATTAGTAGCAGGTTTTCAGCCTGAGGATATACACTTGAGTACCAATAAAGAAACAAATTGCCAAGGACTATTGGCAAACTCTGATTTATTCATAAAGCTATGCAACCACATGTTAATGCTTCCTATGCAAAGAATACATAGGGGATTAGTAGAAGTCATCCTGTTTTTTACCCTGAGACTATTTGCTAATGCATTTATTTTAAGCATAGGCACTTTGAATTGCTTAGTAATTAGTGTGAGTGATTTGAATGCTTGAGAATTACAAATCATTATTTGAAATGATTTTCAAAATAAAAACAATTAGTTTGTATCACAAAACAGCTTTCATGGTTCTAAGAAGAAAAAAGAAGTAGAAAAATTTAAGGACTATGAGTTTCAGTAAGATAAGTACTGAAAAATGTCTTCAGTATACCATAATATACGTAATACAGATGTTATCTTGAGTTATACAGAGCCATTTCAGTGATGTACCAGGGAAGAAATCCAATAATAGTGGGTTGGCTACTCAACATTTTGTTGTGAAAAAATACCTGTGGGTCTCAACTTATAATGAGGAGAAGTCTGTTTTGGCTCACAGTTTCAGAGGATTTAGGCCGCGGTTGCTTTTATTGCTCCAGGATTGTGGCAACACAGTAAAGGATGGTGGGACCCACAGCAGAAGATATGCTCACCTCATGGTGGCCAGGAAGCAGAGAGAACAATAGAGACTGGGGTTCCAACATCGCTTTCAAACATACGGGATGAACGACCTAACTTCCACCTGCTGGGCCCCCTCTCTATACGTTCTGTTGCCTCCCAAAGTGGTACAGACTGGTGACCAAACTTTTAACACATGCACCTTTGGGAGATAGAAAATGCAAGCGAATAATTGTGGAGAAATGACACAAGAAAGCCAAACAAACATTTCTGGGACCAGATCTTAGTATTGTTTATTTCTCTGTTTGTGAGAATGAACAATAAAAAGGGAGAAGAATATTAGTAAAATAAGGCCCCACTTCATATTAGATGAGACTAAGATGCTGAGAAGACCATTTTGAAAGCAATTTATGGAGGGATTTGTCTCCCTTTATCTACAGCTTTCACGGTTTCTTTGAGGTCTGTGTTTACACTCATTACAACAGTGTTAGGTGCAGTATCTTTGTATTTTGATAATTATATAAAAATCTTTCATAAATAATGTGATTACATTCAGAAGCATGTAAACAAGATATTATTTTAGAAAAATGGTCATGCCGGAATCTAACATATATACTTCACTATTCTCTGGAACAGGTGCTGACCAAAAACTGAAATGTCATGTAAACTCTAGATATTATTTCTCCCATTAAAATATGAAATGTTTCATAGTTAAATTGTTCAAATTTAACATTTTATGCAACACAATGGAAAATTATTTAAAAATAGCTATTTCATATATTCATTGGAAAAAATAAAACCTAATGGACTACAAAGACCAAAGATAAAATAAAGTGCAGCTTAAGAGTTTCTGAAAATCTTTTTTTTTTTTTCCTTACCATGAAAATAAAGTAGATTCCTTTTCCTTGATCTCAGTTTTTGGGGGAGGGGGACACCGGGGATCGAACTCGGGTCCTTGTGCTTGCAAGGCAGACCATCAAACCACTGAGTTAAATCCCTGGCTCCTTTTCCTTTGTTTTACTCAACTTGCAGTTTCACTTCATTTCATTTGTAGTGCGTGTGTGTGTGTGTGTGTGTGTTTGTATTTAATTAAAACAACTTTTCTTCAATACACAGGACAATGTAAATAAATTTAAAAATTTTTCTTTTTGAATATCTGATTTAATAGATAGGAGGGAATATTAATATAAATAAGGATGAAGAAATAGGAGTTTCTCAAATCTAACTGTGCGGACAAAATAGGACACAAAGATAGTTTTATTTTACTTTGGGAAATTTTTATCTGCAACAGATTTCATACTTATGCCACTCTTTTAAAGATTTAGATGCTAATCATGACCCTACTAACAACCCATCTAAAATACATGGTTTTGATGTTAAACATCCATAGGCTTCTTTAAAAATAATACAATATATTTAAAATAGTTTCTCAATGAATTCGCCCTATGGATCCTTGCTCTGAGTCAGTAGTACTGTATTCTATTCTTATGTGTTATGCATTATTTGCATTGTAATTGGAAATCATGAATTCCCTGTGAATCTCAGTGTTATCATTTGCAATATGGTGAGACAATATTTCCCTGATAGGATTGTTGTGAAGATTGTTTTAGTCAGTGCAGGCTGCTGTAACAAAACACCATATCCTGTGTGGCTTACATGATAGAAATTATTTTCTCAGGGCTCTAGAAGCTGAAAGTTGGATGCAGCGTGGTTTGGTTTCTGGTTTGTCCTGTAGCCTTGATCACATATGGCCACTTTTTTTTGCTATGTCCTCGCATGGCCTTTTCTGAATGTGGATTCCCTTCTGCTATCTGTTCCTCTTATTACTATCATTCCTAGATAATTAAGGATATCAGTGTTATTCAAGTAAGGCCCCACACTTTTAAATTTATTTAGTTTTAATTAGCTACCTACAGCCCCTACTTTCAAATATAGTCACATTGAACAAGGGCTTCCACCAACAGATTTTATTACTTCACGACATAATTCAGCATAAAACAAGTACTGAATCAGAATCTCTTATGATAGAATTTGGCAATTTATATTTTCAAGAAGCATTCTAATAATTCTTAGGCACACACTGATATTTGAGACCAATACTCTACAATTTGCAAAGCAGTTTCATGCAGTTTAATTTGTATTATTGTGGACAAAGAAAAAGATGAGCTGTTTTAATTTCTCCTTTTTAAATGTGATAACTCCATTTACAACTAGCAGTGTAGTGTCACAGAAAGAGGTTATGATTTGAAGACAAAGGTGATGTCAAACAATCATTGCACTGGACCACTTAAACAGTCAAGAAGTTCTTTATTCAATACTAAGTTCATGGCCAGCTGAAACTAGTTGGTAAGGGTTTTGAGTACCATGCCAGTATGCTGCCATATATTTTTACAGCTGGTTAGAAAATTACTTTAGAGAATTCATTACACTCAGGAAAAAAGGACTACCTGAGACTTCAATTTATCTTGCTTCCCTAAGACTTTATGCTAACCATTATTATGGCTATATACTTTCAAAAAACCTTCTGATATCATTATTTTTGCTTTCCAGATGTGTTTGAAAATTCATCTTTTACGTTCAGTTAAAATGCACTCATTTGGGCACTGGTAAAAATATGTAGGAGATTTCAAATGAATGAAAATATTCACTGGTTTTTATTATTTCTCAGGTTACTAAGAGAAGAGGACTAAGTTATTTATAAAACGTTAAGAGAAGGAATGGCTAATTATGAATATAGGTAGTAGACAGGCTAAAACTATGATGACTGAATTAAAAATTATAGTAAGTACAGTTAGAGATGGTTTGCTTGGATAGAAGAGGATCCATTAGAATTTTCTTCAACTATTTGAACGTTTCTCATGTGGAAGAAAGACTACACTTGCTCTATAGGGATTCAAAGCTTAAAATAAGCACCCTGGGAAAAGTTACAGAGATGTCTGGGGATTAATGTAAGAAATAATTTTTCCAGTCAAAGTTAATTCAGAACCCTGCTCTGTACTTTCATAGCATTTCTGCCAGAGAAATTTCAACAGTAAATTAGATTCAGAGATTAATATATCAGAATCCTCCTCTAAACTATAAGATCTTGAAAATCAAAGACTGAATAAGCTCTAGTTTGATATTAGTTAACTTTTCCCAACACAATTTGAACTTCAATTAAATTGTGTTAAACAGATAAAAAACAAAAAACAAAAAACAAAAACTATGTGTCTTGTGAGAATGTTCCAGGCCAGTCTGGAGGTCCATTCCTAAATGTATTACAGAAGTTCAGGCATCAACTAATTGCTTAGAGTAAAGGCTTATGCACACTGCAGCAAAATAACTATGTTTAAGAAACTATTCTGCAAGAGGTCCTCGTTGTATATTGATGCACTGGAGTCTGGACATCAGCAACAAGGTAGGTTTACTCAGATTAGATATGTATAACTCCTAGATAACATCTTTATTTCAAGTCCTAAAGAATATTACAAAGCCTAGCTGAAAATGATTAAAAAAGATTTTGTAGTTGAGAAATGAGAATTTGCTTTAAAATTATCAAATTCACTTTAATAATTGTCTTATATTAAATGGTTTGTTATTTTAATACACAAACATATTTCTGTCGTCCTGCTTAAAAACTACTATATTTCTTAAAAATGTGACTCTCTGATTTGAGCATGGTGTTTTCATTTTGTTGTATGTCTTAAGTCTTTGAAAATTAAAAGAATGCATCAAACTGTGAGAAGAAACATTTGGTAAAATAAATAAAAATGTACCCTTCACCAAGGTGAAACATTAACTCAAGGCACACCTTGTTTCACATAATTTGTCTACTCCACTATCCCACACCTCCAAATCCTCAAAGTTCAGATGAGTGTCCCATTGATAAATAGGGAAGGGTGGACAGGGTAAAGAGAGGGCAGGAGAGCGGGGAAAAATAAGAATCAAGATACATGATGTAAAGGTATAAGATCCTAATGACAAATATAACTGAATTATATACCTAAAATGTACCAAGAAACTTAATCAAAAAAGAGAGTTCCATTGAAACATTATATGGACACCATCATTACTTTCATCTTTCCCAGCTGAGTCTTTAACTTGACCTTTATAATTTAGTAAATGTATGAATGAAGAGGAGACATATGCTGATTACACAGGAATGATTTTTTTTTTAAAGAAGAAGTAAAATGTTGGTTTTCTAATGACATTTTTTATAAGAAAAAAATCAGAATTTCACTTGGCATAACCTGGTCTTGAATGTTATCATTTTTATATCTGTACCAGTCACCTTACCCATATATGAGTATCATTTCCAGATATATTAAGCAAGTCATTAACAGGAAAATTTTAAAAAGATACAATGTCACCCAATCTCTATTTTCTCTATGTCTCACATGGAATTGCTTCTATATCCTGATTGGCAAGATGTATTTTGTCAATCAAGTTCTCTGTGTCTACTATTTTGTCATTTTATCATAGAAGGAAATTAAACTGATTTGACATAATTTATTTTTTTATATTGCCAACCAAATTTTTTCCAGTGCCCTATGCTTGCAAATTGATTCTTTTTTTGATAGGTTTCAGTAAGTTTTCAATTAAGTATAATGAAGACAGGTCTATAGTTACTAGGATTATCATCTTTTTTTCCCCCTCATCTTCTTGGTATGGAAAAAAAGACACACTAAGATAAGTACTGCATTTAGTTATTCTAGTCTAGAAAAATACCTAAGTCTTCCTTAAATTAAAAAATTGGGGGTTGTATTTTCTTCATTGGTTTTGGAAAATTCTTTAAAAAATTACAAATTGCCAGAATTTTCAGTTCCAAATATGGTCAATTTATCATTTCCCTTACTATCCCAATCTTAATACCATATCCTGTAAGTTTTTCAAATACCATATCAAAGTTGACCTATAATTTTAACATTTTAGGTAAGACTTTGGAAACTTACAGTTTAACAACTGGCTACATTTAGCAGCTATTTATATGGTTTATAGTCTCTTTACATATGAAAATTCACCAATTAAACATGTAAGATTAAAGCGATGTTAAAGTGAATTTCTGTCATTAGAAATATTTATGCAAACAAAGAAGGTAATATCATCTGAGTAACAATATCACTGAAACAATTATATATCAAAAGCTTGAGACTGGTATAAATAACTACTTAGAGACCAAATTGTAGCAGACACCTCTGCCCAGTATTAGTAGGCTGTAGTGGCACAAGCTTCTTGAGCTTCCATAATTCAGCTGTGTTACATTGGAAATAGCAGAGTTCGGCTGAGTTCAATCCCAGTCAAGGTCAACTAACTCAAACTAAATTCCTCCCCTCTGAATTAACTGTTTGTTCTCTTCAGCATAGATATCCTTGTGCCCTCATTCTACAATCCTGCCTGCTTAACACTTGTAATCAGCAGATGTCCCAAGGCTTGCCCAAATTTCTGCCTTCCCACACTTGTAATGGATATCCAGAGAGTCCTTTGTCTTTGCTGCTCAGAGCAGTTTAGATCAGCCCAAGACCCAATTTCTCTCAAGACTCTGTGTCTGTGTTTCTTTTAATTCCCACTTTGTTATCTCACAGATGTAGTACTGGCTTACAGGAGGCCAGAACCACTGCAGGGGTCTCTGGCAACTCCTATTACCCTTTTCCTACACAAAATAAGAATCAGATTGTTAATTAGGCTTTGTGATTATAGTCTCTGAAGGGTAAGACTTTTAATAACTGGGTCTAAAACAGTATATAATTTATAATATGTAAAAACAAAATAAAATTATTTTAGAAACTATAGTCTTATATAATTTGCAGAGGAAGAAAAATAGTATGTCTAAGTAGCTTTTGCATGCCATTCACTGCTAATAAAATTCAACATCCACTGGCCACTTATTCCACCCTAGGAACTATGCTACATTCTTTCTAAACATGGTTTCACTCACATGATTCTTCGCATCAGAGAGGTGGTGAGAGGCACTATCATCACAATACTCAAGAGGACAAACTGATATTTACATATAATAAATAATCCCTCTGGTATTATATAAACACTGGTGTTAAGTAGGAATTTGAAGCCAGTTGGTCTATATCTTGCATATTTCTGTAGATACCTGTGAAAGAAACTATTTTTCCTGGGAATATCACATCTTTTTCCAAGATATTTCAACCACTATGGGATGTTTCTTTCTGCCTGATGAGGAACCTTCTGGATTACTACAGTTCTTTGAGTAAATACATACCTCCAGAATTTTGTAGGAATAAAAATACCTCAGTTGACAGCATGTATTAATTCCTACACAGATCAACCAACTAATTCAAAAACAATGAGTAGATTCTGATGAATACAAGATGCATTTTCTTAAAACTTGGTATATTTGCATCTGAGTATGCCTCAGAAATCAGGTTTACTTAGAGTGACCTACCAGTTCCTTAGCTTACAATAAATATCCATAGAAATTAGAATATATACAGAAGCTAAGATGTGCCTAAGAAAAACAGTGTCTCCTTCACATTTTTCATACAGATACTCCTCTTTAGATAGTTTATAACAAAAATATTTTGTTTTGCTATATATATGTACATATTAGGATCACAGCATTCTCATGTATTTAGGTAGAACTTGATGACAGACACTGCTTCTAGACTGCTTATGCATTTTTTATCTTGCATGAGAAGCATGATCTTATTTGGAGTACTTCATGGACCAGGGAAAGTACTTGTTCTCCCATGCTTACTTGCAGGTAAGGTTAGCTGGGTGGCACAGGTGTTTCTGAGGCAAAAACCTAATGGAAGAAGCATCATCAAAAGAGATTATTTCGTCCTTCTACTTTCTTCTTTCTGGGAATACAGATGCAATTTTATAAGTGTGGCATCTTTTTGTGAACTTGAAGATGGAAGGTGAGGATGATGAAGAAATATTGATGGTATAACACATCCTGTGCAAACTCTCACTTCATCCAAATACCAACCTAACATTGTAGGATTTCTATTCAGGTAACTGTGGCAGGACTCTGTGTAACTGGTGGCCAAAGCTCACTTTTAAATGTTAAAAAGTACACTGATATCAAATATTGATTTAGTTCTACTAAGAACTCTTCAAATTAAATAATTTGGGCCACCTTAAATATAAAGTGATTTAAAGAAAGCATTGCTTCTGAGTTGAAAAGGACAGTATTGAATATCTATATTCACCTAAACATCCTCAGCAGTGTCACTTGAATATAAGAAAAGAAGCTAAAAAAAGTATTTGCTGTTTTCTAAGATTTAAATTGAAAACCAGAAAGAAAAGGATGCTCATTAGCCAGAGGCTTATACCATTACATTTTTAAGATAATCACTTTAGTGTTTTTTTTGTTTTGTACCGGGGATCGAACTCAGGTCCCTGTGCTTGTGCGGCAGGCAGCAGCACCACTGAACTAAATACCCAGCCCATTTTAG
>NW_022900938.1:27824054-27827517 GCF_012274545.1 Fukomys damarensis | reverse complement strand
TATATATACACACACACACACACACACACACACACACACACACACATACACACACACACAGATAAAGAGCCCATGAAAATTGCCCTGTGACCCTTTCAGAGAAAAGGGATGGATAAAACTCAGGTGGGGTGAGACCCGAGATACTCCACAGAAGGCAGAAAAACTTACTTTCCATTTCCAATTTAGCCTATTTCAAAGAGATGAAAGAAATCTTCACAAGCTATATTTGCAAAAGTCCCTTGTGTTTGTCCAGCAACCCCTAAGAGCTCATGAATGTTGAATGCTCCTTCCGTCTCTGGAGACGTTCAGTGCTGTTTGTCAGCAAGTGGCAAGTACCCTCAACAGTGTCCACTAGTAAAAGTTCCCAGATGCTGACAGAAGACACCCTGGTCTCCAGGGAACACAATGTACAAATTATTGATATAGCCTCTGCTCTTACTAAGATGTAAGGACTCCCAAAGGACTGTCCTGTTGCAGATTGAGTCTCTAGTTGCCAGGTTCATCCCAGAGCAGGTGTAGAGCTCAGGGACAAACTCTCTCAGAGAGAAAAAAAATCTGAAAATCTAAAGGCAGTGCCTCTCAACTCTGAAATCCTAGGTGGAGCAGCCCCACTTTCACTTGAATACTTGTTTTAATAAAAACTAGATAGAGGTAGTCTCAGAGGGAATAGAAAAGCTATGAGTATAAATGTATGAATTATTTTTTTCTAAATCCAGACATGATACAGTATCCATAGGCCATGTTTTACCTTGGGGAATGGCTCAGTTCATAAAAAAAGTTGTTCTAAGACTTTGTTCTATTAAGAAAAAAATCTTAGGAATGACTTTCTCTGAAGTATTGCTGCAAACAAGAGTGAGTCTGTACCACATTTGAGACCTGAGCAGAGGCTGCTATGCCTGCCACTGTATTCTGGACCAAACAGTTGTAGCCAGCTTTGTCCACAAGGACAGAAAAATGTGCCTTCTGGTGTTACTGATCTTTTCCCCAAGATCGATTGTTGCTTCATTCTAAACATTTTATGACTTCCACCAGGGATATTTGACTGTCAACTCTCAGCACCTGTGTCAATGCCCAAAGAACAAACCAGACTATTTAGAGTCACCTCATAGGCTGAGGGTCCTGACCAAGCAAAAGCACAGAATTTGAAGTTTCAGAGCAGTCACACCCTGTACCCTCCACCTATCCCTATGGTCCTCAGAAAATGGACTAGGACATAATCTTTGACCCTAAGACTGTAAAAGACCACCTCATTTACATGACTGAAAAGAAAGCAAGACACTGAGAGACCAAGTGATCTTACTATCTTCAAGTGTACATTTACTACTCTGTATAGCTGACTTTCACCTCAGTATTTCTGGAAATTCCTAAGAGTATAACGAACCACCTTTATTCCATTTTAACTCCTGCCTTTGCCATTACGTCAGTAAATTACATCCATCTTTAACAGATAATTTCTCCTACTAAAAATTCAAGGGTAATTCTACTTAAAATACTTTCAATTGATACATAACAATTATACTTATTTACGTGGTACAATGTGATATTTTGATATATTTATATAATATGTAATGATTAAATCAGGGTGATTAGTATATTTATCACCTTAAATATTTATCATTTTTGTGGTAATATGGATTTTACAAGCTCAATTTAATTTATAATATTTGAAAATAATTTTAAATACATATTAATTTTTAGTACTGAAGTACACAGTTGTAATCAGCAGGATTGGGCAAGGGAAATGCAGTAAATAGGACACATAACTTATAAGGTTATTTTATGATAATTACCCAAAGAGTTAAATGCAAAGGAGTGCAAGAGATTAAGTGTGCACTACAAGTCCAAAACATTCAACTGAGGGCCTAGATCCCAGCAATTTCCCACACAAGTCCGGCTAAAGGCTTAGAGTCTGTGGCAATGTCCTTCTCAAGTCTAGCCAGTGGCCTAGAGCCCACCTCAATGTCTCATACTTATCAGTATTGAGGATCTGCACCTGGAAAACCCAAAAGCCAGTGGTGAAAGCCAGAAAATCTATACTGGTGAGATAAAGGATTTGTGCCATCAAACTGAGGGATCCACACTGAAGACAGGACGTGATGCTCACGGTAAAGATCAGAGCTCCCCTGATGAAAGTAGCAGCCATTCTCAGGGACAGCAAGGTCCTGAGATCCTCCTCCAATGAGAACAGCCTAGTTCGCAACAGGAAAACCATCCGCAGGAGGCTTCTCCTAGAAAATCAACAGGACAAGATCTCCCTCCGCAGTTCTATTTTTATGGTTACTGGTAACGATCTGCAGGTGGATCCTTCACACCCAGACCATGCTGATTCAGTTCAGATGGGTGTTACAAGTTGACATGAGTCAATACACTACAGCAGTATATTACTGAAAGGAAATACCATGTATCTACTGCTTAAAACACTTTAAGATTTCCAGACATTTACTTCAGTAAGTGATCTATACAACAATTTCAGGTCAGAGACAGCATTATAAGTCCCATATTACCCTCGGGGAAAGTCAAGCTAGAGACTGCATGGTGGCCGAATAAAAAATGCTTGGCAACAACTGTGATGAGGTGAACTGATTTTGTGTGTTTTTTTACTACTACACTGTAAGCAGCATTCAAATATTCTGACAGCATCTTAACTTCCCCTCCTAGTTTAAATCCCATTTGTTAATACAAGAAGATTATTTTGACTTTATTTTGTTGTTGTTGTTTATTACTCAAGGGGAAAAATCTCACATAGTTATTCAGCTTCTCATATACAGAATTTTAATAACATCTGATTTTTCTACCATTATATCTCAGATAAGCCGATATTTGCCTTACATAATGGGCTACTAAGTTTACGTTTCTCTTCAGTGTATGTATGTTTGGAAGGAGGGAAGAAGTACTAGGAATCGAGTCCCTTTGGCTTTATACTCACATTCAGAAATTATTTTTACTAGGAGGCCTATTTTATTTTATTACAAGAATCATTTAACAGTATAGTTTCTGTATTTTTTATCATTATTTTTATAATTTTAATTATACTTTTTGAGAGTTTTATTGTGGTACAATATACATAACATAAACTTTACCTTTTTAAAAAATTTTGGGCATACATTTCAGTGGTGTTAAGTACACTCACACTATTATGCAGTCAGCACCAAATCCATCCTCTGAACTTCTTCATCATTTCAAACTGAAACTCTGTACACACTTTAAAAACTCCCTGTTCTTTCCCTTTGAAGACAGGTAGCCACTATTTGGGATTCTTTCTCAATGAATATGAAAAATAGATATTCTATATAAGTGGAATCACACAATATTTATTCTTCTACACTTAGAATTTTAGTATAATGTCTTCTAGGTTCATGAATATTGTAATAGATTTTTTTCCTCTTTAAACACATAACTGCACACTATATATATATATATATATATATATATATATATATATACACATATATATATATATATT
>NW_022900938.1:27790741-27823315 GCF_012274545.1 Fukomys damarensis | reverse complement strand
CACACACACACACACACACACACACACACACACATATATATATATCATATACACAAAAGTTTGTCCACAACGCACATATATATCATGTATATATATGTATTTTATATTTATTTTGTTTATCCATTCATACATCAATGGACTTGAGAGCTTTTTTGCACATTTTGCTATTGAGTTATATTGTTATACATGTTGCTGTGCAAACATCTAAGTACCTGATTTTGTTCCTTTTAGGTGGATTGCTGGATCACTTGGTAGTTTAATGTTTAATTCATTAAAAAAACAACCCATACTGTCTTCCATAGAAGCTTCATTATGTTTCATTCCCTTCAGCAATATAGAATGCCAATTTCTATGAACCATTGCCAACACTTGTCATTTTCTGATTTTCTGTGTTGTTTTATAAAAGCTTCACAGGTAATTTGCATAGTACCTTTCCCCTAATAAGCAACCAGCACGGATTTATTGAATTATGGAAAGCAATTGGATCTTCTCTACATTGTTGATAATTCGGTCAATATAGACAGGTTTTTTTTTAATTGAGGGTTCACAGGTTCTGAGCATCAGAATTCCCTATGGTGCTTTGTGGGAAGGTAGAGTCCCAGGCCATGTTCCAACCCTATAGAGTCTGGAACTCTCCACGCAGCATTTTGGGAGTCTTCACTGTTAAAGTCCCAGGCGATATTGGTAAAAGGTAAAGGTGAAAACATAGTGTTACCCCGTCTCCAAATAAAAGGTACTAAAGGGATGGGGATGTAGTTCAGTACAAAGGACCCGGATTCAATCCTCACACCACACACACACAAAAAGAGTGAGTGTACCGGACTAGACTGGAGATGCTTTAATTTGGGACAGATTTTCTAATGCTTCCGCAACTCTCCACAGTAAACTCTTTGTAACATAGAGATTTGTATTTGAAACTTCATCAGAACGAGCTTTAAATGGACATTTTCCTACAGATATACTCTGTAGGTGACTGTGGGAGAAGCTTGCCATGTTACGAAATGTCAACTCTCCTCCAAATACCAGGTATTAAGTGGCACCTAGCCTGCTAGGGATAATTCATGAAACATTTGCCAAATATCTCCTTTTGTTAAATACTAATTCTCCACATCCTGAAGACAGTTTCCTGGTATGCTTCAAGATGAGTCATTTTACTGAGGATTAGTCTTTGTCCCATAGAATTTGGAAACAAAAACTACTTCAATCGGCCTTTAACTGGTAAACTTGTAAGCTGAGCACCTAGCACAAGCAGGGGTTATGATCGAGGGTGCACTTCTCTCTTCCATGACTCACTAAATAATGTAGCTCCCAGAGCTCGCTATGAGAGATTTGGTGTCTTGTAACTGCTATCTAGCGACGTATGTCCATCATGCTTGATGTTCATTAGTTAGATGAGATCAGTGAGTTAAAGAACTGTTAAATTTGTGTTTCCCTTTTGTGGATATGTGACTGTGGTAGCTGAGTCACAGGACAGAAACTTGACAGAAAAGGACATGGCGGTAAGATAAGCTTTTTGCAAATATACCACTTCATAAATTCTTCTAATAACTTATCTTAGTAAACTGCCTTAATGTATTTGCTTAATAAATGTGAATGAGGAGATAAAAGAAAAATAAACAAATGCATTGTTTCTACCTTTTTCTTCATGTATATGAATTATGCATGCATCTTATTAGTGGCAAATTAAGTAATGCACTGCTATGTACTTTTTCAGCAGGAAAACTAATTGAAAATCTGTTTTAATGAACTTAGAATAAGGAGAAAGTTAATGGAATTGGCAACATCTAATATTAAATGTTTAGTTAGTTTTTTATATTGAAATTACTAAGTCTTTGAAACTCTTAGTACATTTCTTTTATAATCTTATCAGGTAGATGTTCAGCAACTATCTGCTAAAATTGATAAAAAATTTCCTCTCCCAGAAAAGATCAGCTAATTCTATTTTGAATAAAACACTTTTAGTTGTTGCCCTTACAATTTTTTTTTCTTGAAAGAAACAACAGAGTATTGTCTGAGAGTATTTCCCAGTCACAACAAACATGTTGAATGTCCTGTCATGGAAAATGGAGGCAAAATAGAAAACTAAATTGAATTGATGATAATATTATAGATCTGCTCTTTCAGGCTTTTATCCTTGTTGAAAGATGTTGGTTTGCTCTATTCCTCTTTCCCTAACCCAAGCTGCTTTCTACAGTTGCAAGACCATGTGTTTCCTTGACAGAGGATCTGGCTTAGTGATTAAATAAATTTGGCAGGTTCCTAGAAACCTTTTATTTGTAGTTTGGAACTGCAGCTTGTTGGTGCTGATACATCTGGAAGTCTTATGTTCTGCCATCTTATTGGGTTCATTAGCTAGTATTTTGAAGAAGGTTAAAATTTTATTATGAAATATATTCCCTTTTCAGACATATAGCTATAGTTACTAAAGCCAAGAAGTGCACTAGAAAAAATTCTACCTAATAATATCTTTTGATGTTACTCTGATATTTTATGTTCAAACATGCTTCATTTTGATAAAAGGTTTGCTGATTTTAGGTGGTATAAAAATTATTAACTTAGATATCTAAAAATATATTGTAGTCATGTTTAAGGCACCTCTGGAGAAGAACTCTGACCTCTGAAACATAAAAGACAGTAGGATGATGAATGTTGGGAAGAGAAAGAGTAGACAGAAACCTGTAGAAACAGTGTGAATGAAAAGAGGCCTTATGCTTGAAATAATTCTACAAAACATCCCTGGTGTACAATCCAGACTCTCTACAGAGTACTGGGTTTTCAGAACTTTAAAGTCAACTTTAAATTATTGCAGAGGGTGAAACACAGTTAAGCATTCTCCTGAAGATCTCTGCCTGCCAGTAACTGTGGAAAGCTCCAGTGAATTTCAGCAAAAAGCCATCCATCTGTGTCTCCATGGCAAATATGTTGAGGAAGTTTTTCCACTACATAAAGCTGTGTTTTGTATTCTTTTCTAGTGTGATCTTTGATTAGTAGTTCGACATAGAGTGTCCACTTTCAGAGCAGTGAAAATGGCATCACTTGCAGGCAGGATCAGGTAGCATAGCACAGGGGTAATATAAATAAATATATTTATTATCATCAGAGGCAAAAGGGAGGCATTGCATGCTGATTGTGAACAGGACCTGGTAGTGCTGTAATTTAAAACAGAGATGACTGAAGTAAACTGACTCTTGGGTTTAAATTACATTCAGTGGTCACTCTCTGCTTAGTGAAAAGTGAGAATATTGGAATTTGATGCCACAATTATTAGAGTGGTTGGTGGAAATTTTTTAAATACTCCAAAAATGCATAATTGTTTTCAAGATCTTTCCCTACCCCATGAAAGGAAATAAATAGGTTAGACCAATGATGCTAAAGACACTTTTTATAATTCTAACATACCAACATAATCATCTTCCTTTTCAAAAGTTCTCTCAGTTCTTGAATATATGCATCTATTTTGAAACCTAAAATATATTCACTTTTGTGCACTTCTCCTAACATTATATCTATTTATTTCAATATTTCTGTGTTGTCCTTATAAATACTATTTGAAATGGCTATGTAATCTCAATGTATCTCAAAACCACACCTTATTAAAACATTGCTCTCATTTTAAACCTCAAGACTTTCCTGTATTTTTAATGACTATTATAATCCACAAAGCACATTTGGATATAAAGAACATTCTTTTTATTAGCCCATTACTTCTGGACAAATTTTCCTTAATAGAATTTATATTAAAGGTGGCCAGTGCTTTTGTTACTCTTATCATTTATCAGAATGTTTAAAACTGCACTCACTGTTTCACTCTGGAAAATCATATATTTCTTAGATTTGGAAATGTGTTTCAAGTTGATAAACAGCCATGCTGACAGCTCAAAACACACTTAGGAGAAAAGGTACCAAATCATGTCTTCAAATATAGGAAATGAGAATTATGATTTACAAGAAGTCTTACTAAAGCAACCATATGAGAGTATTTACAAATCTTGTTTAAAATTTGACTGTAAGGAATTTCAGTGAACTTAGAAAGAATTTGATACTTTTTCTTTTCCCTAAGATTTACTCAAAGATTTAATTTTTTTTCCTGAGCAGAATTTTGCTTGGCAGACAAAATTGGTATTTTTTTTTCTTGTTTCACTCAATGTGTTCAACCCTAACATTATTATTATGATTAGGAATATATCAAAATTACAATCATTGTAGGTGGGAGTTAATTTTTAAAATTACAGAGATCACACGAAATAAGAAAAGTTTTGTAAAAATCTATTCTTTAATACATTAACAGCTCAGTTTTGGAGTAGAGTCTCCTCTCCTTGGTTAAAAAAGTCTCACTCTGATATCTGTCCTAACGAGGAAGCAGATCACCTGGCAGCAACATGAACTACTGTCCTTGTGAATGCCATCACATATGTGTATCCAAAATCTTGGCAGATTTTTCTCTCTGGAAGTATATAAGCCGTGATTCATTAGCATTTCTCAAAGTATAAAATTCAGACCACCTTCCTTAAAGTCACCACAAATACTTATTAAAAATATATTTAATTGAGCTACCATGAAGATCTACTGAATCTGAGTTTATTCCAATGGAACTATAAGTCCATGCATTGAGTGTAGTATGGAATGAAAAAATAGTTTGTATACATCACTGTTGATTAACAGAGAATCTAACTTTTTGCACTGGCTGCCAATTTTTTTGAACACTGAGTCCATCTTTCTTTAAGCTAGGAACTGTGTCAGTGGCCAAGGATTAACTGCTAAAGATGAACAGACAGGTACCTAACCCTCATAGACTTTTCGAGTTAGTAAATAGATTAGTCAATAGGTACACAAACAAATGTGAAACCATGATTATGATAATAAACAAAATGAAGACCATATTATTAGAGAGATTAAATAGTGAGCTGTAATATCCTGGTAAATCTACCTGTCATGCTTGAAACTGAGAAATCAGCATGTTTAACAAACACTATGAGAAAGGAGAGGGAAGAGGTTTTAGGCAGAAAGAACATCATTTGCAAAGCAACCTCTGGTTGAAGAAATACAATACACTAAAGTACTAAAAGAACAATAGACAAATATTGAATGAGAATAAGGAGGGAAATTATGGCTAAAATTTTTTGAAATTACAAAAAATTTTCCAACAGGGATAATTCAAGAGCATAATAATCCCATGCACTAAACTTGCAATAAATCTTGTGTGTTCTTTTCTCTGTTAAGAAAAAAAAAGAAAAGAAAAACACAGAGTTTGTTCAGTTACGATCAAAATATTTTATGTATGACAGTCCAAAACAGCACATATTTCTTCTATTGAAAGGCAAATAGTGATTACGTTATCCCTGATTTTTTTTCAGTCTATAAAGTAACCTCTTGGTTTTCATGGAAATTTTTAGTCTTATCCTACCTCAGGCTCAGTCACTCACATACTGAATCTTAGTGAAGATGACCACTTCATCGAAGAGATCAAAGTCCAAAATTCATGAGCTCAAGTTCTTGAACTTTGCTTACTTATCTGGCTCAATAAAATGATAAGAAAGTTCCTTAATATAGGCATCAATAGGAATCACATATATGAACAGAAGGAATCCTATGTAATTCTATGTTTGCTTCACTAAATGTGGAGAAGAGGATTTTGTTGTCCCACTTGACGACTGTTGCATCATTGTCACAAAATGACATGCAGGTGGCCCTTTAGAACTTCAGATCTTTAAAAAAAAAAAAACACTGAGTGCCTTTGGAACATTAGTTTAAAATATGCAACTGTTCTCCTCTATTAACACATACCTAAAATCTGACTTATCATGCAATTTTCTAAATTCTGGAAAAGTGTTCTGATGTTATACATCATTTTTATTTTATCATATGCTTTTTAACAGATGTTAAAATACCATGCACATCTCCTTTGTGCTACTCCTTTATAGTCAAACTGACCACCTCCATACTTGTAATGCTTAACTATAACTAATCTTTAACTTTATAATTTTATCATCACAAGAATGTTATACACATGGAATTACACAGCCTGTGTCCTTTTGAGGTAGGCTATTTAATTTTTAATTTATCTTGCTTTCCATTGTCTGATAATGTTTTTATTTTTCCTTCATTCTTGAAAGATAATTTTTTGCTATACACAGAATGTGGGATTGGCAGTTATTTCCTTTTAGCACTTGGAAATTATTGTACCACTTCTTTCTTGCTTCCATGGTTTTTGATGAGAAATCTATCGTGCTGATCATTTTTCCTCTGTAGGCAAGGTGTTTTTTTCTTATTGATTTCAATAATTTTTAAAAAATGTTTTTCTGAAATTTGGTATTATCTTTCTTGGGGGTTACCTCAGATCCTTGAATCTGTAGTTGTGCATCTGTTACAAAATTTGGGGAAAGAGCCATGCATTTTTTTAATACTTTCTCAGCCAGACTATCTTTTCCTCTTTTTTAAAAATTAAGTTTATTGGTACATTTTAGGTATATAATGCGGTTGCATTAATCATTGGGAACTTGTATCTTCATGTGACTTATCTTTGTTCCTACTTTTTCCCTTCCCCAGTCCTCCCTTCATACTTCCCACCATTCCCTGTTTACAGAGACATTGTTTCCATGTTTTTCCTTTTCTCATATTTTTTTCTCTTCCCTTTTTACCTTTCCCCTACCCCTCCCACTTCCTCTACTCTTTTAGACCTTTTTTTTTTCCTGTTTCACAGCATCAGTTATACATTTTGATCCTTATTTACACTTTTAATTTTCCACACAAGAGAAACTTTGGTATATACAGATGGGTAACTTCTTAAGAGTATGGCCTTATTGGAACCATGCAGTGCTGGCCTGCTACCTCAAGCCCACCCCTTTGGGCCTTGGCAGTGACCAGTGAGAGGCAGATGCAGCCCTCTCTCAGCTTCCCCCCATATCCCTCACAAACCTCTGGAATCCTGGCTGTGCTGCTACTGGGATTCACACCACTGAGGCACAGGGTATCATAAAGCCATTGTCCTGAGCTCCAGCCTCAATTTTGATTTAGTTCACAGTTATAGGTGATAGATTAATAACTACCACAAATTGTCATTTTCTAAGCTATGCTTGATGCTGTTGTGTTGCTGATTGTATCACTTGGGCTAAGATGTTGTGATTGACCTAATCAGTTTTCTTTCCTGGTATAAAGAAAAGGATATCACCTAAGAATCATTAGAGACTCAAAACTTAAAGACAAGATCGAAGTATTAATCCAGGAATTAAACCAAGGACAGTATCAACAACAAAAATAGAAATGAGAAGACATTCAAGCAAGGCACAAGCACAGACACCACCTGCCAGCTCACGAAAGGAAAATTCTTGGAGAAATGAGGTGGAAAAGACTGATAATCAACCACCTGGACACCCTGAACTGATAGCAAAGGAAGATCAATCAAGATCTAGAAAAATTCAAAACAGAAATAATTTCCCAGATAACTAGAGATAATGAGCAGAAGGAAAGACATGATTAGAGTCTCTAGAACAGCAACAATAAAAAATATATGAGTTCAGGACCATGATAGAAGCCATGAATGCTCAGCATAGGAAAGAAATGGAATATGTGAAACAGATTCAAACAGATATCCAGATTAAAAACTCTATTGAAAATATACACAGCAGACTGAGCCAATATGAAGACAGAATGTCATATATAGAAGACAGGATGACAGTCAGTGACTATGAAAAGAGGAATCTCTTACAAATAGTAAGGGAAAATGAAAAATCAATATAAGACTAAAAGAAGTCAATAAAAAAGCAGTAGAAAGAACAAATGACATAAAAAACTGTAAACAGAATAATGACAGAAAACTTCCCAAATGGAGTAAAAGAATTTGACATATAGATAAGTGAGGCTTACAGGTATCCAACTAGCCATAATGAAAAAAAAAAATCTAGACCTAGACACATAATAATTAAGATCCTGGAAACACAACAGAACAAAATTCTAAAAGGAGTTAGAGAAAGGAAACAAATTATATGCAAAGAAAACCCATCAGAATCACAGCAGACTTTTCATCAAAAATCCTGAAGTCAAGGAGACCCTAGAATGAGATATTTCAAGCCCTAAATGAAAACAACCACCAACCTAGACTGATGTGTCCTGCAAAAGTATCTATCAAAACTGATGGGGAAATAAGGTACTTCTACAACAAAGAACACTTGAGAAACTTCATGGATAACAAACCAGCACTCCAAAAAATTGTAAATAATATACTAAAAAAAAAGACAATGAAGGTCACAACTCCATGAGGCCCAACAGAGCAAATCCAGCAGGCAAGGAAAAAAATTAAAGGGAGTGGGAGAAAAATTGAAAAGAGGCAAAAACAGGAAAATAACATGATGATGATAAGTCAATATATACCACAGTTATTTATAATCATCAATGTTAATGGCCTCAATTCACCAATCAAAATTAATAGACTGGCAGGTTGAAATCCAGTTTTCCCAACACCATTTATGAAAGGGGCTCTATTTCCTCCAGTGAGGTCATATACTTAAGTGAAATAAAGAAGTCATACATGTAAATACCAAATAGCTTCTCTGATGTGAAAAATTTAAAGTGTAAATAAGATCCAAATGATATAACTGAACATAGAAATAGGAAGAAAAGAGCTAAAGGTGTAGGGGAAGTTGGAAGGGTAGAGGAAAGGAAATAAGAGAAAAGAAAAAAATATGAGAAATGGAAAAAAGTTTTTGTTAATAGGGACGGGAGGAGGGGTTGAAGGGAGGGAAGGGGCATGGGGAAAAAATGAGAACCAAGACCTGTCATATAAAGGTACAAGATCCCAATGATGAATGTAACTGTACTGTATACCTAAAAAGTATCAATAAACTCAATGAGAAAAAAAAGAAATAGACTTGCAAAATGAATTAAGAAGCAAAATCCAACAATATGCTGTACACAAGAAATGTACCCAGTTCAAAAAGAAACTCATAGACTGAAACTAACTGGTGAAAAACAAAATGCAACAGGAACCTGGACAAAAGCACAGATAGCTATCTTATTTTCTAACAAAGTAAATTTCAAACCAAAACTAATTAAGAGAGACAAAGAAGTTCACTATATCCTTGTAAAGGGAACAATCCAAGAGGAAGTGATAAATATTATAAATATATATCCACCAAATACTAATGCCCCAGCTTTACAAAACAAATATCAAAGGACATGAAAAACTATTTTATAAAAATAATAAAATAAAAACGTTTTCTTTATCCATTCTTCAGTTGATAGGCAGTTGATCTGATTGCAAGTTTTAGTTACTACAAACTGTGCCACTATAAAAATGGGTCAGCAAAAATCACTGTGGTATGATTCTTTCAATTTCTTTTGAGAAAATTCCCAGCAGAGAAATGCTGGGTCTAATGGGACTTCTCATTCTAGATATTTGAGGTATATCCAGCTTGGTTTCCATAGTGCTTGCACCAGTCTGCACTCCTAACAACAATGGAAAAGGGTTCCTTTCTCCCCATAATCCTGCCAAAATTTGTTATTGGTTGATTTCATGATAGCAGCCATTCTATCTGGGGTTAGGTTGTCTCAGTGTTGTTTTCATCTGCATGTCTTGAATGACCAGTGTTGAAAGGTTTTTTATATGATTATTTGCTACTTTTACTTGTTTGTCTGAGAAATGTCTGTTCATTTCAGATGTCCCTTTTTGAACTGGGTCATTATATTGTGGGGTGCTGATTTTTTTGAGTTCTTTATATAGTCTAGATAGTAGACGTTTGTCTGAGGAACAGCTGGAATTTTTTTCCCCACATTGTGGGTTGTCTCTCAGTTCTCCTGTGATTTCTCTTTTAGTGCAGAAACTTTTAAAAAAAGATAAGATCCCAGGTGTGATTCATTGTGCTAGTTCCTATGCAACTGAGGTTTTGTTCATAAAGTTTTTTCTTATGCCAATATCTTCACAAGTTCTACCTAAATTCCAGCAAGTTTAGTGTTTTTATTTTAATATTTATCTCTTTAATCCACTTGTATTTTAGTTCAGGGCATGGTGCATGATGAAAGGTATGGGTCTAGTTTTAATCTTGGCAAGGTGAAATCCAGTTTTTCCCGCACCACTTATTAGAGAGGCTATCTTTACTCAAGTGAAGATAGTTGGCTCCTTTGTCAAATATGAGGTAGCTGAGTAGATATGGAGTTGTTTCTGCATCTTCTAACATAATCCACTGATCCTCAGATCTGTTTCTTTGCCAGTACTATGCTACTTTTATCACAATGGATTTGTAGTATAGTTTCAAGCTCAGGATTCTGTTACCCCATCATGTGTTTGCTATTCTAGGTCCATTGTGGCTCCAAATGAATTTGTCACTTCTTTTTTCAAGTTCTGTGAAATGTACTGTTGGCATTTTAATAGGAATTGCAATGAAACGCTACAGCAGTTTTGGAAGTAAGGCTATTTTCACTATATTGTTTCTTCCTACCCAGGAACAAGGGATGTCTTTCCATTTTCTTATATCCTCTTTGATTTCATTTTTAAGAATGTTGTAGTTCTCAATGTAGAGGTCTTTTGCTTCCTTTTTAGAGTGATTCCTAGATATTTCATTTTATTGATAGTAATGTGAAAGTGATTGTTTCCCTAATTTCATTCTGTCTGTTATTTCTGTTCAAGGAGGCTATTGATTTTTTAAAATATTTATCTTGTATTGAGCTACTATACTGTATTTTTTAATTAAGTCTAGCAGTCTTTTGGCAGAGTGTTTAGGGTCTTCTATATAGAGTATCATATCATCAGCAAATAGTGACAGTTTCACTTCTTACTTTCCTATCTTGCTTTTATTTCTTTCTCTTATCTAGCTGCTGTGGCTAATGTTTCCAAAACTATATTGAACAGGAGTGGTGATAGTGGATATCCTTTTCTTGTTCCTGATTTTAGCTAAAGATTTTCAGTTTTTGGCCATTTAGTATGATATTGGCTTTTGGTTTTTCATAGATAGCCTTTATCAAGTTGAGATAAAGACCATCTATTCCAGTTTTCTGCAGTATTTTTATCTTGAATTGGTGTTGAATTTTGTTGATTTTTTTCTGCATCTATTCAGATGATCATATGGTTTTTATCCCTGATTCTGCTAATATAAGGTATTAAATTTATTGATTTACATAAGTTGAACCATCCCTGCATCTTCTGGATAAATCCAATTTTGTCAGGGTGTATGACCTTCTTGATGACTGTCTCTATACTCTTTGTCAGTATCTTATTGGGGAATTTTGCATCTAAGTTCATTAAGGAGATTCGCTTGTAGTCTCTTTTATCAGTGGGTCTTTCCCTGGTTTTGGAATCAAAGTAACACTTGCTTCTAGGAATGAATTTGGAAGTGTTGCTTCTCTTTCAATTTCATAGAAAAGTTTAAAAAATAGTTGAACTAGTTCTCTAAATATTTTGTAGAATTCAGCAGTGAAGCCATCAGGACTTGGGATTTTCTTTGTTGATAAACTTTTAATTACATTTTCAATTTCACTGGTTGTAATTGGGATGTTTATTATTTCTATATCTTCTTCGTTCAACTTTGCTAATTCATATGTATCTATATATCTGTCCATTTCTTCTGTGGTCTCCATTTTATTAGAGTACAGCTTCTTGAAGTAGGTATTGATGATCCTCTGGATTTCTGCTGGATCTGTTTTGACTTCACTTTTTTTTCCTAATTCCTGGATTTGAGCCTTTTCTTTCTTTTTTTGACAAGTTTGACTAAGGGTTTATTGATTTTATTTATTCTCTCAAAAAACCAACTATTTGATTCATTGATACTTTGTATCTCTCTCTTAGTCTCCATTGCATTGATTTCTGCTCTGATCTTTATAATTTCCTCCCTTGTATGAGGTTTGGGTTTGTCTCACCCTTCTATTTCTAGGAGCTTAAGATTCAGCATTAGGTTGTTTATTTGTGCTTGTTCTGTTTTCCTGCTATGAATGTCCCACATAGAAATGCTTTCATTGTTTCCCAAGGATTCTAGTATTTCATTGTTTATTTTCTGTCTAGTTGATCTATCTATTTGGGACAGTGGGGTATTGAGGTCACCCATTACTATTGTGTTAGTGCTTATTTTATTTTTCATGTCCATTAGTATTTGTTTTATATAGTTGGGCACAGTAGTGTTTGATGCATATATATTTGATTGTCATCTCTTCATCTTGGATTATTTCCTTTACAAGGACATTATGTCCTATTTTGTCTCTCGTAATAAGTGTTGGTTTGAAATCCACTTGATCTGCAAAAAGGATAGCTACTCCTGCTTTTTGGGGGGTTCCTCTTGCATGGAGTATTGCTTTCCACCCTTTGACTTTCAGTCTATGAGTTTCTTTTGAATTAAGTGTGTTTCTTGCATGCAGAGTATTGTTGTATCTTGTTTCTTGATCCATTCTGCCAATCTATTTCTTTTGATTGGTGATTTGAGACAATTAATATTGATGGTTATAACTGATATGTATTGACTTATCCTTGTCATTGCTCTTCTTTTTTATTCTTCCCCTTTGCATTTAATATCTTGTTATGCTAGATGGATTCATTCTGCTGGGCATCCTGGGGTTGTTATCATTGTTTTCATTTCCTAGGATATTGTTTAAAATTTTTTTGGAGTGCTGGTTTGGTATTCAAGAAATTCCTGAGATGCTCTTTGTCATGAAAGTATATAATTTCTCTATCAGTTTTGAAAGATAGTTTAGCAGGGTATATCAATCTGGGTTGGAGGCTGTTTTCCTTTAGGGCTTTAAATACATTACTCTAAATTCTTCTTTCCTTGAGTGTTTGTGGTGAGAAGTCTGCTGTGATTCTGTTAGGCTTTCCTTTGTATGGGATTTATTTATTTTATCTGACTGCTTGTAGAATTTTGTTTTTTGGTTGGGTTTCTATAATCTTAACAATGATATGCCTATGTGTAGATTTTTTTTATCATGACTTGTTTGAGTCCTATATGCCTCACTTATCTATATGTCAAATTGTTTTTCCTCATTTGGGAAGTTTTCTGCCATTACTTCTGTGAACAGTTTTTTTTTTAATGTCATCTACACTCTCTCCTATTTCTTCATTGACTCTGATCAGTCTTATATTATTCTTATTTGCATCATCTAGCAGCTATTGGATTGATTTCTCATGGTCCCTTACTATTTTTAAGAAATTTTTATTTTCTCGTTCAATGATTCATTCCTATCTTCTGAGGATTGATTTCATGGTCCCTTACTATTTTTAAGAAATTTTTATTTTCCTGTTCAATGATTCATTCCTATCTTCTGTATCTGAAATTCTATCTTTGCACTGGCTCATTCTTCTGCATAAACTTTCAACAGAGGTTTTAATCTCCTGGAAATATATTGGCATCATTTTATGGATTCCACTTGTTTCCTATGTTGGGATTCTATCATGTTCCTCAGCTCTTCTATTTGTGTGTGTGTGTGTGTGTGTGTGTGTGTGTGTGTGTATGTGTGTGTGTCTGCTCTAGATTTATTAATCATATCTTGCACTATGGGCATAATCTCTGTTATCTGAGAAATCATTTCTGACTTCATATTTTCCATATCCTCTTTTGTTGCCAGTTCAGGGAGTCCAGGTAGATAAGTATCAGATTGTTCCATCTAGTTTCCCATTGGGGTTGCCTTAGATGATCTGAATGTCTGGTTTTGTTGTTTCTATGTCTCTTCATTAACAGATGCTACCTTCTGTGCCTTTATTGAGACAACTTTTTGCTCATCCAGTGGTCTTCAATTCTCAGCAAGCCACCAAAAGGTCTTTTCTCTGTTGCTCACCAGTACACCAATTCCTCGATTCAAATCACCGATGTTATGGGCTGGGCAGGTTTGTCTGAGCCTCTGGTGTGGGTGCAGATTCCTGGTTGTGATCTTCCTACAGCCTCACTAGTCTGGACCACACCACTGCCAGGAAGGGAAACTTTACAATATGGCTGAAAGAGAAATCTAGTGTTATTGTTATATACTTCTAAGACTTACTCTGTATGATACAGTAGTATACCTACCCACAGTGCTGGAACAATTCAGAAAAATGCATGATCCTTCCAGAATAAATTTTATTAGAAGAAAGAAATAAATATGAGAAAAGGAAAAAAACAAACAAAGTCTTTGTAAGTCAGGAGGGGTTGAGGGGTTGAAGGAAGGGCACTGGAATGGGGAAAAATAAGAATAAAGAAATGTCATGTAAAGGAACAAATACTGAATGATGAATGTCATCATATTGTATATCTAAATTTTACCAATAAACTTAATGAATAAAAAAATAAAATTTGTTTTTTAAATTCAACATTTTCAATGCATATTCTCTAGATAAGAAGGGAAAGAATATGTATGTAGGAAAAAAATCCATGCTAAATCTTCATGTAACTCTTGATGCCCATGTTTTATGTGTGCATATATATGTATTTCTTGTAAACATTTTACCTATCTAGATACTTTTAAACTGAATACCACACAACTATAAAAAAGGTGAAATTCCAATCAGTTTAATAATAAAATGAGAATTTAACACTTAAAGTATAAAAAGGGCATTAAATTCTAAGGCTTAAGGGGGAAAACATTTTAGTTACACAGGTATATTTCAAATCCAGGGCTTATCCCTATGAATCCTATGCAAACTATTCTACTACTCAATGTCATATTTGCAAAATAGTAATAGTAGAACCTAACATGTCATAATTTTAGTAATGCAGTCAGATACATACATACATACATACATACACACACACACACACACACACACACACACACACAACTATAGTGATTAACCAAGTCTTGCCTTACAGGAAAAATTTAGCTACTTTTAGTTACTAGGTCAGTAGTTCTGAAATAAGACATTTGCAGAAAAAAATAATTTCATAGAAACATTAAACTTTTATAGGCGAGAAATAACCCCTTTGTTTCACTAACCTTTTCATGAAATATCATTCACTTGCAATACATTAAACAACGAATTAACAAGGCTAATTTCATATAGAAGGAGAAGGAAGAACATCATATTTTCCCCTATCTGTCTCTTTATATTGAAATGGTCATGTCTATGTAAACCAGTTCTTTCTATAATTTAATTCAAGCTTAACTGACATAACATTGTGGAGTCAAGAACCAGAAATTATACATAATTATAATTATATAATAATACAAAATTGCAAGTGCTGATGTTCTTGTACAGGATGTTTTGAAAATGATTCAGGCACTTGAACCTATCTTTGACAAAAGTGCTCTTGGTTTTTCAGGACCACCTGGAATCATCCCTATTCCCTATACAGAAAGGCTCCCTCAACCTTCTAAGGCAGAAATGGGAATCCAGTGATCACCCAAGAAGTAAATGTTCTGGAGGCAGTCACTGCAGGCTCTTTCAGCCTCTAGACAGCAAATTGCTTGAGCCTGAAGGAGAGGTAATTGCAGCACCTGATGTTCCAGACTCTCTAAGTCTGTCCTGCAATACAGGGCAGATATTAAAGGCAGAAATTGAAGAAAAAAGTCCTGAGGACAAGAATGACCAGTCCAGAGAATGCAGCCGTCCTGAAGTGCTAAAGGAAGATTCCCAGGCTGGCTCCCGCAGGATTGAACACATTTCTATTTCCCTTGATGAGCTGAGAAGTGTATTTGAGACCCCTAAGTTTGGACACAGAACAGCTGGACCAGCTGAATATGTCCGAAAGGTAAAAAGTTGTGGATGGAAAGTCTAAGTTTGTAATTGACAAGTTGGCTGATTGCCTAGCCTACTGTTTGATTCTAACTGTGCAATATTTTCCCCCCTCACCTGTATTCTAGACAGATGCCTGGAAGTAGTCATGTAATGCAGTGCAAAGTGTAGCATGTTTTATTGACTTTCCCTATTATCTATTCCAATGGGGACTTGCCCTCCTTTCACTCCCATGAAAACAATTCTGAAACGTTCTCTTATATTGTTGTTTCTTTATGTTTGTGCTCTGTTTCCACAACTAGGTTGTACGTTCCTCAGAGGCAAGGACAATTTCTAACCACTGTTGGTATATTCAAAAATCTAAAAATGGTGCTACTTTAGCCAGAGCTCAGTGGGAACCGTAGGGAAGTTTGATTTCCTCTCTTCCCTCTGGGGTATTGATCATTTTAGACTAGGAATTATAAACAGAAATTTATATATATATAAATTGATAAGATATAAGCAGAAAAAAGTAGCAAACAAAATTGATCATGTGCCTAAGTATGGGAGTTACAAACACAGTCAGAATGAGTCTCAAAGGAGGGTGAAACAGTTAAAGTTTAAATAGTACAGTGACTACAGACGGAAATAGGATCTTGAAGCAACTGGAGAACCTGCAACAATAAGCTAGGGGAGGCTGAGAAAAGTGATGCAAGGTGAACAAACTTGTCCTACTGCACTGTCTCCCTTGTAAGAATCATCAGTACACCACCAGCCATCATTCCCCTGAGGTCATCTCTTTCAGGCTCAATATCAGAGCCTCAGTCTGTTCTTCATGTGGAAAAGATCTTTCCTGGGCAGACAGGAAAATCATTTAGTGAAACTCCGCTTACATCTCTCGTTTCCTGATAGAGATGGTATTATTATTATTATTTTTTTTTTTTTGCTAAATTACAGTAGACTAGAGGCACTCAGCATTTACAGGCTGGTTACAGGTTCAGGAGACTGAACCAAATCCACAGGCCTTCGACTGAATGTTAAAGTATGGAGGCCATATGAAAGCACTGGAGAGTAAATTGGGAGAGTTAGCAGCCAGATGAAAGCCAGAACAACATGGTACTGGAGAACGAACCTAGAACTTGGAATACATTGAGTAGGTGCTTTGAAAATAGGCTATAGCCATAGCTCAGGACACATCATAAAAAGGAAGCAACTTGGTTAAAAGACACTCATATAATGGTGGAAGAGATACTCAATACAATAGATAGAAAAATCTGAATATAGAAATACAAGAAGCAAATCAAAACAAGGCAACATGATGCTTCCAAAAGGCTGTAACTCCCCAATAACTGAATTTGTATATAGCAAAGAGGATGAAATTATAGATGGTTTCAAAAATTGACTGTTAAAATATCTGTTTATAATAGCACAACTCATAATAGCTAAACCTTGAAAGCAGCTTATAGGCCCATCAAGAGAAAAATGGCTAAAACTTGTGGTATATATTCACAATAGGGTACTAGTCAAAGAAAAACCTAGTACTGGAAAGATTTACTGTGGAATTTTACCAGATATTCATAGAGATAATATTAATACTCTTCAAACAGCTTCATGAAATAGAAAGGGATGAATGCTTCCAAATTAGTTCTACAAAACCAGTATCACCTTTATACCCAAACTGAATGAGGACACAATAAAAATATATATATATCAATGCCCTTAATGAACAGATGTAAAACTCCTCAATAAAATTTGCAAACCAAATTCAACAGCACATTAAAAAGATTACAATGTGATCCAGTTGATTTCATTTCAAGAATGCAATGATGTTTCAACATACAAAAATCAATACATGTAATACATCACATAACGAGAATCAAGAAAAAAATCATATGATCATCTCAGTAGATGCAGAAAACGCCATAGATAGAATTTAACATCCATCCATAAAAAAATCTTTAAATAAACTAGTTAAAATTAGCATCATACTCAGTGGGGAAAACATTGAAAGCATTTTCTTTGAAATCAAGAATGAAACAATGTTGTCCATTGTCATTACTCCTCTTCAATTTATTACTCAAAAGTTTAATTATAAAAGAGAAAGAAACAGAAGAGATACAAATAGGAAGAGAAGTAAAACATCTGTATTTTCAGACTATGTGATCCTATATGTGAAAAACCTTAAAGGATCCACAAAAAGACTTTTGATCTAATAAACAAATTCAGCTAGGTAGAATGACAAAAACCCTACATTAAATAATTGATTTTTTAATATATCAGTAATGAACTGCTGATAATGAAATCAGGAATACAATTCCATTCATAGTTACTACCAAAAATCAAATTCCTGGGAATAAACCTAGCCAAGGAAGTGAAAAATTCTTATGTTGAAAAATATAGAACTCCAAAGAAAGAATTCTATGAAGACCTCAAACTGAACAAAGAGATGGAAAGACTATCCATGTGAGTGGATCTGCCAAAATAATATTGTTAAACTGGCCACATTAACTGAATCCATTAGTTACTGAATGGAGTCCTCATTAAAATACCAGTGATATCTTCAAATAAATTTTTAAAATCCTGAAATACATAGAGAAACACAAAAGACTCAAAATACCTAGAAATACTGTTAACAGTTGATCCAACTTTATAGCATTCTTTGGTTCTTACCTGAAGGAATTAAAGTTAGGAAGCCATAGAGGTACTGCATACTTGTTTATCCTGGTACAATTTACAATGTCTAAGCTCTGTAATTCACCTGTGTGGCAATCAATTGAGACATGGATAAAGAAAATGTGGTATAGATATACACTGGAGAAATATTCTCTATAAAAAGAATAATATGTCATTTGCAGGAAAATGAATGAAAATGGAGATCATCATTGTAAATTAAATAATTTAGACTGAGACAAATATTGCACACTTTCTGTCATATGTGGAATCTAGAAAAATGATGACAAAGTAGAAGGGAGACTATTAGAGATGACAAAGAGAATCAAGGGCGAACTGAGTGGACTTCTTGGGGCGGAATGATTAAAGTCATGCACAAATACTCCAAAATGAAACCCATTTTTCTGCATAATTAATATATACTAATAAAAAGAGAAAACCATAAATTCATAGAACAAATGACAGGTTATTAGAGCTGTTTCAGTGTCCATAGAAGTCTTCAGCTTCTCTGAATTACCACCTTGAAGTAGGTGGGAAATATATTTGGGATGAGGTATTGTCATTATTTATCAGTAATGATGGGCAAACAGAACAATAGAAGCATTGATACCACAGTGAACTATGTTTTAATTCTAAAACCCACTTCTACAGCTGAATGACAGTTAACCTTGCAAATAAAAGTGTCTTAATTTACTACTCTACAGTGATTTAAAGGAATTATTCTTAATATTTTTAAGCCACCAAGAGCAGAGTCTGAAAAAAATTTGTGATCAGTGATGATCATGCTTCAGAACTATGTTCTACTGTAGTTTCATACATCAAATATGTCTATGAGCTAAAGAAGATAATCAAATGCAGAAATTAAGATTAACACATTTATTAACTAGAACTACATTTGTAGTTTTGTGGTCATTTTAAGACACTATTTCAACTGTAATTATTTGAAATTACTACACATATGAGGGCCCCTATTTAAGATAGAATAAAATTAAATTTCAAAAGAATTAATAAATTATCTCAAGTTTTTCACTAGGAAACAAACTCTATGCTTGTTTTTTAGTGTCTTTGTTTAGTTTTATTTTATTTTTATCCAGTGACTTTTATCATAAAGTTACACAATTCTGCTTTTGTTAGTGGATAATTAGATATCATACAAGGCATTATAGAAATACAAAAAAACTCAAAAAGTGTTTTCTAATATTTAATGCCTGTTTTTCTACTGAAACATATATAGCCAGCTCTTGTACATCAAGTTACTAACTCCTTAATGAGACCATGAGATGTAAAACTGTATTTATGAAGATATGGTGAAGCTAATGGATAAGTCAAAAAATGTAACATCCAGCTCATTCCTGATTGGAGACTTTTCTTTCCCTTATTATTAGTTCCACAGCTGCAATCATTTTGATTTCTAACTTTATAATTTTTAAACTGTATGTTTCAGCATTCGGGGTGCACTTTACATAGATATTTACAATACTGCTTATTTTTTATGTTTATAAAGTAATTAAATCAAGAAAAAAGAATTTCCATTCAATACTTTCTTTATTTTAATGTAACAATTGTGGATTACCAAAGACAAGTGGCAAGCAAAGTGGCCAAAAGTAGAAAAGCCATTGATATGAATTATTATCTAATGTATTCTCATCTGGACGAAATGTAGCTGCTTGAATGCAATGGTAAGAAAATGAAGCACTGGGATGTTCTGATTGAAATGTGTGATCACTACTATTGTACATGATATAGTTTATCACCTAGTATTTACAAAAATAATTATGGAAAGAAACGAATATATGAAACCACTATTTTCCTTACAAGTATAAGAATAGTTTACTATATTTAGTTTTAAATAGTGTAAGATACTTTGTCATAATATGTATTTCCCTAAGCGCATGAAACATGGATCATTCTTTAAAAGTGTTTGACTATAGTGGACATATAGCTTTTAGAATTATAATGTAGAATTTAGAATTTTAGACAGGTAAGAGTTAGGAATGTTATTAGAATTCTTTATCTAAATAATTCCATATAACTTCCAAAACAATAGGGAAAAAATTAAAAAGAAGATAAATCAATGAAGAATTAACTTGCTTTCCCTCAGTGATATTCTGTATGTTTCTATGCACATGAACATAATTATAGCTTAACTAAATTTGAAATTAAATGATTTATAGCATAGCACTGTAATTTTTACTACTTCACGGTTTCTATAGTTGTTATAAAGTATGAAGATAATATCTATTTGTATAAATAATGCCAAAACTTGTAACTGCATCCTTGATATTTATACTTATGGAGACTATGGAAGTATTGGTAATATGCAGAAAGTTACTCTATATTTTATGGCATTTTAATGAAAGGATAAAAATAATTTCAAATAAGGAAAATTGTTTGCAATTTAAAAATCATTGCCATAAGAAGCAATGTACTATAATTTAATGTTTCGATAGAAGGAAGCTCTTCAGTCATAGGTATTTTAATTAAAAATTATTATAGAATGATGGGGGTTATATTGAGAATTTGTAAAAAATTTAAATTTGTATAATATTAAACTTATATGTATATCTGTTTATAGATATATATGCACAAATACATGCACTCATATGAATATGAACATGTATATTTTGGTTTAAAACATTTTCAACAAACCAAGGAGAAATACCTTATTAAAAACTGTTTTTAGGGCTGGAAATTTAGCTCAGTGTTGCTGGTACCTGTGTGGCAAGTACAAGGTCCTGAGTTAGATCACTGGTACCAAAAAACAAAACAAACAAACAAACAAAACTGTATTTAAGGAAAATTTGGTACACAAAATTAATTTTAATAGAAAAAGAAGTATTTATAAATAATACATACATTTTTATTTATAAACATAAATTAATGTATGTATGTATGTATTTATAGGGGATTAAACCCAGGGGATACTACCACTGATCTCTACATCTCTGGTCCTTTTTATTTTCTGAGTCACTGTGTGCTAAGTTACACAAGCTAGTTATTCTCCTGCCTCAGGCTCCTGAGTAAATGGAATTACAGACATGAACCACCATGCCCAGAAGAACTCTGAAGATGCTTAATAATATTTTCTTTAAGTATGCAAGCTCATTAAAGGGAAATATTAATCCCTAAAACTTTCACTGTTTCCCAGAAGCTTTGTTAAATCAATTTATCCTAACACAACCATAATTAAAAATCAATGAGAAATTCATAACATAATTTTATCTGTTGATATTTCATAATATTCTAAGAGCTACACAACACTTTGTTATCATTTCTAAAAAATCTGGTGAAAGTAATTTAAAATTAATTTTTAAACTGAATATTCTTATGCTTATCAGGCAAACTATAATTCAAAAGTGCATGCATAGACATCTTCATAGATAAATGATGCAGAGCATTCAAAAGAGATTTCAAGAATTTATAAAAATCTTTTATAAGATTCAAAATTTTGTCTACAACAGCAGTCTACTTGCAATACTTGTGAATATATTGTTATTATATGACATATCAGCCAGCATTCGTTATGTAACAAACCAACCCCAAGTTACCGGTCTTTGCAATAAGCAGTTCTTGTTGTTGACAAGTCTTTGATGAGTTTGTCAGTTCATCAGGTCTTACCCTGTGTAAGTCGAGCATCTGTTTCCAGCTTCCAGGTCAGATGGGTGAAGTTATTCTATGGATGGCAAAAGAACAGGAACAACTCAGTTTGCCCCACGCATCCTCTCCTCATGCAGCAGGTTGCTCAGGTTTATTCGCAGGTTATGAGAGTCTCAAGGGAACAGTAGAAATGCGAGAGTCCCCTGGACGCTCATGTTCAAACAATGCCCAATTCCAGTTTTCTGTACTCTTTTCGTCAAAGCAATCACAAAGACAGCCAGATTAACAATGTGTTGAAATAGATTTCACTTCATCATGGCACACAAATTGGCATTTACATAGGAAAAAAGAGAGTCATTCCAGTTACATTAATAACCACAGGTAAGTCTACTAAAATAAATTCAAGAATCAGACTGGTTTCATATATTGTGAATTAAAATGAACATCTGAACGGAGACCTTACACAAAAAGATCCACTGTGTCAACCATTTCTGGATAAACCTGTGTTTTAGTCTTCACATAGATTCCTTTAAACCACTATAGTGATGGTGGTCAATGTGGTACACAGAATAAGAATAATGGCCTCATAAGGATGTTTGCATCCCATTTAATAGAAAATGTGATTAGGTTAGTTAGCATTGCAGAGGGAATTTGCAGTGTAGTTAAGGATCTTGAAAACAAAGATGATCTTGAGCAATCCTGGGTAAAAACTGGGTCTTTACAAAGGCAGGCAAGAATGTTGGATGAATAAAAAAGAATGTGATATGATGACCAAGTTACAGGAAAGGTAAATTTGCAATGATGCAGGCAGAGCCCACCTGAAGAATTTGGCAGATACTAGATGCTGGAAAAGGCAAGGATGCCCATTCTGCCATACAGCCTCCAGGGAACACAGCCCTCTGGGTATCTGGCTGTTAGCCAGTGACACTGATTCAATTCTAAACTTTGATGTCCAGGCGTGTAAGATAATAAATTTGAGGGTTTTAATGCTAATACATGTATAGTAAATTGTAACAGCAGCAATAAGAAACTAATACAGTTACATTATAGTCTCTCTAAACACTATTCAGAAATTTTTGGATAACATATGATTTTAGAATTTCCCCTCTGTTTATCCCTGATAATTATATTTCCATATTTCAAAATCAGGTCTTGATTTTTCTTAGATTTATAGTTGATGATATGAATGCTGGCATATTAAATAACCCAAGAACATTAATAAACCTTAATTTAGATTATCTATAATGACATGCAAAAACAATAAAAGGGTGAATATATCAGGAGATAAATTTTATTTTTAAAAAAGAGAGACATTTTAGAAAGGAAAATAAAAATGAAAAAAAGCATATAGGAAACTTTCCTCACTCATATTTTCTCCCCAGGTGATACAGAGTATATTGAATATGCATACATTTTTAAATAGCATAAACATAGCTCTTGGCAGGCATTTCTGAATAGAATGTCCATTGGGACTAATTGTTTCTTGGCCACTGTTAATTCTCCTTCCCCCATCAACTCTTTCCCTTCTTCCCTAGCTCCCTTTCCCAATGCCAGAGTCTACCTTCCTATTTTCTAACCTCTCTCATTTATTCTGCTCTTTAAAATACTTGAATTCTGGGTCTCTCTGATTAGATAAACCATGCAATATTTAACATTTTGCATCTACCTTATTCCACTTCATACTAATGGATTTATAATCTGTGCATTTTCCTACAAATGACTCAAATGTATCCTTCTCTGTGGCTGAGTGTACTATATGCCCATCAACAGATGATTGGATAAAGGCATGACATATTTTGTGAAAGCATTTAACAGGCTAAAGATTTCACAATCTTGAAAATGAAAACTGAAAAATTTTCTTATCTAACCCTCAAAAATGTGGAAATAAATATTATATAGGACCATAAGAATAAAGAACAAAATAAATATTCTATCTATGGGAAGAAATAGAGATCTTTGAAGAAGTAAAATATTTTGCCTTCTCCTGACCAATGGGCAAAGTAGTTTTTTATAGAGCTGAATTACATAGTTTAATGAGAAAGATCACTACGTTTTGTCAGGCAATATATTACACAGATTGATCATTTTCATTTCAGTATAGCATAGAGGAGCATAGTATTTGGTGGCAAAGGGTCAGTTGGAAACTTTGGCTCAGCAACTTCTTCCCCGTATAAATTTGAATGAGTTACTTTACTTCATTAATCCTTAGTTTTGACAGCTATATAACAAAGAAATTGACAAAGCATGGTGTTTCTGTAAAGACAAACTAATATAACACCTGAAGGATAAGTATTTAAGAGGTAGCACCTAGTGAAATGTAAGCAATAGTATCACATTAGCACCAAATGAATATTTCTTTTATTTTCTCATTATTTTTGTAATTCAGTACATGTCTTTCAGGAAAATAACTAATCATGACAGACACCTATAAAGGAATCATTTCTCGCCTCTTAAGGAAGAGGCTTCTACTCTATGGCTTCTAAAATTGGCAATGTGATTTTGGCAAAGAAGCTTTTATTTCATATCTGAAGATACCTTGATTTTCTGCCACCAAGACCTCATTTGGAAAAGCTCCCTTTGAATAGTCAATAGAGCTAATGCTAATGAAAATTTCCAACATGAGTTACAATCCCATTTTCAGATGGGGAGACAAAAAAAAAATGACAATTTGTTAAATTATGGTTTTGAAAACTTTGTTAAAACCCTGGACATAGATATGTCTGCTACTTTCATTGTTCTCTCCCGTTGCAGACACACACACACACACACACACACACACACACACACACACACACAAAAGAGAAATTAATTTTTAACCTCAAGTACACCACATAATGAGCTAAAATATTTTGTTTTATTTTATGCTGCTTTTTCTTTGTGTTATAATTTGTTTTGAAAAGCAGTGTTAGTATATTTGACTGTTCTTTCACCCATGGATATATATTTATTTACTTCTTTAAGTATTGTATTTATTGGGGGGAAATAACTGGCAAAACTCTCAAGTGAACACATTTGCTTGGTGTATATGACTTTCAGAGGAAACTGCAATCTCATTTCATTTGCGTGTCAAAATGATGTATGCAGTCACAGTATGACATTGCTATCAAATACAGTGCCAGTGACCAAAGAAAAATATTAGGCATCATAAACATGCTTTCAACTGGAGAAACTCACATCAGTTTAAGGGTTGGTATTCTTTGACATTTTACTTGGAGGACTAGTGAAGTTTCCACTCTTGCATTACAAAAATATTGATGCTAGTTATGCTACCTCTTTGCGAAGCCTGCCTCTTTTACCCATTCTATCTTACTTAGAAATCTACTTACTGATTGAATTAGTCTGTTAACTCCCATACATGACTATTCCTCCCATTACTAATTTTCATACTTTACCATGTTCTTTTAAAAGACTCCTCTCAACATTAGGACAAATTAAAGGGAGAAATAAGGGAATTTTTTTTTTTAAAGGGATGGTTTAATAGGAGCTGTTTGGGCCTTTCCTCAAAGTATTTGGTTCTACAAAGGGCTACGGAGATGACATTCCAAAGAGTCTCCAAAGCCAATCACAGCAAGTCCACCAACACCACAGAGGTTGTCCAGAAAGAAGTCAGTACAGGCATCCCTTCCACAGCATTCCTGGCAGCAACTCCTCTTTACAGGTGCAAAACCTGAAAGATATCACCTTGATTAAGTGATTAAAGTTAGTATTACCTGTGATAATATATATCGCTATCTTTTACTATCTGACATGATTCCAGTGATAGGCAAAACCTCCTGAGGTGTTCCTGCTCCAAATTTGTAATCGTAATATTAGGTAAATTTTACAGAGGCAGTCTATAAAATAAGTGACCGACCGTTGCTTTTCCAAAATGGTAAAGCCACAGCATTAAGAGAAACACTTGCCACATGTTGGAGGAAGCTAAAGTGGCCAAAAAACCAAATGTAATGTCGGTTCTTCATAGACAGGAAAAGAGGATTCAGTGGAAATGATAGTGAAAGTTGAATAAAATTTGACTTTTACTTTCCCATTTCTTCTTCTTCTGTTTTTTGTTTTGTTTTGTTGGTGTTTTAATGTTATCCGGGATCGAACTCGGACCTTGCACTTGTGAGGCAGGTGGTGGAACCACTGAGCTAAATTCTGGCTATTAACGCTTTCCAAATCATACCGTGGACAAATACTGTGTTAAGAGTAAGGAATCCTTCCTTCTGCTGATGGAGTCAGATCCTCAGGTGGCCAGGATCCTGCCTTTGAAAAGGTTTTCTTCCTGGTCTCTTTCACTGCTGAAGAAGCCTGAGGCCTGTTACAGAAAAAATCTTATTTTGTAGAGTTCCCTTTTATTCTCCTTGAATTAAGTCCTTTGTCTGAATTTAGGGAACTTTAATCTTTTATCAGGTTGAAATTTAAGTTATTTAACTTGGAATGCAGTGTAGGGCACCCATTATTCAGAATGGCTACGACTGTAAATAACAAGTATCCTCATCCAGGTCCCTCCTGCTGGAAGTTGAGCAGCTACAGGAACTTAACTGCTCTTACTTTAGCACCTACTTAGCATTCACTATATTGTGTAAGGAAAGCAGATGGTTAACACATTTTCCTGCTTGGAAAATATTTCTTTATCTGTTTAATGTGTAGTGGTGAGTGAGTGCAATGAGTTCCAAACACCTGAAACAAATTCAAGCTCCATTAATGTTTCTCATCTGCACCAACTACCAAATATGATGATTTATTGCACTTAATAGTGTACTAACTTGTTTTATGTCAATGCAAGTCATTTATTGGATGCCATGAAACAAATTGCTCGAAAGCATGGTAATGCATCATAATGGTGCTGCACTCTTTCTTCACCCCATTTGTGGAAACATGTCAGGAGCACGTATTTAAATTAATCAAAATGTTCTGATTTCAACATTGATTAGATGCCTGATCTTTTTCTCATTAATGATGATGATATAAAAGCTTTTCCATTTCTAATTATATAATGATTTTATGATTTAAGATCTAGCTTTTTGCTATTTTACTTTTTTATTTTTAGTGTAGAAGTGTTTTCTTTTTTTGTTTTGAAATATGTTGGCTTAAAACTCTCACAGGAAAGAAGTTTAAGCTATTTAAAAACTCAGAATCTCCACAATGCTGCCCATTCACTCACTCTTTCTTCTCTCTCATACACAGACACAACAACAACAACAACAACAATACAGGCTTTTAAAGAAATTTCTTATTTTAAGTTACAACCAAAAGTTTCAGATTTCACATGACTGTCTTTCTTAAAATACTTATTTGAGATCAGCAATTGTTTTCTACTCATATATGTTTCAAGGCTACCTTTAAATTTAGAGGAATCACCTTTTACAATGTCTGTAAGTTCTTGAAGTTCCCCTGAATGACTCATCCCAACTCAGTCCTCCCCTCAGGCCACTAGCGGGAGAAGTAATGCACTACTGGCAATGGTGAACAAATAATAAGTATTAAACACTAAGCATTCTCTGGGTACCATGCTTAGGGTTTCATGAGTGTTTCCTCCCATTTACCAGGCACAGAAATCTTACCATGCAGTAACTATCATTAGTATCATTTTATAGCTACAAAGTGGAGAAATTAAATAACTTACCTAAGGTTATGTCATTGGTAAGTAATAAAGCAGTTACTTGAACTCAAGTCTATCTCAATTTAGAACTCACTGTATCAAAGTAGTACTGTCTGGTTGCTCTCAGAATACTGTCCATTTGTCATTCAGGAACTCACAGTCATATTTCTGGCATAAATGGATCCTATGAAGTCTCAAAACTCAAGGAAACTTTAACATTGAGTAGTACAGTCTCTATCACACACACTATTTAATTTTCCCATGTAATCTCAGTAACATGTCAAGATCTTTCCCCTTTCCTAGAAGTAGGTAAAACAATGATGTCATCTTATTTTTTATGAAATTTAACCTAAATAAAATAAATATTTTGGATAAATATAATAATAGTCACTGAACATCCACAGCACACTAGTAATATACTAAGCACTTTAAAATTTTTGCTTCAATTGTCATAAATAACCTATAAATTAAATTTGGTTAACGATCTGCTATACAGGTGGGAAAATAAAGGCATTGTAAACACTTTTGTGTCTAAGGTCTCACTAAGAGGAAGTAGAAAAGGAATCTTCCTCAGACAGGCTGCTAAGGCCTTACTCTTAAATGCTGAGGAATCTAGTTTGTATATTTGTCTCTTGCTAATTTGGAACAGTTCCAGTCTAATAGGTAACTTTATGCAAAATAATTTTCAGACTAAAAAGGGGGTAACAAAGAAATGTAAGAAGTCAACAATGGCAGCTTGGGTAGGAATAAAAAGTGTGATATTTGACGTATTTCTTCTTTAGGAAATAGCAGGGGAGGAAGAGAAAGATGTAGTCTATCTTGAGTCCAAAGAAGCTATCGGAGATATTTGAAGAAAAACAAATAGCAAAAAAGTGATTGATATATTTTGAACTTGATTTTAATATTCATTAAACAGCACAGTTAATTGCCTTATTGATAAATACAAAATCCAGGGACAATTATCTGAGTATTTTTTTTAAACCTAAAACCTACCAGAGAAGGCATCTAGTGAGGAGAGTTAATAGTTCAAAACTGGATTAAAATTGTAAAATTTCCATAGATAGGACTATTGTTTGATTTTTCTATTGTAAATATTTCTTTATTATTGATACTTATTACTGTATATAGCCATAAATGCACAATTTCCTCTGTGATTTTAATTTTTAATTTCTTTCTATATAGCTTTGACATATTTATCTCAAACCTTGCCATTTTCATAAGTGGAAGTTTTTTAACTCGTTTTGAAAGTTTCCACTAAAAAGCTCTTTGACTACCTTCAATTACCTCAAAATGCTCAACTCTGAACTCATTTACTCCTGCTAAGTTCATCTCTTTCCCAAAGTCCAAATTTTTAAAGGACAAGGCCATATACATTATGACTGTTTGTTCTTCACATTTCACAGTGTTTCTTCACTGTCCATGTTCCACCAAACCCTGTCTCCTCCTGCCAGGGGTATTATAATACTTTGCTTCTAGTATCTTAGTCCTTCTAGAGTTGGTCATGGTTAACACCTCCCGTTTCTATGACTGTAGACCTGAATGTCCTACATTATGAGATTGCTTTTGCTTTAAATGGTTACACTGTCAGTTATGAATCATTAGCTACATGTGGTCCCTTTAGCTTGAACTTGTATTCGTTAAAATTTAATGAAATTAAGCATTCGTTTTGTAAGTACACTAGCCACATTTCAAATTCTCAGTAGCAAGCTACATTTGGCTAGTAACTACTATGTTGAACAACATGATATAAAACATTTCCATCATCACAAAAATTTTGGTGGGGCATTGTGCTTTAAGAGATGCTACGTAGGCCTCCAGCTTCCTCATTGGATTCTCCCCTAGGTTCTAGGTGTTTTAGAATGCTGTTGGTGTTTGCCATTCTACACCTCCTCTTTTCCATTTCATACTGATGCCTCAGGGACACTTTGCCTGAATTTCTCTTTTTTATTTTGCTCTTGCATATTTTCTCAGAAACTCTAATCAATAATGCTGAAGGGTGGCAGAGGCAAAGCACCATGAATGTGCTTACTGTGATTTGTCATGAATTCTGAACACATTCTTGGGATCAATGCAAGCTCGTTTGGATCCCAGAAGAAGCTTTCCAAGTATGGCTTCACAGATGTTCTTATTTAAAGAAAACAATTTTAAAATTTGTCTTCTTCTATTATGGTTTGAGTGTAGACATCCCCCCAAAGCCTCATGTGGTGATAGGATTGATCTAGAGTGTGAACTTGGAACTGATTCATGGTGCAACGCTAGGCTTGAAAGCATTAGGATGTGAAGGGTGTGAATGCTACCATACGCTAACCATACGTTAACCTCCCCTGTTACTGTTGCTGTCTTGTGCCTGCCATGTTGTTTCTCCTCTACAATGCCGGTTTGCCATCCCTGCCCTGGAGCCAGCTGGTTATAGACTGAAACCTCTACAAACTGTGAGCTAAATAAACCCCTTCCCTTCCAACTTTTGGTGTCTGGCATTTTGTCTCAGCAATGAGAGAAAAGTAACTAACACCCCTTCCTTCCATCTATTTTTTTCCAAGTAGATACCTATGCAGTGATACTATCTTGGGTGTTTTTAGACAGTTAGGTAAGTTCTTCGGTTTCCTCCTATTGTGATATCATGAAAGCAATACAGAATTTATATCTTCCATTAACAGTTAATATATATTTTGAGAAGGTTGTTAGGTTTAGAGAGAAAAGGTTTGGAAAGTACAGATCTCAAATAACTTCTTCCCCTAAATTGAACATATTACATTAACATGGCTTGTTACATTGATGAGTCATTATTGATACATCTTTATTAAATAAAATCCATAGTTTACAATTTACTCTTGGTAGCACATACCTTATGAGTAATGACAAATGCATAAGCCCACATAGCCAGTGTACATTAACTATCATGCAGTGTGGTTTTACTGCTGTAAAAATCCCCTGTGCTCTCCCTACTCAATCCACTTTCCCTCTGAACTCTGGTGTCACTACTATTCTTAGTGTCATAATTTTGATTTTCCAGAATGTCATATAGTTGGGATCATACAGTATGCATGTACCGTTTTTCTATAGGCTTTTTTCACTTAGGAATATGAATGTCTTTTCATTGTATAGTAACTCATTTCTTTGTATTGCTTAGTAACATTCCATTTTATGGGTTGTAACTTTATCAGTTCACCTATTGAGAAACTGCTTAGTTACTTTCAAGTTTTTATGAATAAAGTTTCTATAAACATTTCTGTGCATAATTTGGTGTGAACATGTTTGAAGCTCATTTGGGTAAACACCAATGAGTGAAACTACTGAGTTGTGTGGTATGAATGTGTTTAATTTTTCAAGACAGACCCAAATCGTCATCCAAACATGTTCATATGACATCCAAAGTGCTACATTCCCACCAGCAATAAGTAAGAGCTCCTTTTCCTCTACATCTTCAGCAGCATTGGGTGTTTTCAGATGTTTTGGATTTTAGCCACACTAATAAGTATATAAGAAGTAGAAGCATAAATCTAATGTTTCCTCTTTATTTTTCTTATTTGTGTCAGTTGGTGCTAAATTGACTTTAATTTTTCACCCTCCCTGCATGTTTTGGGGGGGATTTTTTGGTTTTGTTTTGGTGTTTGTTTGTTTGTTTGTTTGTTTTTTGTACCAGGGATCAAACTCGGGTCCTTGTATTTGTGGGGCAGGCAGTGGTACCACTGAGCTAAATCCCTGGCCATCCCTGCATGTTTTTAACTGAGTGGCATAATCCTGATTTATTTTATGACAAAGTACTCACTAATTTTCACTTTATATTTTATTTTAGTCTGTATCATTTTAAATTTCATTGTGAATTGTTTTTATCTCATCCATAAGTCAACCACTTGTCCTGCTTTGCTGGGAATAGTCCTGGTTTACATATGGTATCCATGCAGGGTCCCAGTTTGGGGTATAAGTTATTTTATCATCCTGCTTAAAGATTTTCTTGAATTATAAAACCCACACTGACTCTTCTTTTTCCTTGTTTTCATGTTTTTTCTTTTCTTTCTTTCTTTTTTTTTTTCTTTGCCTACAAGGGATCAAGCCAAGGACCTTGTACTTATGAAGCAGGCACAGCACCACTGAGCTAAATCCCTAACCCAGTCCATGGTTTTTAATACTGTTAAGCATAGGTTATGTGCCTATTCGGTACCTTGGGAAGAGGTGGATGCAAACTCGTTGAAATGAGCTGGCTTCTACCCTTGTTTACCTTCCATTGCAAACTTTGCCCTGGGCTTTAGGGTCACCTAATGCTCCAGCCCGCAGTGCCTCTACTTGCATTCCTCCTACTCATCTGGCAACAGGTACTTGATAGCCTGATACCATGCGTTCCTTGCATATGGTCAGTGTAGGCAAAGTCATCTTTGGACCAGCTTCTTTGTGCTGGCCAACCTGTCTTGCCACTTTGTGCCTTATAAACGCCACTGGTGAAATTGTGCAGGAAATGACTAGTCCTTTTGTTGAATGGTATTTAAGTATGAAGCTTGATGTGACTTTGACATGAAGCTATCCACCAACCTCCCTAAAGACAAACTGCCTCCATGAAGCGTATTTATTCCACTTTTCATGTGCATTATTAAATATTGCCTAGATATGCAGCTAGTTCCAGAAACAAATTCTATCTCTGTGTTGTATACAATTTCTTGTGGACTTCAGCTCAAGAAGCACTGTTCTGTGTGCAGCCCTCAGGCCAACGGCAGCTGGGAAGCGCCTGCACAAGGTTGCACCACATCTTAAAATCTGTTTTTCTACTCTAGAAAATGATATGTATAATCAATTATTACTTACTCTTTTAAAGTTATAAAATATTTCAGCCACAGAGAAAACTACAAAAATATATTCTGTATCTTCTTGAGCACTACATCGAAAGTGCAGTGATGAGTATATAAAGATTCTCAAGTATTGAAATCCTTTATATATGTGCCACTTATGAAGTTTAAAGACTTTTTTCCTTAGCTAGCAGAAATGATTTACCTTGTGCTTATGTTCAAAGTCCCATTTTGCATAATATTTGAATATTCCCACGTAGAATAAGAGACCATAAACTCATCATATGCAGGATCCAAAATCACTAATAAATTCTGTTTAATAGATAGATAGATAGATAGATAGATAGATA
>NW_022900938.1:27742240-27790698 GCF_012274545.1 Fukomys damarensis | reverse complement strand
TAATAGATAGAGATAGATAGATAGATAGATAGATAACATCACACAGCATTAATATTAACCCCACTAAAATTCTGATTCTTTTCTTTTCTGTTGTTGTGGTATATAACATAGAGAGCCCACTACAATGCTTTCTAGTGCCCAGAATGATGCTTTAATGGATATATAGTTGGGCTGAAACATCGTCTTTTCCTTTATACTTCATCAATGAATGAACACACAAGGTTTTGGCCCTCATGGATATCTATCGTGAGTTTCTTCGTTGCTAAAAAAAAAAATCAATAACTCTAGATGACATTTATTTCACAGAGAATAAAGGGCTGAAAATGACAGAAGCACACCCTACTGAGGAGCACAGACCCTAGTTTTGGCAATGCTACTGGTAATAATGTAAGAGTAACAGAGTGTGGAGGCTGCACAAGCAAAAATAAGTCTACACTAAAATACAAAAATGAAATCTATACTAAAATGCTAAAATAAATCTATACTAAATGGCTTATAGTTTGAAAGATAAAAGTAACTATAAAGTTAAAATCAGTTTACTACAAACACCTTTTCTAAAGCAATACATTTTGTCTAGAGCTTTCACTGGAATGATCTGACACATTTCTCAGAGGAGCTTTAGTAGACTACGTCTAATAAGAATATATCCATTTATTTTCCTCGACTGAGAGATGTTTTACCAAATGTTATAATTAAAATTATGAAAATAAATTATTCTAATAATTCTAATATGAACAATTGCTAAGAAATCTCTCAGCATAAGAAAACCCTTATAACTATCCATTTCCCAAATGCAGCGGTACCTCGGTTTAGGAACTTAATTTGTTCCACAGTTCTGGAAAATATGGTGACAGTCACGTTTGTAACCTGATGCAGAGTTCGTAAACAAAAACAAAATTTTGTTAAAGGCTTCTGTTTGTGGACTAAATTTGCACAAAAAAAAAGCATTAGTGAATTGAGGCACCACTATATATTGTTAAAAATGATGTCATTCGATTTTCAGAAACAAATGACAGCAAAAGTGACTGAGATAGACTGGTATGAATCTCAGAGGAGAAAACTCAGGTATTATGAACTTGAATTCCTTCCCAAATCTGAAATCCATGTTGCAACCTAGAGAGATGCTAAACCACCTTGCTCTTTAATACTTCCAGCCTCGACTAGCTCCTGCTTTTTTGAAGCAGTTCTTTCATCTCCCAGCTCTCTTCATGTTGAGTAGAGTGTATCTCCTGGGAGCATCCATATTTTCAATTAAGTTTTGGTCTTTGAAGCAACACAGATATTCTTCATTTGTCACTAGAAAATGGCAGGCTATGTCTAAACTTGAGTGCTCAGGACTCAGTTTAGCACTAGGGGGTGAAATCGAAATACTGCTTAGTGACGTAGAAGAGTTGGGACCAAACCTGTGCATACAAGGACATGATATGTCTCAGCAGGTTCAGAAAAAGGACAGAGACATGCTCTGAAAAGCAAATATTAGACACTAATTAAACAGTCTGTACTGGGTGGATCAGCCACTATACTGGAATATTTTACTTGGAGATATTTCAAAACCTTGTTTATTCATTTGTTTGAGGATATATACAAATACATTAGTAGACTCACTTGGGAGTTGCAGCAACTATAGTAGAGACAGATGTCACTGACTGCAATAAGCATTTGGGTTAGGAAAGCAGAGGCTCTGATAACTCTGCATTTTATCAAGTATGGAAAACTATCTTTCTTGGACACAGTTCATACTCTTCAGCAGTTATCACCCTGTGGTGCTGAGACAGTGTATCTCTTTTTAGGCTTTGACTTTTCTGTTAAAACTTCAAACCAAAATTTCATGTAGCAGCAACTTATATATAACAAATGTATTATTTTTGTGTTTTGTATTGCTAATATTTTTATTCAATTTTTATTAGTGCATGTTTGTAGTACATAATGATCACATTCATCTTCAATTCTTTTTTCATCCACTTTCCTTCCACTTTCTACAGCCTCCCTCCACCTCTTGGTCCCCTTTCTAATATTTTTCAAAAATTTTCTCCAAATGAAAGTTCATATATATATATATATCTATATATATATATATATAGATATATAATCATATAATAATCATATAATATAATATCACATAACATATCATATGATATATCATATAATATATTATATGATAAACATAACTACAACCTAATATTACCATATCTATATCTGTTTATCTGATTCTTACACATATCCATATATGCACACACATAATTCTTTTTTCAAGGAAGGGGAATGTTGTGTTTGCATGCAGTCTCTGAGTTCCATGAGAAAGATTTCTTGCATCATTATAAACAAATGAAGTGTTAGAGATGAACTGGAAGTCACTTCCTATGTGCTTCAGCCTCCAGAACTCTAATCTGAAGGATACCAAATAACAAAGAGTAACTTCTCTTCCAACCCACCCCGGCCCACACATACACATGCAACTTCTTGCAGGACTTATTCAATGACACATTACACACTGTAGTATTATTTGACCTTAACTGTGATTTATGATGTCACCTTTGAGAATAATGGAAGAATACGCATATTGTTAGGTTTAAATGAACCATTCAAATTCAGAGATTTTTTTTCTCATTGAGTTTATTGGTACATTTCAGGTATACAGTACAGTTACATTCATCATTGGGATCTTGTACCTTTACCTGACAGGTCTTGGTTCTCATTTTTTCCCCATTCCCCTGCCCTCCCTTCACTCCCTCCTCCCTTCCCTATTTACAAATCTTTTTTTCCATTTTTTCATTTTCTCATATTTTTTCTTTTCCCTTATTTCCTTTCTCCTACCATTCCCACTTCCCCTCCACCTTTAGCCCTTTTTTTCCTATTTCACATTGTCAAATATATAATTTGGATCTTATTTACACTTTAAATTTTTCATACGAGAGAAGCTATTTGGTATTTACACATATGACTTATTTATTTCACTTAAGAGTATGAACTCAATATGCAGCCATTTTCCTGTGAATGACTCTAATTTCTCCTTCTTTATGTCTGAGTAGTATTCCATTTTATAGAAAACCAAATCTTCTTTATCCAGTCTCCAACTGATGGGCAACTGGGCTGTTTCCAAGTTTTAGCTATTACAGACTGTGCCGCTATAAACATAGGTGCACATATATCACTGTGGTATGATTCTTTTAATTCTTTTGGAAAGATACCCAGCCAAGGGATGGCTGGGTCAAATGGAACCTTTAATCCTAGTTCTTTAAGGTATCTCTATATTGATTTCCATAAAGGTTGCACCAGTCTGCACTCCCACCAACAATGGAGCAGTGTTCCTTTCTCCCCGCAACCCCGCCAGCATTTGTTATTGGCTGATTTCTTGATAGCAGCCATTCTTTCTGGGGTGAGGTGAAATCTGTGTTGTTTTCATCTGCATCTCTTGAAAGACTGGTGATGTGGAATATTTTCAGAGATTTTTAGAACTAACATTTGGAATGTCTATTTCTTTAATCTTAATGTAAATGGCAAGAAAAATGTTTGTATTTTGCCTCAATCACAAAAAAAAAATCTGTTCTTAAATATTAAAAATGGCTAAAGCTTTTATCGAGTGTAGGTTTGTCTCTCTTCTTTCCTAACAACAAATTGTTGGCAATAGGCTTACTCTACTGATTGCTTTTCTTTGCATTAAAAGTATTGCTGGCTATGTTTTCTCTTGCAACAATTAATACTTATATGTCAAAAATCTTGTCAATTCTGCAGTTAGACATCTGTCAGCCTACATTCCATATTGTTCTGTGAAACATCTTAGTGAAGTCTCAATATTAAGCATTTAATACCTAGCATGTAAAGCTGATAAAGTTTTCACTGAAACATTTAACATAATTTCTAAGTTTACCTTTCACTGTTTTAGATCACAAATTCTTTGAGCTCCTGTATTCCAGAATGACTGATACTGTGTTTAAAGACATTATTTTTCCACTTGCTAGGTATATTCTGAGACTTGTAACCCAAAAGCACACTTTTATTTATTCTTCATAGCATAATCTTAATTTCTTATCTATTGTGACTTAAGCTGTGCTTCAAGAAGCAAATCAGCTCAACTCTTTACCAAAGGTATTTTTAAATGAATGCAATTGTTATAAGCAGCTAAATTAGAAATTAACAAGCAATCAGACAGGGCAGGACCTCGAGAGTCAGTACAAAAGATGAGAGCACACAACTGTGACTGGAGGCCATTGGTGATGGGTAGGCCTCGAAATAAAGATACAATGACAGGGTTACATACCTTACTGAGGGATAGATAATTACCTGAGATGGTACTGTGATTGGTATCACCTGAACCAATGAAGTTCAGATAGACATCTGTCACCCAGGTAGGTGACCAGATCATCCAGACCCATCCCCTCCCAGAAATGCCTTTGTTCTTTCCGCATAATTACTTCCCTATTGGATCAGTATTACCTAAGTGACTATACTTATAATCCTGCAGTGTTTGTTGTAGTTTGATTCACAATGAACCCACAGTGTGACTTTGTTATATAAACTACCCTGACAAAGGGCTTCAGTGGCAACTCATTTTCAGAACCCTGCTGTCTCTCAGGAGCTATATCTCAATGAATCCTTCCAACTCTCCAGTGTTGCTTGGAATTCATCCTTTCATTTTGGGGGAAACAAATCTGTGCCCACTGCCTATAAGCGAAACACACACAGGGCAAGTGTGTAATGGTTGTGATAATTTTGTTCGTACAGCTTTGTAGCGATCATATCTTCCACAATTACACAAATAAAATTGAAAGTACTATTGGCTGAGCTAATTTTGTTTCTTTATTCTCATATTTATTTGAGGATATATATATATATATGCATAGATATACTGATTTCATATTGAAAATATTCTTCTCAATTTTCTTTGTAGAATACTTTCTTGTCCTACCAACCCTGTTCCATTATTGCATCAAATGCAAGTAATCTATCATTATTGAAATCTGCCCAAAACAATAATCCACATATCCATTCCTAACGTAAGAGGTATCTGTTCTGATTTAAAATAGCTACAACTTCAATCTGCTGTCACCAGTCATTTTCATTGCTGCTATTAGAAAAAAATTTTTGCAAGCACTGGTGTTTATTTTATTGTGGCATCCAAGGGACAAAGGGCCACCCAAAATAATCAGTGCTGTGTAACAAATATCCAGATCATTCTACTTTCCCTAACAAAGTCTTCTTCTTCAGTGGTAGTTCTTTGCCTTTAAGATTCACATTAACACTTGTGTCACATTTGACAGTCACATTTTCACTTGGTATCGTGTTACTGCTCACACTTTCTGCAGAGTAATTTCTTTTCTAACTTGTCTTGATTGTTTACTCCCTGCCAGAGAAGTACAGTCTCCATTGTCTTCTGAGAGGACAGGCTACAGTGCAAAGTAAATGCCAGATATGAACCACCTTTTTCACCTTTAAAATATAGCCCAGGCATCTACAAATTAGTAGAGCATCAGCTGTCCATCACCCAGCAGGCATTGTGTACCAGTCATAACATCGTCAGCAATAATAGCTCAAAGCCCTAAGAACACTGCTTGTTTTAGTCAACTCCCAGTTGCTTTTGGTAATGGGAGGCAAAGATAAGCATGGCTCATTGACTTGAGAATGTAATTTTAAAACACTCAGGCTCACCATTAGTTTGGAATGTTTTTGTACTCTATATTGTTTTTCTGAGGTTATTTTCAAGTTAGAAGACTAATATTTTAGTTCTTGTCTGTGTTCCTCTTCACTGGTACAGATTTTAATTCTAGAGCAAAGTCACTAAATAACTCAGGTTGGGCTCACACTTGCCACTCTCCTGCCTCAGGCTTTCACACTGCTGGAGTTACAGGCATGTGCCAAACCCTGGCTTCTACTGTGATTTAATAGATGCTTCAAACAGCGTATTCAGCTCAACTAACTGCAGCTGGCTATATTTTTAAATTTCATAGCCCAATCTGCCTACAGAAAGTATTTGGGGATGTGACTGATTCACACCACCTACCATTTTCATAGGAAAAAATTATGTCAAAATTCATCCTGGGGTCTCGCTGATTGCCATTGAGATGGCCCCAAGCAAGTAGGTTCTGGACTATTAGCCTGAAGCAAAGGATCCCCGGGGAAATCACTCCAGAGATTCTTTATTATCTTACCACAGCTCCTGAGACTGCCAAGACTCAGTGTCACACAGTGGGAAAAGTTACCCAGATCTTGGACTCTAGAGGTTGCCGTACAATCTTTGTAAATTATTCTAGATCTATTATTCTCAAAGATTGATTTCCGAGGAAGCTTCAGCACCACCTACAAACCTGTCAGGATACAGATGTGTGAATCCCACCCAGATCTACTGAATCAGAAGCTCTGGGGGAAGGGCCAGAAACTTGTGTTTTAACGGACCTTCCTGATGATTGTGATGCATTAGAAAATTGGAGAACCACCGATCTGTAATTACTCCATAATTAGAAGAGGTAAGTCATTGTTTCCACTTGTACCGAAGTTACCTCCTTGAGATATTAGAGCTGTGGTCATTAGTAAGACAGTACCTCAGGGGTCCTTCCTGTTCATCCTCTTTCCACAAACTCCTTACTGATATTCACACTGATGAGAATCTTGAAATGTGAAGATCATGCCAGGGATTAAAATTTAGGCTTCCAGAGGACCTGCGAAGGGCTCTCCAAAAAGCCTTCCTTAGCCTTTGCTTGCTTCTCCTGTTAGGTTGATAGGTGCTCGTTATTGGTCAGTGCAGCGTTAGGAGCCCATTTTTATAGATGCAATATAATTACATAATTGTTGAAGTACTAATGAAGAATCTTTCTTGCTGCTATGTATATCTTGAAGCACCAGTGCTTTGTTTCTTTCTCTTCATTGTTTTATTGTATATTTCACAATTTTAAAATTTTAATTTATGTTTATCTTTTATCTTATTTATTAAATTTATTATTTAATTGCTTAATATTTTAGCTACTTTCCCCCCAAAAAATGGTCACTTGGATATTTGCCTGCTTAATATGTCTACATTGTTGTCCTTTATTTAACTTTTTTCATCAGTTATTTTTAAATTTGGAATTCATGCAGATAAATGCAGATAAATGATTCATATTTCTAGCTTAGGAATCTTTTATAAATTTTCACACACACATATAGTTAAATATTTTAATTCTTTAATAAAGTCTGTAGGTAGGTCTTTTAAAATTTCTGTCAGTATTATCTTATATTCTTAATGTAGAAATCTATTATATCATTTATTAAATGTACTCAGGTATTGAATATTCATGATGCTAGATCCCTAATAAGGGTTAATGCCATTATTTACCAAGAAAATGCAATTAAAACTAGAATGAGATCTTATACAACCACTAGGATGTCTAAAATTTAAAATATTCACAAAAGTGAGTAATGGCAAGGACTTTAAATAACTAAAACTCTCATCCATGATATTAGAAATGTAAATTAGTTATATTGTATTGAAGATATTTGTGAATGATTTTTTCATTATCTTCTTATTGATCACTCCAAAATTATTTCGAAAATATCAGACCATTTGTTAAAAATGAAAAGACTTTTTTAAAAATTATGAACATAATACATGCTAATTGTGACACAACTCAGGGAAGTTTAGGAATAGACTATCAGGTGACCTTAATAATCTTGGCTTTTAATAGTCAAGCCTCTAAGTCAGGATAGGATCTGCTTCTAGCCAGTGGAAGCAAAGTGAAGATTCCTATGATCATATTACATAAGACCTGTGTTGTAGGAAACTAGAGTTTCTCCCTTGCTTACTTTGAAGAAGTAAGCCACTCCAAATCAAGCCATCATGACTGAAGAAACCGAAGTAGTAAGAAACTGCAAGCAACTCCAAGGAGCTGAATGGCCTCAAGCAAGAAACTAGTGGTTCAGCTGCAACAAAATAAAGTTTGCCAACAATAAAAAGGAGGTAGGAAGTGCATCTTTACTCCAGCCATGTCTTTGATAGACATGCAGTCCTGGCTAACATTTTGGGTCCACTCTACCAAGACCCTCAAGTAGGAAACCTAGTTGAACTATGCTCACATCTCTGACCTACAGAACCTGTGGGAGAACAACTATGTGTTTCTTTAAACTGGTAATTTTGAGGTAATATGTAACCTAGCAACATAAAGTATAAACATTAGTTTGTTTCTTTGTAAGACATACAGTTTTGATACCTATAGCTACACCTTACCTTACTACTTCCCTCTCAAAATGCATGTTTTGTTCATAGGCACATCAATAGTCACCTCTGTCAAGTTGACAATAATAAATAAGTATCTTTTTGAGTCAGAGTATATATTTAGAGACATTTCCTCAAAGTTGTCAAGTATTTTCTTAGGATATTTCCTTAGGAGTTCCATTATCATTGATTAAATTATCATTGATAACATTTTTGAAACTTATTATGCAACAATTAGAAATGTCTTATAGATGGTAGCAGCAACCATTCCACTTAGGAAATGCGTGATGTGGGAAAATAATGATTACACAAACTTGCAAAAAAATGCAATATCTAAAACATATTTTCAATAATATAAAATATACTAATAGGTCAATAGAGAAGCCAATAAGTAGTAGAGAGAAGTACTGATTCCTAGAAAGAAAGATATACTGAAAAGAGTGGTATCACAAAGTAAATGTTATTTATGTCTGAATGTTTGAAAGTCTTGGTATTCTCTTTTAATAAAAAACAGTTGTACAATCTAACACAAAAACCAAATTCTATTTATTTTTAAAAGCCATTCTGGTAATATATATTTTATAACTTTTACTGATAAAAAACTCCTTAGAGGAAGTAGAAAATGTTGAAATTATTACTTTCAAACTATGACTTTGTTCATCAAAATGTTCTGCTTTTTTCACATACTTATGTTAAAAAAGAAATATCAGTGCCAGTTTTTTTTTAAAATGTAACATAAAAGTCTTGAAGATGGAATGTGATGAATTTTAAACCATGTGGTATCAACCAAATTGCTGGCATAAGTATTAAAAGTAATTAAGAGCAACAAAATATTACCAATTAAATTTAAATTATCATCTCTTTAGTAATAAAATATCACAATATACATGATCCACTAAGAATTTTATTTAATGAAAGATGAAAAACATTAAATCCTGCTTTTATTCAGTTTGACTTGAAGAGCATTAAATACCAATAGTTAGATAATCAGTATCACCATTGGAATATTTCTTTGAGAAACTTTGTTTCCTTTATTTTTCACAATAAAAATATTTTCAGGACTCACATGAGAAATTAAAACATAACTACTAAATATCTTAACTCTAGAACCAGTGATAAAAATCTAGATATACCCTTGTATTTTTCTTGATTTAACTTTAAAAATAAAATGCTAGTTCCATGCTACTGAGATTTGTTCATAGTCTTTCCCTATGCCAATGTCTTCAACAGTTCTGCCTAACTTATCTTCCAGCAAATTTAATGCTTCTTTTTTAATATTTAGATCTTTAATCCACTTGAATTTTAGTTTAGAATTTATTATGGATCATATATATTTATAGAAACATGCATGGTGAAAGATAAGTATAGTTTTAATCTTTGGCAGGTTGACTTCCAGTTTTTCCAACACCATTTATTAAAGAGGCTATCTTTCCTCCACTGAGGATGATTGGCTCCTTTGTCAAAGATGATGTAGCTGAGTACATCTGGAGTTGTTTCTATATCTTCCAATCTGTTCCACTGATCCTCAGACTATTTCTTTGCCAGTACCATGATGTTTTTATCACAGTGGCTTTGTAGTATAGCTTCAGATTGGGAATTGTTATACCTGCTGCCATGTCTCTGTTGCCTAGGATGGCTTTTGATATTCTAGGACTCTTCTGGTTCCAAATGAATTTTTGGATTCTTTTTTCTAGTTCTATGAAATATACTGTCGGAATTTCAATCAGCATTGCATTAAATCTGTATAGCAGTTTTGGAAGTATGGCCATTTTCACTATGTTGATTCTTCCTACTAGAGCAGGGGATATCTTTCCATTTTCTTATATCCTCTTTGATCTTTCTCTCTGAGTTCTGCAGTCTTCAGTATAGAGGTCTTTTTCTTCCTTCATTAGATTGATTCCTAGATACTTCATTTGTTTGGATGCTATTGTGAAAGGAATTGTTTCCCTAATTTCTCTCTCAGTGAGTAGTTATTTGTGTACAAGAAGGTTACTGATTTTTGAGTGTTGACCTTATATCCAGCTACTCTGCTGGAAGTGTCAATTAAGTCTAGAATCTTTTGGTGGAATTTTTTGGGTCTTTGACATAGAGTATCTAGTTTTAGTAAATAGGGAAGGGAGGAGGGGGTGAAAGGAGGGCAGGGGTATGAGGATAAAATGAGAACCAAAGGTAAAGGTACAAGGTCATGTAAAGGTACAAGATCCCAATGATGAATGTAACTGTACTGTATACCTAAAATGTACCAATAAATTCAATGAGGAAAAAAAAAGAACTTAGCAGAAGTCAATGTACATGAACAGTTTGAATCAGATGAAGAATTAAATGAAGAAAAAGGTCAGACTACTTCAGATAAAATTAAAACTGAAAGTTAAATTTACAATGAAAAATAAAAATAAAATGCACATTGACATCATACTCTTAAGTGAAATAAAGAGGATACATATGTGTAAATACTGAATTGTTTCTCTGTTGTGAGAAACTGAAAGTGTAAATGAGGATCAAAATATATAATAGATAGTATGAAATAGGAAGAAAATGGTCAAAGGGAAAGGGGAAATAATGGCAGGGGGAGAAGGGAAAGAAAAAAATATGAGAAAAGAAGGAAAAAATGGAAGCAAAGCTTTTGTAAATAGGAAGGGCTGGATGGGTGAAGGGAGGGCAGGGGAATAGGAAAAAACAAGAGCCAAGATATGTCATGTGCAAGTTCAAATGCCCCATGATGAATGTAATCATACTGTACACCTAAAATCTACCAATGAAAGTAATGAGTAAAAAATAAATAAAATAGTAAGATGATACATAATTCCTTTTTGAACATGAAAATAATATATGTATTGATATTATCTACTGATATCTATACGGAACAGATAGCCAAAATACTCTTTTTGGACTCTGTCACAAAACTGGTTTTCCTTTTCATTGCGTTTGTTCTGACCAGAAGATAGCTTTGGTCTCCATTTCAAAGTCTAGTTTGGAAATAGTACCACCATTGTTGAATCAAGTAAAGTATGAATCCTGTATAGCAGACAGTTAGAGATTTTGCTCCCTGCTCTTTATCTATACTGCATGTCACAAAGCAGACCACACACTCCCCTTGCTTTGTGTTAACAGGGGTGTGAATTCACTTGCTTTGCAGCAAGGATGGGACACGGGTCTGTGATTGTTCCACAGGACAGGGGCTAGCTAGCAGTGGGCATGTGTTTGGTGTGAACCTGACCTCTTAGAATGATGTGAGGCACTCAGATTAGATTTTGTTTTGTGTTGTTTTTGGTACTGGGGATTGAACTTGGGACCCTTGTGCTTGTGAGGCAGGCGTCAGCACCATTGAGTTGAATCCCCAGCCCTCAAATTAGAATTTTTAAAATTGAGGAAGAGATGGGCTGAGTCATTGATCATCGATGTGATCTTTAGTCTAGATGTCTCTTTTAGAAAATTTCCCTCTAAAATACATATTTCTATTACATCATGGATTTGATTTCATGTCTACTTCAATTATTTCAATTTTTAAAATACTCCTCAGCAGGAATCCTCACATACTAAATAAATGTCCTGATGCATATAATTGGATGAAATATCAAATAATAAGTTGTGTAGTATGGATGCTGGCAGCCCTTTTCTCTTTGACCCTCTGAATTTTTACCGGCAGAAAATGAATAATTGGTACTTACCTAGTTTCATTTAGATAAAGACAGGGTCTTGCTATGTAGTAGTTCAGGCTCTCCTTGAACTCACTGTCTAGCCCAACTGGCCTCAAACTTGCAGTGATCCTCCTGCCTCAGCCTTCTGATTGTTGAGATTACAAGCAACTGGATTCTGCTGAACACAGTCCAGATCTCTCTGGACAAATATTACTTTATTGCTGCCATTATCTTAAATTAACAGAGACGTGAAGTGGCTCAAAAGCAGTGAAAGGGACATTGCCATTGAGTTGAGTAATACACAAGGGTTTGCTAGATGCTTTGCTCCCATTGCTCCAAATCTTTCAAAAGTTTTCCCAAAAAATAAATTTATCAAAAGACAGATGTCTTTTGACAGAATGGATATTTTAAAGAAAAATATCAAATTCCAATTTAATTTTTATCAAAAAATATATAACATCGAAAGAATTTCTGGCTTTTGATAATTATTATTGCTGCCCTATGGCTAATACCTGAGGACGTCTCTTTTAACCGGTTCTTAAACTGAGATGCATGGGCAGCATTTGTGCATTTTCTATGGGATGAAACCATTGCTTTTGTCAAAGTCCAAAGCAGTTTTGCATGCACAAATGGTTTGAAGCCAGTTCTTTAGGGAGCATTTTGAACAAATTTGTTGAATATGAACTCATTTATTCAAGTGGTTTATCCAAGGTAGAGTACAACAATACCACTTTCTTGGTCTTCTTTTTATATCTGAAAAGTGAACCTTCTTTTCAAAAATAAAGAGAAAGTAAATGTTCCTTTAATATTTTCTCATAGTATTTACTTTTAAAATTAATGTTCACTTTGTTTACTTCTCTATTACTTTTAGGGTTTTGTTTCTTTCAAATTTGCTCTAGTTCTGCTCCACCCATGTCCACAGTTAAGTGTGGTTCTTTGAACAGTAAGAACTCTCATTTATAGCTTGTGGGGAGACAAAATGATACAGACACTTTGGAGTCCAGTATGGAAGTTTCTTACAAAACTAAGCATACTTTGCTATATGATACAGCACTCAGCCCCCTTTTTTTTTTCATTTAAAAGAGTTGAAAACTTTTTCCAACACAAAAACCTACACACCTACTGCTGTAAAAACTATATTTATAGTTGCCCAAATTTGGTAACAAAAAGACAACTTCAGGAGATGGATAGTAAACTGGAGCACATCCATACAAGGGACTATTATTCAAAGCTAAGTAGAAATAGGCTACCAAGCCATAAAAAGACATGAAGGAATCTTAAATTCATATTTCTAAGCAGAAAAGCCAATATGAAAAACTACACGCTATACAATTGCAAGTTTGTGAAATTCTAGAAAAGGTAAAACTATAGCAAAAGAAAACAATTCCTGGTTACCAAGAACAGAGGAGGAAGGATGGGGATAAATAAAAGTAGAACAGATATTTTAGGGGCAACAGGACTACCCTGTATGATACTGTAGTGATGTATGCGTGTCATTTTAGGTTGGTTAAAACCCACAACACCAACATCGAACCCTACTGTGACCCATAGACTTTGGGTGATTATGTCTACAGAGGTTCACTAATGGTGTCACATGTACCACTCTGAAAAAGACATGGTGACAATGGGGGAGTTTATGCATGTGTGGGACCAGAGGCACTATAAGAAATCTCTGTAACTTCCTTTCAATTTTGCTGGGACCCTGTTCTATAAACAAAGTCTTTTAGTATTACAGCTTGTATCTAGATATCCCCACAAAGCCTCATGTGGTCATAGGTGGGCCTTTTTGAAGATGGCTGGATCTAGGGTGTGTGGTGCTAGGATTAAGGATGTGATACTAGGATTGATTCCCAGTGGGATGCTAGGATTAAGATTTCCCCACCCTGGGTGTGAGTCATACCTGCCCTTAGGGTTGGGAGCATGGACAGGATGTAAGGGCCAGAAATAATGCTGCTGTTTGTCACTTGCTGTTTCTTGACTACTTCACTGCCTTGCTACTCTATACCCACAGTGAACCGTTTCTCCTCTGCAATGCCCCTGTGTCATGCCACCCTCCCTTGGAGCCAGCCAACTACGAACTCAAACCTCTACAGACTGTGAGCTACAATAAACCTTTCCTCCTTTCACTTTGGGTGTTGGGTATTTTGTCTCAGCAATGAGAAAGGTAACTAAAACACGTAGAAAAGAGCCTTGCATAGTTGCAGAACAGCATAATATTCATCTCAGGGGGGAAAACAGAGTAGAAAAAATCTTAAAGAGGACTTGGGAAGCCAGTTTCAGATACCTTGGGAATATTATTCTTTCTAATTCTTTCAACAATTCTCATGAGATATTAATAGTCATTCTTGTTACATAGACAATGGAGTTGAGGCTCAGAGGGTTAAAGAGTTTTCTGTATCTTCATCTGCCCAGAGATTTGTTCAACTCTAGTGTCTGCACACTTTTACTGCTGTCCCACATGCCTGCAGGGTTCCAGCTTTCCCTGTCCTACCCTGCCCAGTGACCAAGAGAAAGTTGTAAGAAGATTATTAAAAATCATAAAAATTATTAGGGGTCAAATGTCAAAGATTCATTTAATTAACAAGGATAAAACTAACAGAAAGACAAAATAATGTGTTCTGGTAGCTAAAAAGAACTTGTGTATAGTCAGGAAAGAATGCAAAAACAAGCTTGTCAAAATAAATACAAGACGGGTTGTTTTCCTAGACTATAAAATAAAATAATATATTTTAGAGTGTTTTTTCTATACCAGTACCTCGCCCCTCAATTCACGTTATTAGCTTTGAATTCGTTTGTTTTCTCTGAATCTTAATTTCTTAGTATAAAAATATGTAAGCTACCTGACCACTTGTTATTAAAAAGAAATACATCCCACAAGAGAGTCAGATGTAAGTCAAACAAGTTTATTAGCAAGTGATCCAAACTAATACTAAAGAAATCAAAATTATCATTTTGCTTTACTTCAAATTTTGAAATAAATTGTTATTTTGCAGAGTGCAGTCATCCCCCAGTACTTGTAAGGGATCATTTCTAGGACTCCCGGTGATGCCAAAAGCCGAGGATGCTCAACTCTTACATAAAATGGCACAGTATTTTCATTCAAGCTATGTGTGTATCCTTTCCTATACTTTAAATCAGGTCTATATCACTTATAATACCTAAAAGCATAACCATAATGTAAAGAGTTGTTATAAAGAAATAGTGAAGAAAAGAAAAGTGTGTGCACTTCCAGTACGGACATTGTACTTATTTTTTTTTAATTTCTGATTGATAATTGGTTGGATGCTTGGGTGTTGAACCCATGCACGCAGAGGTTTGATCGCTCAGAATTTGTGAACACAGCTCTGGAACAATCTGATTTTGCTTAAATGCTATTTCTTTATTAGCTCTGTATCCTTAAACAACTTGCTTAAACTCCCCATGACTTGATTTCCTAATCCTAAAGATGTGGAAAACGATAGGGCAGTTAACCTGCTATAATACTCTAAGCATTAATAGGATCCTGCACGTAGTAAATACTCATTAGAGTTCTATAATGGGATGTTGTTTTATCTGGGGCTTTTTTAAAAAATTGCAGCCACAAGGTGGGGCTGCAGCAGTTTTAACCCTGAGAGCTTTTTATTTGTTTTCTTCTTCACTTTTTAATATTCTTTTGTGAACTTGTTTTTATTTCCCTATGTCAATATCATCTTTCATTTAATGCTATTGAGTTTTATGAAACATACTTCCAGCTGCTTAAATTTATTTGTGGTTTTGTTCGTGTCAGTCAGACAATATATAAGTGATGGTGATTAATTTAATATGGCTAAAAATTGGATGAGCACATTCGTGATTACAAGATGAGTTTATCAACTGAAGATTATAGAAGAATAGCTCCAGAACCAGCGCACTTACAAAGTGTAAAGTTTTCTTGAATTTAACATACAGAAATGTTGACATTGTATTTATTGTTATGAAATATCTATAGATTCTTTAATGACCAAAAGATAAGAATAGGTTCATCTGAAGTTTGGAATTCAATCTCTAGTATATGCTTTTATTTTCCTTTGTATTTTACTCACCTGTTCCAAACTGCTGTCTTTTAATAAATTGACACTGAACATCAGAATATACATTTTAATATAAAAAAGTCATCATGTTCATACGATCCCTAATTATATACAAAGACTTGTGCAAACGTGATAGCTAGCAGTCCCTTAAAATTCCAAGATGTTGCTACACACACAGTAATTTAAATTAGAAATGTAAACCAAATGCTCCAGGTAGCAGTTGGCAAGCTTCTTGATTAGAATATCTGCATGTAGTGTTTGTTTATGCAGCAGCTGAAGTGCCCTCCCTGATTGTTTTGCTATTTGAAAATCTTCATAGAATCTCAAGTACTTGTTGTCATTGAGGCAAAAACTAATTTGCTTTCCATTATAGTATCTGCCTTTCCGTTCATGTATTTAATTGTGGTGAGGTCCTGGGAATAGTCTCTGACTTTTACACAAGGAAAAATCAGAGTAGAGCTGTTAGTTTTGACAGCTCATGGATTTTTTTTTTTTTTTGATGATGGAAAATAGGTTGGAAGTCTGAATTAAACTCCAACTTTGAATGCCTTCATTACTGGAAGCATAATTACAGGGAGCTATTGTAGAGTAAAAACCTAAATTATATTAAACTATTTTTAAACCGATTTGAAGATGGAAAAAGCATGTTTTACACTACAAGCAATTCCTCTGAATTGCTGCCCATCATTGAATTTCATAAATTAAAACCTAGTGATAAATAAAAGCTTGTTGCTATCATTCTTTTTGTTTGTTTGGAATAATTTTGTAGGGCATGTTTTGAGCAGTAATATTGTTTCTTCCTGTTGTGTATGGTGAAAGCAGTCCATTCCCTTTAAATCCAGGTGTGCACTCATCATTGAAATGTGTAGATAATGTAAAGTTACTTCCTTAACACCTCATTCGATCATTTTTTTCATTCAGTTGCAATTATTATAGACATTCATAGCACAATATGGTACTTAGCCTCACTGTACGTATAACCAGCAATGCTGAGACTTTCTGTCTCCTTTCTTTGGGTCAAGAGGCATGAACAAATATGTATATGAAACTAAAGGAAGGAGTAGAGAATGGACCATAATTAAATACTGTTTTATTATTATTGCACAAGCAATGAATATCCAAATATTCAGATATCCAAATACTTGAGCATTCACAGTCATAAATTAATTAAGCTTAATTCTTTTTTTTAAAAAGTATCACATGAGTTTCCAAATAATCCTGTTGTTGATAGTATGGCTCCTAGATTGTTAGACTTTATAAGGTGGTAATACACATGCACACACAAGCGCACACACACACACACACACATAATTATTTTGCCAAATAGTAGCAAATGAAAACTATAACTTGGTCCTCCATTTTACTTTAGAAAATAATGTAGCTCTTAAAGAGACAAACATGGAGGAAGGACATTATTGCAAATGAAGAGAGAGTCAGTTCTTCCAAGGTGGAAAAAGGTTTCAATCTCTACACATGCACTGAATATATTATACTGTTCTTTTTCATATGTTTTTACGGATTAGGACTCCAATCCTAGCTAAGGTTTAGGGATCGTGGTACCAGCCATTCTATTCTCATCTTTTGCATTCTTTATCCATGAATTCTAAACTTCAGCTAAACTGAACTACTTATCATACTCCAAAAGAGTACCTGATTTAGCAAGTCCAAGCCTGAATTGGTAAAAAACGCAGTGGAAGAGGAATATTTGTGCCTGGAATAATACTTTTATTGAACAAGGTTTCCTACAAACTAAAAAATGGTGACTATGTTCTATAGATCTCCAGTTGAAATGTACTTTTATTATTCAGAGGCTGACCTGAGAATTTAAACTTCTTAGAGTTACCCCTATCTTTAGGCTAAAAACTTAGATTTTGAACACAATCTGTTTCTGAAACAGGACCTGCCTAAACTAGGTGTGCTTCTAGATCTAGTTGTTGTAGAAGCCTGATTTTTTAAGTATCATTTGCAGTTTGCAATTCACTGTCACAAATAAATAATAAATAAATAAATAAATGAACCACTGGATATAAAGTCTCCATCTTCTGTCAATACTTAATCTTCTTACACTCTTTTAACTTTCACTCCAAATGTCTTTTATGCTATTAATGCCCACTGATTTTAAAATGGACAATATTCAAATCATAACCCCTCTTAACTGTGGCATTATCTGAACTCCCAAGGTCTTCATATATACCAATATTTAACTTTATATGCTAGCAGTTTTAAGAAACACCCCACAAAGATATGAGATAAATCTATTCTCTTGAGAATTTTGCAATTAGGACAAACATGTCTAGAATTATACAAATTTCACACCTTTTCACATCCAGAGAGTAGGTTTTTTATCACCAATCTTCTTCAGTGATTAATTTAATTTTCTCTTATGAAAAGTGAAAAAACAAATTATTCATTTTCTAAAGGTTTAGTTTCTTACTCTGACAATTTTAATTAGGCCAACATATTGAAAAACATAAAAGAACAATTTCTATTTATTTTTAATCTGTTTTCTTTTTCACACAATGTGTGTTCTGTAAGGCACATTTTAGATAATACTTGAATTTTAGACAACAGCTGTGATTCCACAAATGAATTTTGTACTCTCAACTATTTTTATGACCAATACAGGCTTTAGTAAAACAAATGATACAGAAAACCCTGTTTCATCAGGTCCATCTCAGTTATATTATACAAATATAGACAATGTGAAATTCAGTATTTAAAAATGTCTGAGCATTTTCATAAAGTACTGTGGACATTGATATATGTTGAGAAACTGCACACATTTAAAAGAGCCACACAATATTTGTATCTTATATTATCCTACTGCTCCTGGGACCAGCTAAGATGTTCTTAGTCCATATAGGAAGCCCCCTTTTCTTTAAGTAAAAGTCACATGTATCTGTCCAAACAGCAAAAGCAAAATGTACAATGGATTGCCAAAGAAGATGCCCAGGCTAATCCTACTTCTGCTTCAAGAGTGTGCAGCCATGATTCAGCACCAAATGAGAAGATCCCCTCACACATACATGTTAGAGCCTTCTAGGATGTTATCAGGGATACAACTATGCCAGAATTTTTAGATGTGTGGTAACGCAAACCTGTAATCCCAACACTCGGGAGACTGAGGCAGGAGGATTGCTGTGAGTTTGAAACCAGCCTGGCTACATAGTAAGTTCCAGGTCAGTCTCAACTACATAGTGAGACCCTGTCTCAAAAAACCAAAAAAAAAAAAAAAAGATTTAAGCATATAAAGAAACAAAAAACAGAGGGGGTGAAGGGAGGGCAGGGACAAGGGGAAAAAATGAGAACCAAGACCTGTCATGTAAAGGTACAAGATCCCAGTAATGAATGTAACTGTACTGTATACCTAAAATGTACCAATAAACTCAATAAGAAAAGAAACACAAAACAAATCTAAGCCCCACTCTCTGACTCAGAGTATCTAAATTTGCCTTTGGAAAGCAGAATATTCATTCCATCAGCTCTGATACCATCATAGATCCAGAGCAACAGGACTTGAAGCTGCTACCTCTGGCACATCACCTGCTCCAATGACCCTAATTTGCACACAGCTGCAGTCCCCTGGGGACATTCTCCCAGCATTCTCGCTGCTCATTTAAAGGCTGTTCTTCTTTTGCTCTAATTCTTGTGTAGCTGTCATAAATCAGTCAGTCAGCCTTTTGATCTATTAGTCAAGTTTCACTTTTGAAAAGGAAAAGCATGATATTATTCATGGTTAAATGTAAAAAAACCATTGGGAATGATATTCCTAAATTAAGATTTAAGAGATGAGTAGATGAAGAAAATGGATATTTATGTACAATGTAGTATATTAGGCCATAATGAAAGATAAACTTGAGACATTTACCAGAAAATCGATGCACCTTGAAACCATGATGTTAGGTAAAATGCATCAGACACAAAAGCTTAACTATCACACGGTTGCTCCTGTATGAAAACCTAAATTATAAATAAAGAGCAATATAAAAGATAGATAGTAGGAAGTAAGGAGATGGATCTTTCTCAAGTGGGAAGGGAATCAAGAAATGGAGGGAATAGGAGTGAGGATGAAAACAGTAGTTAAGACATACTATGCGCATGTACCAACTCTACACAAGGAATGGAAACATTTTGTTCTGCAGTCTTCTTCTACCAAAATAAAATCTAAAACAGAAAGAAAGTCATAAGGCTTTCACCAGTATAAATTATGCTTCCTTTTGTCCTTTAACTGCAAATGCCAGAAAGTGTAGAGATCTCAACACTAAAAAGGTGAAATAATACTCTATAAGCCTGTTCATTGTGTGTATGTGTGTTTGCATACACGTACAAGTATTAAGCAATGTGAGATCATAAAAATGACCATAAAAGCCAAATCATACCAGTATGAGAAATTATACGTGTTTAAGGATATACCATTTTTTTAAAATATTACAAACATCTATCAATCATACATGTACTTAGAAATTAAAAATAATACAAGATGTATTTAGTGGGCCATCCTTTAAAATATTGTGAACATTGAGAAAGTGCTTATTTGTAAAAATGCATCACAACACACACATGTTCTGATGCATTTTTGCTAAGATCTCAAAAATGGAAAGAACATATATGTCCATCAGATAGTGAATGAAAAGCCAACATATGATGTATTCATTCAATGAAATACTTTTCAACAATGAAAAAGAAAATTTTACTGATATATGGTACAACATGACTAATCCCCAAAACCACTGTGCTAAGCAAAAGACAAGTACAGGAAACAGAAGACCACACACTGTATGATTTCACCTACAAAAAATGCCCAGAAAAGATAAATCTATGGCAATTGACAGAAGATTGGCAGCTTTCTATGTCAGAAGTTAAGATCAATAGCAAGTGAACATAAAGAATTTTAAGGAGCAAAGAAAACATTCTTCAAATTAAAAGCGCAACAACTGCTAAATGTCCAGTAGTATAGAAATCATTGAATTATATGCTTGAGTTATATATGTTAAAATATGCCTTCATATAAGTATATATTTAAACAAAATATATCAAGGGGACTTTGAATAGTTCTTTCTTTTTATTCACACAACTTTTAGTAAGGAACAATCATTTGTTCTATTCCATGATGAAATATTGGTCTTTTTATCACAGTTTGCATCACCTTCCAGGATTTTATATTTCATGCTTTCAGTAGGGAAAGTATGTAGGAACATTCATTTAAAAAGAAGTGTTTTGGGGTTGGTTTGGTTATGTGTTTGACTGGCATCACTTCCTCTAGGACATCTCTATCCTTTTCACAGGAACCACTTCCCTCACTAGTGTCAGGGAAACTACCCATAAATGCAGTTTCAAATGGCTGTGTGTCACTATTCCTATGCTCGGCCATTTTTTTCTATAACTTCACTGCATTGCATTTAACAAGAATTTTACTTCTTGCACTATCTCTTTTCATTAAAAATTTAGCTCTTTTCATAATCCAAAGTTCAAAAATGTCTCCAGTTTGTCATCAACAGACAGCACACCTCTGTGTTTTGGTGTCTGTGTGAGAAATTATCAATACATCACAGTGGCCAAAACCCAGCTGGTTTTGTGAGGCAGGCGGCAGCACCCCTGAGCTAAATCCCCAGACCATCCCTGGCAGGTTTTGAAAGAAGTGATGTGACTGCTGACTGACCATGGGGAGCATGTGTTTTCTGGGTTAGTGTTTTGTTGAGAGAACAACTAACAGTTGAGTTTTTTCTCATTGTAATATTTCACTGCTACCATCCTGTGATAACTGAAATTGGAGCTGTTTTCTAAGAAAGCTAATATTATTGAATTGAACTAAATCATGGTAATATATATATATATATACATATATATATATATATATATATATTCATATCGAAATTATACAAAGAGAGATCTACCTATACTTATTCTCTTATCATTGTTTTGTATAATTTGTTATTTTGGTTGTAAATTGAATTCACATCCAAGAAATAGATTCTGAGAAAGATCAGTGTAAACATAGCAGTTATTTTAATTATTGCTCAAATATATTAGTATTTTATGATCTTCTTAAAATTGTTCATTTGGAGTAATTATTATTTCTTAAATTAAATTATTCAAGGGAAAAATGTAGGGACATGACTCTTTCCAAAAACATCTTCTACCTTTGCTGATTCTTTTGATTAAAACAATTTTCTTCAAATGTTAAGGCTTGGGACAAAATAAAAATTTTATTTTATTCCATTTCTATTTTCTTCTTTTTTCTAGGACCCAGAAATTTTCATTTTATACTATTTTACCAGGCAAATAATATTAATTTAGATTTATGATATAACAAATAGACTAACCCAGGGACTTAACACTATTAACTACCTTTGCTTATTACCTTTGTTCTTGTAAATGTACTGATGCTTCATGAAATGTACATGTTTCTGTGCAATTTAACTCTACATAGTCAAATTGCCACAGGAATAGAGAAAGAGGAGACTTTTTTTATAATATGCCCCCTAAATGCAAGCAAAGTGTCACCTCTTACACTCAGTAGAAGAAACTATGACTTATTCCTACAAGGAAGATGTACCCATCAGGAAAAGTAAACCCTATTAAGAAATTTTTTAAAAAATCAAGCCACGTAGCTAGATCCTAATGAATGCTTTAAGGTCTTTCCCGGGACCAATTTATTGACTGATTTTCACATTAATCATTAACTTTATAACCTAGCTCCATGTAAAATATGATTGCATTGTAAAATATTCTGCGTTGTATACAGCCTCTTTCCTTTTGAAACTCTGTTAGGAACTATTGGTAATGTCCTAGATGCTTCTCTTGATATTGCTATCTACTTCCTTAGTTTTGGTGATGGTGGAATGTAGTTGAAAACTAGTTCGGAGCCAATGTGTTTGGTGGTCTCGTCATCCAAGAATCACTTATATTTGCCCTTGAAATAAGAAAGATGTTGCTTTTTTTCTTCAATTAAAATGATGATAAGTTTCAGTTTGCTACATAGATGCCTCCCAGAGAGTAGTATCATTAAAGTACTTGGGGAATAGTATGAATTAGATATCTATTCAGCAATAACTAAGCTGAGAAGATGCAGGGAGGGTTTGTGTCTCCTTTATGGACTTCGTAATACTGATGGTGAAAGACATCTGAAGGCTCTGCCCACTTGAGCAGAATCAAACTGGAGATTATGTTGAAATGTTCTCTTGTAAATGTTGGTTAACAGCTGGGGACGAGAGCTGCGCTGCCTGCCTTCTGGTCTTGGCCCAGGCATTTCAGTGTGCGATGTTGTACAAATTACTAAACCATCTTGTACTTCAGTTTCTCTCTATGTGTAAAAAGGTTTAATGATAGCAACTGTATCATACGATTGTGAGAATTAAGTGTTGATATTTTCAGGGTTGGAGATGGAGTTCAGTGGTAGAACACTTGTCTAATATATGCAAGGCCCTGAGTTTGATCCCCAGCACACACATTTTAAAAAAGAAAAGACTAGAAAAATGTCCTGGAGTTGAAAAAATTCAGTAAGTGGAAGGCTGTTTAGTATGATAAGTAATTCTTTTCCATATCTTTCTTCTTCAAAGCATGGTTTTTTTGTTGTTGTTGTTGTTGTTGTTTGTTTTTTTGCCTGAGCATCTTACAATTTAAATAATCTGCACTGTAAAAGTATAATCAGCCCTTCATTCAGTATCACATGCTCATGAAATTTCAATGGCAAGGGGGACTTTGGAGGACTTCTGTAACTGCCTCCTCATCGTCTCAGATGTTCCGAGCATTTTTTTTCTCAGGCCACTCAGCCTTTGGCTCTGACTGCTCTCCATTCTATAATCCTCTGGCAGGAGCATCTTTGTCTCTCCTCCAACTTCTTAAAGTGGAGAAATTTCAGAAAGAAAGGGAAGCATTGCTGTGGCGATTGTCATGACGCTAGACTCGGGATGACATATTTTTAATGTATTTTTGTCCTAGATGTACTCCTGTTTCTTCTCTTGCTGTCGTCTTTTAACATATATCAAAAGCAATTTAAAAGCAACAAAGTGCAAATGTCCCTGTTGTAAGAAATAAATCTGAGCCCTTTCATCTGCTCAAACCCCGAAAATTTGCCCCTTGAGAGAGCTAGATAAAATATAAAGCTACAGAGACCCTCCACGGATGAGGGCAATAACTCCTTTCTGTGCATTTGGAATGCAGGCCCGCACTATGCAGTTCTGCAGACACAAACCAAGAGCAGTTGTGTGATTAGGTTTTTAATCCCATTAACTCTAATTGCTTCTCAGAAACTGTGTACTTACAGTATGTGTCTGGTTTTAGAAATTCAGGGGAAAGAATAAGTGGTGAACTGGTTCTTCCATTCTGGATAGGAAACCAGAAGCTAAAACAAGAGCACGCAGACAAGTTACTGTGAAATACTGACAGATTTGATCAAATATAGTATTGATATTTATGAAATTATGTATAATTTGTTATACAGAAATCCTCTCGATCACTCTAAAATTTCAGTGCAAGAATATTTATCACCCTCTCATTCATTCTTTGGAGTTGGACTTTAACACTCTTGTATTTTTGATAATTTGATCACAAACTACTGTTCTGAAAAGAACAAGTCCCCAAAGTTAAACATCTTATATTTCAGAGCATACAGTCTCAGCAACTGTTTTTGTGATGCCCAGGAAGGCCTATTTAGCACAGAGCTGACCAAGTGGAACTGATAAACACAGTAACTTGAAGGAAAGGGAGATGAAATGTTGCTGAGGTTTGAGAAAAAAGGAAAGCATAATTGAGTAAATTAAAAATAATTTGAAATCCTGCTTCTTATAGCGCTTCATTTATTTTTAGCCAGCTAGTTTTGTATTGTATGGGCTATAATTGGAGATTATTTCAGTGTTTCTAGACTTACTGCTTTAAAATGATATTAATAATAAAAATCTATTTTGTTCTCTATAGTTCCTATTTTTGTGAGGACACTGAGCTAAAAATGGTGTTGTGTTTTAACTAGGAAAATCACAATCTTGAAGCTTTTAGTACCTGGTGAAGGGGGGGGCAGTATAGCTTAATGACAAAAGAAAAAAAATGACTGGAAAAGAAAATAAAACAATAACAACCTTTCTATCTGAAGGCCAGAAAGCAAGAGTCAGAACAATTAAAAACAACAAAAACAAAATAGAGAAAGGAGAAAAGCTCAAATATGTGAATTTGTCATTTTAATTAAAGAACACTTGTATTTACAAAAAGGCATGTGAATATCTAGAAAATAAGGACCCTGGCTCTCTCATCAAGAACAGATTATACTCCCCTTTGAACACCCTTCTCTGATGATCATGTTATCGGACATGTTTATAAATGCCAGGAATCTTGGAAAGGAATGTGTCATCTTAGTTTTCAGTCTGTCGAGCACTATTGCAGGGGCATATTTATGCAGAGTCTACTTCACACATGCTTCAAATCCAAGCTATTAAAATGCTTTGTATTGTAAGGGGTAAATTTAGTATTCCATCACAGTGTCCTTGGGTAGCTTGTTTCCACTTGTAAGTCCAAAAACTGGGACCTCTATCTTTTATCTCAGGGGGAGTAGAAGTGAACCTCAGTAATATTTACAAAATACGTGATAGTAAGTAACAGGGGCTGTTTTAAGGACTTTATAAGAGAAACTAGAATTAGATTTATCCCAAGCCTCCTACTTTGCATATCTTATTAGCAAACTGTAACCATTTTGACCTTTAACTTGTCCAGGCTTGTATTAAACTCATTGGCAGGACACTAACATGTGCCCTTTGAGGCACATCATAGCCATTAGAGAGCTCAATCTAAGTACCATCATTGCATCGGATGGCAGTACTTGCTTAATTAGCATAACATGAATATGAACAGTACAGTTAATATAAAGTGCCACTCTGCAGTTCCCATCCAAGGCTCTGTGCAGTATAACATAGGTTTGCTGGCAAACTTTCAACGAAGAGAATTTTCTGCAGATAACAGAGTTAACCATTGCTTCTGGGTAAAAGAGCAGAGCCATTAACAATGATTGAGTCCTTTTGTATTAATTGTCATTTAGAGCTTGTTTACTCCTTTGGATAGAAAGTGACCGACCCATCATCAAAAGGGGCAGTGCCAAAGGACACAAGGGCATCTCCACTTGATTCATCAGAATGCCATCAAATAAACCCCTCAGAGTATTTCTTAAAGACTTCAGAATTGATGTTCAATAAATTCCAAACCTTTGGAGTTGTTTTAAATTGTCTTCAATACTTTGAGTTTGTATTATTCGTTACTTAAACCAAGAGTAGCTATAAATATGGCAACTGAATTAGTCTTCAAACAGCTAAGTACTAAGTACTTGTTTACTTATTTTATACTCTATTTTAAAAACAAATAAATTGCATGGGGATATAGAAAGAATTTTGATCAAATGTGTTTCATTTTCACCTATTGTCTCAGGAATAGATAAGAAAAACATGAGCCATTCACTGTTAAAGAAGTAAAGGACAGAAAAAAGACATTGTATTTACCTAGAAATTTCCCAATTTACAGATGAACTAGGTGGTCATTATTGATTGTGGGGATAAAAATGTCTTCTCTAGTCTTCTCCCATGGAATAAAATTCCAATGCAATTTATCTGGGTTTTCTTTCATTAAAGTTACTCTTGAAAGATTCATCTAAGAGGAAATATTCTGTGAATAATTCATTATATTAAAAGCCATAAAATCATTTACTTACAGAATTTAAAGAATACTTGTAGAGTAAGGAAAATGAGGATGAATCAGGAATATATCCAGGAATCTAGACAATTTTCTTAAGTAAAGTAGGAGAATTGTATGGTGCACCTGAATAACTGGAGGCCAACCAAGCAGCAGTAGCTAGGTTGTCACAGGAGTTTAAACAAAGAAATTTTCTTTTCCTAGATTCTCAATGGAGATGTTACTAGCATCTTGGGGAGGAAACATGCATTGTTTAGAATCTCTTGGTTAACAGTCACACCTCATTTCCATAGCAACTTATAAAGTAAAACAATGTGCATTTCCAAAAGTCACATGTTAAGAAGATGATCTGGAAACTTGCAATAGTAGGAAATATTTACTTCAAAACTGACTCTCCAATGAGATCGAATTTCTGCTTGTGTAATTTATTTTAAAAGCCTATCAAGATGTAGCTACATTTTAAAGTATGATTTAGAAGTATATATACACACACATACTCTCTACATTATACATGTACTTCTTTGAATGTTTACAAAGAAGTATGCATTTGTCATAAATGTAAATGAAGTCAGCCTTATGTATCTCTGGATCCCACATCTGGAGATTCAAAATCCTTTGGATCAAAAATATTATTTAAAAAATTGCACCTGTACTGAACATGTAGAGCCTCTTCTTATTCATAAATAACACAGTAAATAAATATTCACATTTTATTAGGTTTTACATGTAACCTAGAGATGATTTAAAGGTATGAGAGGATGTATGTAGGTTACATGCATATATTACACAGTCTTATATCAGAAACTGGAGCTGACTGCAAGATTTTTGCATTCACAGAAATTCTGGGCCAGGCGTGGTGGTGCACACCTATAATCCCAGCACCCAGGAGGTTGAGGCAGCAGGATCACTGTGAGTTCGAGACCAGCCTGGACTACATAGTGAGTTCCAGGTCAGTCTCAACTACATAGTGAGACTCTGTCTCAAACAGACAAACAAACAAACAAAACCAAAAAAACAAAAACAAAAATAGAAATTCTAGGACCATTCTTGTAGATAGTGAAGTACAACCATGGAGGGTAAAAGTTATGATGCTTCTTGGGGCCTCTGACCAACTGTGATAGTCTTTTTTATTTTACTTTCTTTAACCCAGGAGGTTGACAGCAGGATCACTGTGAGTTCGAGACCAGCCTGGACTACATAGTGAGTTCCAGGTCAGTCTCAACTACATAGTGAGACTCTGTCTCAAACAGACAAACAAACAAACAAAACCAAAAAAACAAAAACAAAAATAGAAATTCTAGGACCATTCTTGTAGATAGTGAAGTACAACCATGGAGGGTAAAAGTTATGATGCTTCTTGGGGCCTCTGACCAACTGTGATAGTCTTTTTTATTTTACTTTCTTTCCAATATCCTACTTTTGTTATTGCCAGTCCTTTTCTCTGTACTCTACCATTAACCAATCTCTTGCAATAATTAGTGACCTTCATCATCCCCACTTAACTGTACTAATATTAAGAAACAGTAGTGGAAAAGAGTAAAAGCTCTCATTGAGCTTAGATGTTAGAGTAAATTATGAATGATCAGACAATTTGCAACTCAAAAATCAGTATACAACTTGCCCACACCCTATTTGGCATATCCTGTAGTATCCTGTGTGGTACCTGGGCCAGTAACATCAACATCACCCAGAACCCTGTCAGCATTTCAAGGTTATCCATATCTAATGATTAGGGTTTTGTTATTTCATGAGGTTCTTGGGGGATTTTAGGCACCCCAAAAGATTGAGAAGCATTATTTCTGATGAACATGTTGCTATGTAATATATCTATTTTTTTCCTGCTTTGAGTTCTATTACAAATGTCACCCTCCCTTTACCTTGCTTTGAATAGTTATAACAATCCTGATAACTATAATAATGGGAAGAAAGCATTTACTCCATCACTATAGTTAAGAAAACATTAAGAAAGAATAGAATAGAATAGAATAGAATACTTTTCAGAATTCCTGAAGCAAATTTCTTTTCAAAAATACATTGTTGAGTCAAACTTTCCCCAGATTAATGAAAAATAGGTTGTTTTCACACATTTATAGTCCCTTTTGGTTAAGAAGCTAAATTTTGTAAAGTTGTATTAAATTGGTTCAAAGCAACCTTTGATGAATCACTTATTTTGTGTAAAGTTCATAAAGCAGAGCTAAAGATATATTGCTAATCATATCAATTTAATTGTTAATCTTGTTCATCAGCACAAGGTAATCTAAGCTCCTCTGGAGGAACACTGGCAAAATGCATTTACCATATTCTCTAGGATTTTGGACACTCCATGATCAGAAAAGTTGATGTGAAGAAACAAGCGGTAATGAGAGACCCCTTTTGTATGCAAAAAGGCTGAGCTCTTGTATTTGCACGTACCCATGTAAAATAATTCTATTTTCTAATATCCATTTTGTCTATACTTAACAGGAGTGACTAATTCTCAGTGAAACATTTCACTCCCCAAAATAATAATTTTACCACTTCAATCATACCCTACATAACTACATAATGTTATAATGCATATAATGTTGTAATGGAAAAGAATTTCATTTGTATGACTCTAAAGATGACAGTGGTAGGTTTTAAGCCATCGAATCCACACTAGTGAAATATTTGATCATAAACTACTAAACTTCTGTGTGATGTGTTTTAAGAAAATCTGACAGAAATACAGAAATTTTATTGTTGAGTATGGTAGAATTCCAAGCAATATATGTTAGCTAAACATAAAGATGAAAATATTAACCTTTAGATCTCTATAAAAGTGGAATGAGAGTCCAAGGAACTAAAGAATCCTTCACCAGCAGTGGCATCCAAAGGAGACTTTATGAGGATTTGGAGTGCATGTTTTAACTTTAAGGCCCAAATAATGTGAACCTAAGATCTCCAGTAATATTGTTTATCTATACAACAAGACATCTATATGAGTTACAGGTAATAATGAACACTTAAATATCAGAGTATTTTGTGAAAAGTCATACACAAAACTTAAAGAGTACAAAGAAAAAGAGAACTATACTGTTTTTGATGTTCTCTACATGCTAGATTCCTCAATAATTATTTCCTCAAACCCCTAAGTTTCATTTGCCATAAATCACTGGATATTAAATCTGAAAGGAATGATAATTTGTTATCTGTTGCAAATATACCTTTATATGTGTAGATATATTCAGAATGACCCTTTATATTGAATGTTCTTCATTTTCAAGAGTACACGTGCATTATATTAGAGTTAACTTTCAAAGAAACTCAAAGTTAGTTTTTCTAATTTTGTGAACAAAAGCTAGTACAATAGTACATATAAATATTTTTGATTAACAAAAGAAGAATACATACTGCTTTTTCACATTTACAAGATTGATCAACACAACTTTAGTTATGTCTAATAAGATTGTTTAATTTCTAAATGCCAACTTTAAGGAGCTGAGCTACCTGAAGATTTCATATAAACACTTCCAAAATGATAGGTAAGGCAATGAGACCTGCCAAAGGCAGTTAATAATATTACTCTTGTGGTCCATATTCTTAATGAATGCCAAAGGAGCTCAAATAATAAAGGAATTTACTTTCTCACATAGAAAAAAGAGCCTAGGGCAAAGGAAAGTAGCAAGAAGAATTTTATCCAAGCAATGTTTCTATTTCTGTATAATTCTCATATCTTTATCTTGTTCCACATGTCTACTGTGTCTTAGTCTTTTGGGGATATAAGTAATGGCTTCCAGAAGTTGTTGGGTTGACATGTTTTCTCATTCCTATTCTGGAAGTTAATAAATCACTTAAACTTTGTACAATTCCTTGATGAGAACAAATGAAATGTATATTAGCTTTGGAAACAAACGTTGTGGCAGAAAGATGGAGGAAGATTCCACCCAACCTCAAGACTATGACACCTTGGACAACAATGTTCAGTACATGGAGTGAATTTTTTCATATCTAATCAATATTCATCATTAGAGAAATTACACATTCCCATGCATGAAACTAGTGCACCAGAATTACAATGTTTAAATTTGATAAACAACTTCTTGTTAATATGAAATGTGATAATTTATTAAAATAACTCAAAAATCCTGCTGGGCTTCATAATGTCTTCTGCAATATGAGTGAGAAGAGATCTTATTACATTTATTTAAAGCCTTCCCTTTCAATCATTGTTCCTTTAAAAATGGTTAGAAATTTAAGGCTTTATATATGAATTTTCTAAAAATATTTTAAAGCATCTCAACTTGGAAAGCAATTTCATGCTTGCTTTTTAAAGAATCTATTCAAAGAACTCATTAAAACCATTCATTTAAATAATCTCATGTATGTTCATTATACTATGTCCTTTGGGAAGGAAAAAAAAGTATGAACCACTGCCAGAAAGCAAGTGAAAGGAACAAATGGTAAATGTAAAAGGTTAGTCCTTTATTAAAATTGTATGAATAAGCAGCAACTACCCTAATACCCTTAAAATCTTTTCCAAGAAACATTTATACATTTAGGACCAACCTAAAAGCAGAACAAACTACACAGAAAGTCTGTAGTCAGATGCATGAACTATTAGCATTTGGATCATTTACCTTTTCTGCTTCTGTCTCTAGGTGAGTGAAAAAAAACACAGTCTGTCCAAACCAGGTGAAGAGCTCCTGTACAATAGGAACCACACTCTTACTGGGATCTATAAATGACAAATTTCTAGAAACATTTATTTTGAAGATCATCTGCACTTCACTTAAAACCCTTTTCCTCTGTATATTATTTCAGTGTTTAATTTTTTCACCCTTAGTTTTTAATGATAGTCTTTAGGATCTGAAAGATCTTTATGAGGGAGACATGAATAATATAAAAAGACTTTATTTACTTTTTAGGTAAATTTACCTGTTGTTTTACTATGACAGCTCCTTTATCCTTATTTCTTGCCTAAGTATAGAAACGATCATAATTTTACCTGACTTTTTGGTATGGTTTAATTGATATGAGTCCTGAGCTAAATCCCTGGGATTTTGTTGTTGTTTCGGTTCCTCTCTCACTTCCAAATGATGTCATGAGCCATTCTCATTTCTGTACTTCACTTAATTTAAAAAAAAAAATACTGACAATATTATTATCTGAAAATTTGGAAAATTGATTCACAATTCTAGATTTCATACTACTAAAATCAGTGAAGTATTGCATATTATTTAAAATCTGTAAAGACAATAATAAAATACAAAGAAGGAAATGAAAAACATACAAAGTCTGAAACAGAAGTAAATGTACACGAGAACTCAATATGAGGTGGTAAGTCATTCTTGAGTTTAGCAGAAAATTTCATTACTTGAAATAAATATTGAGACAATTTGATAACTACCATAAAATTCCTATAGCTTGAAAGAACAAGGTACTGCACTGGATATTAACTAGAGTAAGTCAGATTATTTTTTCATAGCATGTGCTTTCTAAATAATAAGCTTCTACCACTTAGTAATGCAGTTGTCTTTCTTTCCTTCTTCAATTTAATAAATTTGCTTTTGTCCTCTGATATGTATTATATATCAAGACAGGAAGCATGGATGATTTTACTAATTGTTTTATTATAGTGCCTGCTTCATTGAAGGGATTCACTAATTTCTTGTTGAATAGATGGCAATTAATATAAAAATCTAATCCTCTAGGTGATGGTTTAAAGAAAGGGTAAGAGAGTATAAATATTAAGAAATTTATTCGGCTTGTATTGTGCCAATATGGAGAGATTTTAAAAAACTTGATTACATCATTAAATCACAATGTAGATTAATTACTTCTGATATTTTGGACTTCCTACTCTCTTCCACAAGATCTGGATTTATGAGCTCAAATACTTGCTGGATATAATTAATGATTTGTACAACACTATATTGATATCATGACTTTTTTAAAGTGGAAATTTGTAGTGGCTTCTCTAAAATCACACATATCGAATATTGCCTACAAAATTTAATATTAAACTATGTTAGAAAGAGCTAGTAAAATATTTCATATGAACCTTTGATTTCTTTAGAAAATTTATTTTGAATTATCAAAATCTTGTAGAGAAAAGCCTTATGAATGACAGCACCTGTGGTATTGCAGGAGTAGTTAACATGGGTGAAGAACATTGCTCTTCTACAAGGTAGTACATATAAATTAGCCCCTTTAGGTACAAGTAACATAAAAATACAAAATATAAAATGAATACAAATGTAATGGCCACTTACAATAAATGTTTGCTTCATTCCAAAGTCTTACCATGATGTGATGGTACTTAGAAGTAGAGCCTTTGGGAGATCATGGAGGGGGTGAAATTAGTGCCTTTTAGTAAGAGGAGAAAGACTCACACGCTCTCTCTCCATCCTGTGAGGATGCAGCAAGAGGACAGCCTCATGAAAAATCAGCAGGGCCCTCATCAGATACTGAAGTTGTCTGAAATTTGACCTTAAGCGTCTCAGCCTCCAACATTACGAAAAAAATAAATAAATATTTGTTTAAGTGACGCAGTCTGTTACATTCATGTAACAGCCAAAAACTGACTTGTAGTAATTGCTAAGCTTACTCTTTCTGTCTTCCTTTCTATATCTCTATCAGGTAGCATGCTCTTCATGGTCATGCAAAAACTCAGCAGCTCAATAATGTCAGTAATAAAGTATCTCCTAGCTCTTTATTGGCCTAAACCAATAAAGTTATTGGCCAAACATCTGTATCTGTTACTGGATCTTTTGTAGAGAAGTTTCTGTCAAGAAGACAGGTAACCGTATACCCCTCTAGGGAGGGAATAACATTGCCCACAGGAACGTGGTAAACTGGTACTGTACCCATAAAATAGTCTTTTGAGTAAAACATACTTAGAGAATATAGTAAAATGGCATCTAGAAACTGTCATTAAGTATTAAACATCGCTTCTACAATTGAGAGTAGAAGGACTTTATACAGTTAAATGCTTTTGCATACAATTCTGGCACTCTTATAGAGAATAAGCACAGTATCCTTTGTCCCTAGAGGACTCTTTCAATGTCTGTCCCACAGTTGCCACTCAGATTCAAGTTGTAGCTATTAAAGGATGAGCAGCACAAGTTCCAGACCAAACATGGTCTTGGCCAAAGATGAAAATATTTGGTGATCAATATTTTATATTCTGGGTGTCTTAAAAAGGCTTTCTAAACTTACCATTGCTTCCCTAACATGATATGAATTTTTGGAGTATACTTATGTCCCAAAAGATTTTGCACAACTTTTTTTTTAATTTTAGCTTAGTTTTCCAAAAATTATTTGAAGGACTAAGTGACTCTCTCCAGAGTAATTGATTTCTTTCACTCCACTTACAATTTTCAGCCATTCATTCTCTTTTCCTACATTTGACAATAATTTGACAATCCGAAAAATTTTTTTTTCAAAAAGGGAGAAGTGATTATAAATTTAAGAGGAAGATAGAATGTTAAGAAAGAAATACCAAGTGAGAAATAATTCCTTAAGTGGAATTTGACTTTTGTTAGGAAAGTTCAAGAAAAATATTTTCTCATTTATATCAATGGCTAGAAAAGAATAAGAAGGTTTTTTACCCAAGTAATATGAATTTCTATTATTCTTTATTCTGAGCCTTTGCTCTAATTTTGCAAATGTTGTGTATATGTATTGCAAGAGTTCCATCAAGTAGGTAAAATGATTCCCTTTTCATGGGATTAAGACTAAAGCTACCTTAATTTGTTATCCCCAAGTCTACAGCTACAAAGTCATAGAGTAAGGTATCAAACTCAGGCCAGTCCAAAGATAAGCTTCAAAATCTACGCAATACTAGTCTATACTGTCAAAGTACATTTCATTGGTCTTTAAGATTACTACCCTTTAAGATTACTGCAGAATCCCAGTACCCATTTTAGAACACCAAACCAGAATCTGCCTTCCAATAATATCTCAATAAAGCTGGATAAAGAAGGAAAATGGATACATATTGAAGATATACTCCTAAGTGAAATAAATAAGGCACACATGTGTAAATACCGAATAGTTTCTCTGGTGTGAATAAACTGCAATAATACATAAGATCCTAATAAGATTACTGGCATTGAGAAATGGGAAAAAAGGAGCTAAAGGTATAGGGAAGGTGAGACAGGTAGGGGAAGGGTAAAAAGGGAAAAGAAAAAAATGTGAGATAATGAAAAGATGGAAATAAAGTGGTTGTAGTTGGGGAGGGGAGGAGGGGGTGAAGAGAAGGCAGGGACAAGGAGAAAAAATGAGAACCAAGACCTGTCATGTAGAGGTACAAGATCCCAACAATGAATATAACTGTACTGTATCCCTAAAATGTACCAATAAACTCAATCAAAGTTGAAAAAATAAAAAATAAAGTCTCCTTTAGGACAAAAAAAAAAATCTCAATAAAGTTTCAGAACAACTGCCTTAAGTCATTTGTATCATTGAAGAAAAGTATTGGTCCAAAGCATATAGGCATATACTCATTTCTCAGTAAATATCTTTAAAAATGTATTTTTACATAGAGATAAATGATTCCATTAATTTTCCAATATTAAAAATATATTTACTGTTAGTGGTTATTTATCATAAAGAAACTACATAATGTTATAAATGAATTTTAACAATGAGCAAATGAAAAGGTCTAATGTCAGCAATGGCAAAGTTCTTAGCAGACAAATCTATCACAGAAAACAATTAGAAACTTAGAATAAATTACAAAAGGCAATTACATAAAAGATGTTTGAACAACTAACTGCCAACAGAAAATGGCAACAGCTTCCACTGAAAAAAAGGAAGACTTGCTGGGTATAACCTAGGTATATGTGGCTTTTACCCTGAGTTTACATGCTTGAGGGCCATACAAGTAGACTAACCAGGGCAAACATCTGTGAGCTCATTGGCCTAAATTATAGAGAATTCAAATTTTCATAGACACAGACTTCAAAAAATGATGAAAGAAATCAATGCTTAGGATAAAGAAAAATGATATTGAATATGACCTATGTTCTCAAAAGAAGAATAAAGAGGAACAGACATATTTGTATTTATTATTAACAAAAATAATAAACACCAAAATTATACATATATATGAAATATGTGTTGAATATATGAATGTATATACAATATATATGGGATATATGCATATAAATATATCTAATTTTACTGCTTGATATTCCTACATATTTCATGAAGTGGTATATTATTAACTTTATTTTTTTCTTTTATTGAGCTTATTGATACATTTTAGGTATATAGTACAGTTACATTCATTATTGGGATCTTGTACCTTTACGTGACAGGTATTGGTTCTCATTTTTCCCCCTGTCCCTGCCCTCCCTTCACCCCCTCCTCCCCTCCCCATTTACAAACACTTTATTTCCATTTTTTAAATTTTTTCATTTTTTTCCTTATTACCTTTCGCCTACGCATCCCACCTTCCCTACACCTTTAGCCCTTTACTTCTGATTTCACAATGTCAATTATCTCATTAGGATCTTATGTACTATTACAGTTTATTCACACCACAGAAACTATTTGGTAATTACACATGTGTGACTTATTTATTTCACTTAGGAGTATATCCTCAATATGTTTCCATTTTCCTATGAATGAGTCTAATTTCTCATTCTTTATGGCTGAGTATTATTCCATTTTACAGAAAAACCACATTTTCTTTATCCCATCTCCAACGGATGGGCAAATGGACTGTTTCCAAGTTTTAGCTATTACAAACTGTGCCGCTATAAACATGGGTGTGCGTATATCACTCTGGTATGATTCTTTCAATTTTCTTGGAAAGATACCCAGCAGAGGGATGGCTGTGTCAAATGGAACCTCGAGTCCCAGCTCTTTGAGGTATCACCATATTGATTTTCATAGTGGTTGCACCAGTCTGCACTCCCACCAAGAATGGAGAACAATTCCTTTCTCCCTACAACTCTGCAAGAATTTGTTATTGGTTGATCTCTTGATAGGAGCCATTCTTTGTGGGGTGAGGTGAATCTCAGTGTCGTTTTCATCTGCATCTCTTGAATGACCAGTAATGTGGAGCATTTTTTCATATATTTGCTTACTGTTTTCACTTCTTTGTCTGAGAAATGTCTGTTCATTTCAGATGCCCATTTTTGAAATGGGTCTTTATATTGGGGGGGGCTGATTGTTTTGAGTTCTTTACAGATTCTAGATAATAGTCCTTTGTCTGAGGAGCAGCTGGTAAAAATATTTTCCCACATTGTAGCTGTCTCTTAGTTCTGTTCATGGTTTCTTCTGCAGTGCAGAAGCTTTTTAATAAGATGAGATCCCAGTTGTTGATACTTTCTGCTAGTTCCCATGCTGCTGAAGATTTGTTCATAAAATCTTTTTGTATGCCAATGTCTTCCAGAGTTCTGCCTAACTTATCTTCCAGCAAATTTAGTGTTTCTGTTTTAATATTTAGATCTTTAATCCGCTTGGATTTTAATTTAGTGCATGGTGAAAGATAAGGGTCTAGTTTTAATCTTTGGCAGGTTGAGATCCAGTTTTTCCTACACCATTTATTAAAGAGGACATCCTTCCTCCAGTGGGGACAGTCAGCTCCTTTGTCAATGATAAGGTAGCTGAATACATCTGGAGTTGTTTTTGTGTCTTCAAGTTTGTTCTACTGATCCTCAGGTCTGTTTCTTTGCTAGTACCATGCTGTTTTTATCACAGTGGCTTTGTAGCATAGTTTCAAATTAGGAATGCTTATACCCACTGCCATGTGTCTGTTGCCTAGGATAGCTTTTGCTATTCTAGGTCTCTTCTGGTTTCAAATGAATTTTTGGATTCTTTTTTCTAGATCTGTGAAATATAGTGTTGGAATTTCAATTGGCATTGAACTGAATTTGTACAGCACTTTTGAATGTATGGCCATTTTCACTATGTTGATTCTTCCTACCAAGAAGCAGGGATATCTTTCCATTTTCTTATATCCTATTTGATCTCTTTTTTCATAGTGCTGTAGTTTTCAGTGTAGAGGTCTTTTTCTTCCTTCATTAGATTGATTCCTAGATACTTCATTTTTTTCATTTTTTTGGAAGCTATTGTGAAAGGAATTATTTCCCTAAATTCTCTCTCAGTGTAACTTTTATTTGTGTATAAGAAGGCTATTGATTTTTGGGTGTTGACCTTGTATCCAGCTACTCTGATAAAAGTGTCAGTTAAGTCTAGAAGTCTTTTGGTAGAGTTTTTTAGGTCTTCAATGTAAAGTATCATATAGTCAGCAGATAATGACAGTTTAACTTCTTCCTTTCCTATCTTTATTGCTTTAATTTCTTTCTCTTGTATAATTACTATGGCTAATGTTTACAGAACTATATGAAAGAGGAGTGGTGATAGTGTGCATTCTTGTCTTGTTGCTGATTTTAATGTGAAGGTTTTCAGTTTTGTGCCATTTAATATGATGTTCGCTGTTGGTTTTTCACAGATAGCCTTTATTAAGTTGAGATAGAAACTATCTATTCCAATTTTTTGCAGAGTTTTTATCATGAATGGGTGTTGAATTTTGTCAAATGCTTTTTCTGAATCTATTGAGAGGATCATGTGGTTTTTGTCCTTGACTTTGTTAATATAATGTATTACATATATTGACTTACATATGCTGAACCATCCTTGTATCCCTGGAATAAATCTGACTTGGTCAAGATGTATGATCTTCTTAATGATCCTCTGTATTCTGTTTGCTAGCATCTTATTAGGGATTTTTGCATCTATATTCATTAAGGAGACTGGCCTGTAGTTCTCTTTTTAGTTGGGTCTTTCCCTGGTTTGGGAATCAAATGATACTTGCTTCCAGGAATGAATTTGGAAGTATTGCTTCCCTTTCAATTTCATTGAAAAGTTTGCAGAGTAATGGTAGTTGTTCTTCTCTAAAAGTCTTGTAAAATTCAGCAGTGAATCCATCAGGACCTGGGCTTTTCTTTGTTGTAAATTTTTAATTACATTTTCAATTCACTAATTGTAATTGGGCTGTTTAAACTTTTTATCTTCTTCATTCAACTTTGGTAATTCATAAGTATCTAGAAATCTGTCCATTTCTTCTGTGTTTTCCATTTTATTAAAATACAGGTTCTCAAAGTAGGTGTTTACTATCCTCTGGATTTCTGTTGGATCTTTTGTGATTTCATCTTTTTCATTCCTAATTGCATGGATCTGAGCCTTTTCTTTCCTTTTTTTTAATCAGGTTAGCTAAGGGTTCATTGATTTTATTTATTCTTTCAAAAAACCAACTCTTCGATTCATTTATTTTTTGTATTGTTTTCTTAGTTTCCATTGCATTGATTTCTGCTCTAATCTTTATAATTTCCTCTCTTGTTCGAGCTTTGGGTTTTTCTTGCTCTTATTTTTCTAAGAGTCTAAGATTCATCATTAGGTTGTTTATTTGAGCTCATTCTGTTTTCATAGTGTGGGCATTCAGTGCTATGAATTTTCCATGTAGAACTGTTTTCACTGTGTCCCATAGATTCCTGTATGTTGTATTTGCATTTTCATTTATTTGTAAAAACTGTCTGGTTTCTTCTTTAATTTCTTCTGTAATCCATCAATTGTTCAGGAGAATGTTGCTCAATTTCTATGTGTTTGTGAAGTTCCTATGGTTTCTTGTGCTATTGATCTCCAGATTGATTGCACTATGATCTAATATTATACAGGGAATAACTTTGATTCCTTTGCATTTATTCAAACCTGTTCTGTGAGCTAGTATGTGATCTATCTTGGAGAATGACCCATGTGCAGCCAAAAAGAATGTATATTCTGATTTTGTGGGGTGGAACACTCTATAGACATCTATTAAATCCATGCGTTCAAAAGCTTGGTTCAGTTCTAGTATTTCATTGTTGATTTTTTGCCTAGATGATCTATTTGTGAAAGTGGGGTATTTGGATCCCCCACTACAATTGTATTAGTGCTTATTTGGTTTTTCATGTTTCTTAATATTTCTTTTATATAGTTGGGTGCATTAATATTCTGTGCATATATGTTTATGATTGTCATCACTTCCTCTTGAATTGTTCTCTTTACAAGGATGTAGTGGCCTTCTTTGTCTCTCTTAATGAGTATTGGTTTGAAATTTGCTTTGTCTGCGAATAAGATTGCTACCCCTGCTTTTTTCTGGGCTCCTGTCATGTGGAGAATTGTTTTCCTTACTTTCACTTTCAGTCTATGGGCTTCTTTTTGCAATAGGTGTGTTTCTTGTATATAATTTATTGTTGGATTTTGCTTCTTAATCCATTCTGCCAGTCTATTTCTCTTGATGGGTGAATTGAGGCCATTGACATTGATGGTTATAACTGATATGTACTGACTTATTATTGACATGTTATTGTCCTTTTGTTGACTCTTTTTACTCCTCCCCCCTTTTAATTTCTTGCCTTGCCTATTTGATTTGCTCTGTTGGGCCTCATGATGTTGTGACCTTTATTGTCTTTTTCTAGGATATTGTTTAGAATTCCTTGTAGTGCTTGTTTGTTGTTCATGAAGTTTCTCAGGTGTTCTTTGTCATAGAAGTATCTTATTTCTCAATCCATTTTGAAAGAGCTTTGCAGGATACATCAGTCTGGGTTGAAGATTGTTTTCTTTTAGGACTTGAAATACCTCACTCCAGGCTCTCCTTGATCTAACTTGATCTAAGGGTTTGTGTTGAAAAGTCTGCTGTGATTCTGATGGGATTTCCTTTGCATGTGATTTGTTTCTTATTTCTTACTGCTTGTAGTATTTAGTTCTTCTGTTTGGTTTCTGGGATCTTGATTATTATATATCTAGGTGTAGATTTTTTTTTTTTTATCATGGCTAGTTGGAGTCCTATATGCCTCACTTATCTGTATGTCTAATTCTTCCCTTCTGTTTGGGAAGTTTTCTGTCATTAATTCTGTAAACAGATTTTTTAAGTCATTTGTGTTTTCTCCTGCCACTTCATGGATTCCTATCAGTCTTATGTTATTCTTCTTTGCATCATCTAGGATCGATTTCTCATGATCCCTTACTGTTTTTAAGAGACCTCTCATTTCATGGTGACTGACTACAATCCTATCTTCTCTATCTGAGATTCTATCTTCACATTCTTTTATTCTGTTGTGTACACTTTCAATAGAGTTTTTAATCTCCTGGATATCTGTCTGAATGTGTTTTATGGATTCCATTTCTTTCCTATGTTGGGCATTCATTGTTTCCATTTCTTTCTTATTCTGGGCCTTCATGGCTTCTATTGTAGTCCTGAGTGCATCTATTTTTTTTTTTTGTAAGTTTCTGTTCTAGAGTCTTGAATCATGACTTTCATTTTGCTCACCATCCCTATGGTTATCTGGGAAATTATTTCTGTTTTGAATTTTTCTAGAGCCTGATTGATCTCTTTTGGTACTTCCTGTGCTATGGCTTCAGGGTGTCCTGCTGGTTCACTGTCATACTTTTCATCCTCATTTGCCCTACTGTTTGCCATATGTGAGCTGGATGTCTGTCTTTGTGTCTTGCTTAAGTGTTTTCTCATTTTTATTTTTGTTATTGGGTTGTTCTTGCTTTAATTTCTGGGTTATTACTTAAATCTTCCTGATATAATTGTGCTTTAGTTTTTGAGTCTCTAATGACTCATAGACATTCTCATTTTCATAATATTGGATAAAACAACTCATTAAATCAATCACAATCCTTTATCCCAATTGATACATTCAGCAGCACAATAGGATCAAGCATAACTTGCAAATTGACCACTTGTGGTAGTCATTAATCTAGTGCCTTTAAACCATGTGAATTAAATTAAAATCAAGAAGAAGCCCAAAATATGTTTACAGTGAGTACACTTTTCAATATAGCATCTTTACCATTTAGGATGGGGTCTTAGACAGAGTTAGGATGAGAGGAGTATATTAGTGAAAGAATTGGAGAAGGTTTCAAGTGAAGCCAGAGGACATAGAATGACCATACAATCTTTACAAAACTATTAAATTCAAAAGGGATAGACAGCATGCAAAAATAAGGACATGAATATATTCCCTTAACAAGAATAGGGGCTCACTTTCCCTTGAAACTATTGACCCATGAGTGAGGTAAAATGACAGAAGAAAATAACATAAAAAAAGAAAAAAATGATAAAAAAAGAAGTCTGAGTTAGGGCAGGGGCAGGAACAGAAATGGAGATGTTGGCTAATATGGTGAAGTAGGAGACTGAGTTGGAGAAAAAGGACAGAACAAAAGGAAGAATTTGCAGAGTGGAATGAGGAAAAGATAGAAAAAATTAATTTGAAGGGCCTCTTTCAGACTATATCTCTGCTGTCATACCACATGCACAGGTATCTTACTAACTTTAAATGAATAGTGATAAGAATAAAGATGATGACTAGCAGCACTGTTACTAAATAATAAGCAACAATTTAAGAGTCAAAGCCAAAAGTAATCAAAACATACTGCATAATAATTGTTTATATATAAAGAAAGCAGGAAAATAAAAATAAAAGAAGACCAAAGAGGACAAATATAAATAGTGCAAAATGATAGACCTAATCTAAACATATAAAATGTCATAAAATGTAAATGTACTAAACTTTCCAATGAAAGATAGCACATTAAAGTAGATAAATAAAAATGCAAGCTTCCACAACATGCTGTCTAAGTGAATCACTTTTTGACATTAAAAACACCAACACAGACTCAAATTAGAATCATTGAAAGGATTCACTTTGCAAACATTAAACACAAGCAATGCACTATAACTGTAAAATATGAGATAAAGTATACTCCAAAACAAATGCTTCCTAAGATCAAAAGTATAATTGCACAATTATCACAGGTCAATTAATAAGATTATAAATATATTCGTGTAAATGAGTGAAGTAAAAGCTGAAGTTAAATGCTGAAGACACTGAAAGAATTTAAGGGGGAAATAGGTTTACAGTAGATCGAGATTTTAACATTTACCTTAGAAGTTAATGAAAAAGTAGAGAAAAAAATCAGTGAAAGCTAAAAGATAAAACAATTCTGCTGAACAATGTAACTCAGTTGGACATTGTAGAATAGAATACATCAGTAAGTATAGGATAAGTACTCTTTCCTACAGCAGGTAGTATGACCTCTGAGATATACTATGTAATAGGAATAATGCAAATCCTGATAATTCTCAAAATTGAAGCCTAATATAATATATTCTGTGACTTCAGCTGATTTAAATCAGGAAACAATGCAAATTAAAAGTTCTATAATTACTAATTTTCTTTTCCACTATTTTATATTCTGAAATTTTCTCACTTTTCATTATTTACAAGCAATTTTTAGGGTAGTTGAAATAACTACTTTTGAAAACTTTGTCTGCTAACTTCAACACTTCTGTTATCTCCCTATTTTTCCCCCATGCCTATCTTTTCAAACCAATATGACTGTAAGTTTTTCACTGGAGTTTAACCCCATCTGGGTGTCACCGTTCAGTGGTTTCCTTCTTGGAAGGCAGCTATGCTAACCACTATACTATCAATGCCAGTGGTTTCCTTCTTAATCAATGCATTAACATGTGAAGTTTAGCCAGCGCCTGCACTTTCTATCTACTGCCGGCTTGGTAGTTTTAACTGTTTTGTTTGCATGCTCTGCTTTACTCTCTGGTGCTTTCAGATGGGGAGATGTTTCTTGTTGCTGTTGTTTTCTTTTATATAGGGATTTGTTCTATAGGTTATTTCCATAGTTTGTGGGGAATTCATCTAAATATGAACTACTTGACTATATGCAGGGCATTTAAAATTTTTTTCTTTATTATTTACATTAATTCAATCTATGGATCTAAGTTCACTAAACTTTTCTCTAACACATCCAGTGTAAGTCTAGATATATTTAAGAAATGTCATGTCATCTATTTTGATGTTATATTCAAGAATTTCCAATAAATTTTTATAGTCACTTATTGACATGTTATTTTTCAAGCTGCTAAGATCTTGATCATTTTTAATAGTTATTTTCGATTCTTTGTTACATCCAACATCTAGGCAACCCTGAATCAGTTTTTTACTTTTACTGGGTACACATCTAGTCTTATATTTAAGCTTAACTGAATTTCCTTGGGTTGAAGGCCATTCAGGGGATTAATAAAGCATATTTCTGGGTATCTCTAAATGTGTCATGGAAATGTGACCTTGGTACTGAGGGTTGCTTTTAACCAAATTTATCTGAAATATCAGAGGTAAAAGCCAGGCAGAAAAACGTGAATGTTTACCATCTGGCATTGAATTAACTAAGTAGATTTTGTTTTGTTTTGTTTTTGTTTTTACAGAGGTTCATGGATAACAGCTTATCTTGAATCTCAGAAAATATTTTTGTTTATACACTTAAAAAAGGGATAAACTATTGAAACTTTGAGGAAAGGATTATTGCAGGTTCAGCCATGAACAGGATCCCATTGGTTGGATGTATTAATTTACTGGATTTTTTGGAGATCAGGTATGATTTAAGGAGATGTGTTTGAGTGCATGATGATGAGAGATGGGACATGATAGCTAGGGTTGATTATCAACTTGATTTTCCTGGGACCCACATACAGCATAATCGTGGGTGTGGCTCTATCTGGGTATGGAGGTGTGACTTGTGCACTGTATCCGTTTCCTGGCCCCTGGTCCTCTGTTGCTAGTCCCTTACTCTGATTCCTGGCCATCATGAGCCAAGGAGCTTGGCTCAGCCACAGCTTTTTCCCAATGATGTCTTTACTTTGGAGCCAGTTAACTATAGAGTGAAATGTCTGAAACCATGAGCAAAAATAGGTTCTTTCTCATTTAACTTGCTTACATCAGTTATTGTGTCCCAGCAGTTGGAAATATAACATATGGAGTAATATTTTTTCTGTTATAAAGAGATGTCTTTTTTGACAAATTATAAAGGTAATTCTTTTGCTATCCTTTAAAGAACTCTGATTTCTTTCTAACAAGTATTAAATTGATAGCTAATCTCCCTGAATTTTTGGAGTTTTGACTTTATGCTTTGCTTGCAGAAAGTCAGAGTATGCACTGTCTTCTTAAAATTGGTGGGATTCACATTTCAAGCTCCTACCTTTTCTGTAAAAATAGACATAGATATGGGTTGCATTTGGTGAGATTCTTTTTTGGGTTTTTTGTTTTGTTTTGTTTTATTTTGTTTTTTGGTACCAGGGATTGAACTCGGGTCCTTGCGCTTGTGAGGCAGGCCACCAAACCGCTGAGCTAAATCCCCGGCCCTTGGTGAGATTCTTTTTCACAAATAGTGCAGTGTTTTGCCATGTGTTGGAGGATGCTTATTATTTATGGTCTTATATTTTATATTTGGTTATCAATGTGTATGGAAGAATAATAGTCCAATGCTAGTTTATCTATGAGGAAGTCCCTATCCTTTACCATTAAACTTCCTGCTATATTAATTCCTTCTGCCAACAATTAAATATATCATTGTATCTCCTGCAAAATAAACTAACAAATAAGCCCTTAAAACATATATCTCTCTACTTACTAGCCCAGTTCTCCACCTTCTTTGATATATAGCTAATTTTATCAAAATATTATCCAATAAGACCATGTAAACCCTCTCATTCTCTTGTCATACCATATTCTGTTTTCTAGATCCACTATAGGGGAAAAAATCAAATTACATCAACTGTATCTTTGTCCCAAGTTATAGAACAATAGATTTGATTTATATTTGGGTATTTTTAAGGTTTTTCATAATTTGAAGCATTCTTTTATTCACTTTATTTTTTTTAAAATCCATTTGAAGAAGATACAGAAGCCTGAAGTAACTTTACTTAATGTTAACTTTAGAGGCTCATAAATAACATTTGACATAAGTACAAAATAAATGAAATCGTGATAGTCAAGCAAAATTGTCAAGTTGATTGGTTTGAGAGCCAACAAACAACATATGTTTAATAAAATGTAATTTTAGGTGTTTTGGGAAGGTTATGCCCATAACCTTTGGTTCTATATTTGATCCTTTGATATCTGATTCTTCTTCCACATCTGATCCTTTCATATCCCCCCACCACTTTCTGCTTCCCAACAACAATGGTCTATGCATTTTTGCCCCACCATGCACCTCCACCAGGGGCCTCAGAGTCAGCAGACCATGGACTGAATCCTTTGAAACTCTGAGCCAAATAAATCTAATCTTCTTGTAAATTGTAGATGTCAGAAATATTTTCCCAATAGTGGAAAAGTAACTGATACAGAAATATTTAAATACTTAATGTAACTGAATAGGTATTTCTAGGAATAGAGTCTCTATTTTAAGTTTGGAATATTTAAAAATACATATTTAATACATTATTATAAAAATAATATCTTAGGATAAAATGCAGGGATCATAGATATACATTTGCTGTGAAAATATTTTTATTTCAGATATTATTTTAAAGTTTTTGGATGAATATTTGAGCATCACAGACAGGTGTTTAAAATAAAATAATCCAGAGGTTCTAGGGATAATTATTACCAAAATTTGTGTTAAATAAAATGAAACATATTTCTAAAGAGTATAAAAATATTGATGTCAAAGATGCATTTAAAATGCATAAATAAAAATTTTTCACACATATTAAAGTTGGAATTTTGGTCACTTAAACAAAATTTCTGACATTTAGTTTAGAGAATTAGGCAAAGGCCAAGTTACTCTTCCTTAAAATGATTTAAAGAGTACATCAAATAGGAAAACATGAAACATCTGATAAACTAGAGGAAGAGATAATTAACTTCTTGACAGTATTTTCTCTTCCTAACTGATAGCTAAAGTTCAGTAGTCTTTCAAGTAATTGTGTTGTAATTCTATATGGAAAGGTGATTTTTTTTTCCCTCCAAATTTAGTGCTTAGCTTTAAGGTTATTTCCTTCCTGGTAGATGGAATAAAATGAATTCATTATATACCAAGCTCTAGGAACGCTATACATCATTTTACATTAGTTTAAAATAGAAGGCTCAGAATATAGTAGGCAAATGTGTTGGATAATTAATTCCCATTTGAAATGTGTGATTACACAAAACCCAAACTTGATAATAGTGTAAAACTCAGATTGCCCACTGGGTTTCCTGTCATACCTATAAAAGTGTTTCAGTTATTGAAAGGTATAAAAATAATATCTCCTGGGGAATATTAGAAAACATATTTGACAAATATCACTGATAAATTGGAAGCAATGCTTTAAGCACCTTTGCTAGTTTTTACTTTTTCAGAAAACAGAAAGGAAATTATTTTAAGCAGTTTTTTTCTTAAAAATTTAAAAGAGACAAATGTAATTGTTTAATGTGCTTCATAAAATATTTTAATTTTGTCTGCTTATATTTTAGAAGAAACTTAGATAACTTCTCTGTAGAATCCCCTAGTCTTTACTTTCTCCATTGCACCCCTAAAATTCCTTTAATCTCTACAAAGCCTTTAAATAAGTAGTTGGATCTGGGGGTGTGTGTGCTAATATTTGTTTGATTTATGGCCAGAACTCTTCAAAGATGGTTTGGGTTCTCCCAAGAACAAAACCACATGTATTTTTTGTATGTTAGTGGCCATGGATATTCAGATCCATGAATTCATTTGAAGACAAAAAAATTGATTATGAATAGACCCTTTTCTTCAAGTAAATCTTGTTTATTCTAAGGTATTCTGATTGGTAATTTGGCTATTTCTCTTGACTTACCTTTTTTTTTTTTAATCTAAATAAACTGTAGTTTCTTCAGAATCCTCTAATTTTCACTACAACAGATGGAATTTTTGGCCCCATTTTCCCACTTTCCAGATACCCGTGCCTTTTGCCATGTGACTTTTAAATTTCTCCCAATAAAGATAAAATGTAACCTCCCTCTTGCCTTTGAGTTTGGTTTGTGTGCCTACTCTTGGCCAATTTAGTGTCAACAAAAGTGAATGAAGAGATATGCAACATATTTGCATAGCTGCTTTTTTATTTTCATTTGGCTTTCACAATAAGAAGGTACCCTTAGGAACTCCACAAATTCTAAGAAACTGAAAGAAATGTGAAAGTCCTTATCCAGTTTGCATCTGGGAGCCAAGTCTGGCCAAGGCCATCCTATGTGAATGAACTCTCTCCATGTCACAGATATACAAATGAATAATTACTGTCTTAATCCACTGAGATTAGGATGATTTTTTTGGCAGCACATTTGTAGCAACAACTAATGAATGACACTGTGTCATTTATTATACATATGCATGTGTACATATATAATATATATTCATTATACATATACATATATGCACTTATACATATTATACATATATACATGCATTATATAATGCATTTATTATACATAGAGCTTTTTAATTTTAGTATTAATAAAGCTTTGTGAATTTAAATATTTATCACATGCTTCAATCCTTTGTAGTTATTTTTTACAATTATATCCATCTGTCCCAAAGCTGGACATGGAGAGAATGTTAATATTAATTACTCTGCCCTCTTGCTGCCATTGTCTTTGATAATCTTGCATTTATAAAATTAAAACTCCCTCCCCATGTCATATTCAAATAACAGTAATAATGAAAAGCATATACAAAACATCTAAGGGAGTTATGATTGCTTTATATAATTTCTACTTCTACATTTTCATAAAAATTTATATAAATCTTTCAAAAGTGATTAAATGGGTTAGAAGAGTAAATTTTACAAATACTCTAAACAAGCACTTACCATACCCACTGGGTAAGTAACTTCAACACAAAACACTCTGTATAAATTAAAATAATATCGGCAGCTCTGTATCTACTCTGTATCCCCACTCCAAATATAATGGCCCACCTCCACATTACATGTACATATATCTTACCTTCCTGGGTATGTTTGTGAAGCCTACAGTAAAAGGAAATGCCATTGATTCAGGCATTTTTGCCACTGGGCTGAGGGTTAGGGAGCCATAGTTCAAAAGCAGTTAGCTTAGTGCAAGGACCTGAGTTTGATCCCTGGTACCAAAAAAAAAAAAAAAAAAAAAA
>NW_022900938.1:27736023-27741785 GCF_012274545.1 Fukomys damarensis | reverse complement strand
GCAAGGCCCGTTTTTACCCCTGGTCAAAAAAAAAAAAAAAAAAAAAAGCAGTTAGTTTGTTTCAATTCAATAATGTCTTCAATAAATAGTACTTTCAATACATTTTTTACTATTTGTACATGTACCATAAATCAAAATCTCTTCACCAAAAATAAAATGACTTTATTGAAAATTTGGAAGGTTGATAATTTTCCATCACCACATGTCCAAATGGTTGTTTTTTTGTTTTGTTTTGGTACCAGGGATCGAACTCATGTCCTTGTACTTGTGAAGCAGGCGGCCGAACCACTGAGCTACCCAGCCCCCTCCAAATGGAATTAATATTTTAAATTGCAACTGTAATTTGCGTCTCCATTTTAATAAGGAAATTATCTTCTTACCTTAAATTTTTATTGTATTTCCTTATAACCCATGTAATTTATCAATATCTGGCTTATTCATATGCATGCTTATTTGTGTGCATTTATATGCACCTGATCTCACCTACAATTTAAATTATTTTAAAAATAATAAATATTTTCCAGAACAGTAAGTCATATACTATCTTGCACAGAGTAAATTTTAATAAATATTTGCTGAATAGATGAAAAATTAATAAGTGGAATTGTAGCAGTAAAAGCAAAGCTGGTAATATTCTCTTTATCTGGTAAATAATTCTTTAAATATTCAAATGCAGTAAATGTGGTATTAATGTATTTCAGGACATGTTACTTGATGCTCGAACTGTCAGATGCTCATGGTTTATTAACCCTGTGGTTTATGAAATTTGAAAAAGAAAAGTCACCAGTGTATTTGCATATTTTTCACATCATTGTTTCTTATGTTTCTCCTACTGAATAATTCATAAAATAAACAAGTAGCATTGAAGTAGAAATACCAAGAGAGAAAAAAATGCCTCTACATTAGAAAGACAAGAAAATAAGGATGAAATTTGATAATCAGAATATATGTAATGCTCATTAATTGTAGATGTATCTATGTACAGATGAGCCACATTTATTTAGTGTACAAACATGTGGGACTGGCAAAAAAAAAATGTTGAAAAATTAGAACACATTCCTTGAAATTGAAAGATAAGAATATAAAAACAGAGCAGTATACTTAATTAAATAAGATTGATTAAGGGATGGCTGAAAAGTGAAAAGAGAAAACAAGATAAAAATATTGTTTTCAAATGGGGAAGGGTGAGGAACATCAAAGACAAAGTGAAATCTAACTGATTGTAAAATTTTCCTCATATTCACCACAAAGACACTGTATGTGGAGAAGCAGTGAGTGTTATTCCAGACACACAGAGCAGAAATGCAAATTCATGAAAAGATGAAGTCTTGAAGAAGTGAGAAATAGGATATAATCAGTATGGTTGGGCATTGGTTATGAATGAAGATATTTTAGAGTAATTTATCCCAAAATTATATAGAATTAGAAAAAAAAGAATTTCACAATGGTTTCTGTACATTTAATTTTATCCTCAAAGAGACAGAAAGCTATTGGAGGTTTTCAGGCGATATATTATAAAATGAAATTTATATTTATGTAATAACTCTAGGTGATGATACAAATAAAACTGAAAAGCACAAGGATATAATTAATCATACATTTCTGTCCTATCTTTTTGCTGTTGTTGTTTTTGGTACCAACGATCAAACTCAGGACCTTACACTTGTGAGGCAAACACCATAGAACTAAATCCTCAGCCCATTTCTGTCCTATCTTAATAAATTGTGTTTCTGATAATGCCTTCATCCACCTTGGAAAACAGAAATCAAATGAATCTCAAAGTAATTGCCAAGCACTTGATTATTAGGATGACAGCGATAATTGTGGGAAGTTTTTCAATCAGGATGTTAAAGGATTTCTAATTAATACCAAGAAATAATTTAGACATTTTAATTCTAGTAATATTGCTCTTTATTTCTATCTGAATGATTATGTAAGTAAAAGAAAAAGTCAGCGGGATATTTTGTTTGTAGAGTATTATAAGGAAAATTGAAACATCTTTTTATCTGAGGTTTTTATCAGCAATATAAGAGGACAGAGGCTATCATAGTTTAAGTACCTCTAGTGTACCAGTCTTATATTTTGAGCTGTTTTTACATGTATGTTTCCATGAATTTTCTTTAACCTTGTAGAACATGTTGATGTGGAATTACAGGACAAGAGGAGAATAGTACATCACTCAAGTTCAACACAATAGAAAATGGAAGTCATTTGCTTCAAAAAGAGATCAATAAACAAATTTGAAATAATAGCTATATCCACAAGATACTCTGATATTGAATTTTATCTTTTGTATTAACTTTTTGATCAGCTAAAAAGTTTAGAACTCTAAGATGTTAGCCCATAAAACACATATGAGTATGATTCATTTTGTATAATAAAGGAGATGTCATACTTCATCTCTGAAGTAGGTTACAGCTGTCGGCTGTGAAATAAAAGGGCGAGGGGACATGGTACAGACACTGGAGAGCCAGAGGCTATTGCAATCACAGATGTATGACAGAAATACAGTTCAGATCAGGGATAAGGGCCCATTGTGTATTAGCGGAATCTACATCACCAAACTGAAATCCATATAAAGCACAATTCAATGTCTGTAGTCAAATCACTGGTCACAGACAACAGGAGGACAAAAGATGACACAATTCAGAAACTACCATCAGTCCGCCGTGCATTAAAAATTAAGTGTGTAGATCAGTTCTCATATAAATAGGGCCTCTACTGAAGACCCTAACACTAGAACTCTATTAACAGTCTCCATTTATAACTGGTGACCTCCAGGACAATGTCTCAATGTGCTTTCCAAATGAACTGAAATAATTTATTATCACCTGAAACTGACAGGATTCCCATGTTGTAAACATGAATTCTCTCTTGGAAAAATTTCAAAATTCAAAACAGCAATAAAGTATGTAAATAAATGGGGAGATATTTTTTCATAGATCTTTGGCATGATACGTTTCTTGGTAACAACAAATCTCAGAACTTTTCTAATTTTTCCGAGAGTTTCCCTGAATAAATATAAAGGAATTACTTTCTAGGCTATGCATGCATACTCTTCCCACTTATATAAGACTTCAAAGAAAGAAGAGTACATTTTGTGATATTCTTCAGAGACTACATCAGCACAGGGCACAGGTACTGTCTCTCTTTTGTTTTTCAGTGTGGTCATTATAGGTGGTGCAAAGTGAGACTGAGGTAGCCCAGAGGTACAAATACATCATATACAGAAGGAGGAATAGAGATGTAAAGAGACTAAAATCACCAGTGAGGCAGTAGGTGGTGAAAAATGTTGAGAATTATTTAGAAAAATTTAAAGTTATTGTAGAAATATGTGGATTATTGAAAAGCAATAGAGGAGGCTGCAGAATGGATAGCCTTACATGTAACTTCTAGTGGTAGAATTAATATTCCACCTGGCACGTTTCAGCTTTTCAATGTTACTTTCGCGTGAGTGAGCCAATGAAAGAAGTGAAATAGGAGTTGCAAAATATCATTTTGCAAGTTGTCGAGAGATGAAAATGTTGAAAAGTTTCCCTCTTGCTTTACACAAAATGTAAGTGGTTTCTGAAGCTCCCAAGGATGTTTTTTAGAGTTTAAAAGATTGTGCAGATGGCAAAGGAACCCACAAGTTCGTGTATAAAATAATGCAATGTGCAGAGAAGTCAAAATCTGACAAAAAAATAATAAAGGGAATAAGTCTAGCATTGTAAGGAAGGGTAAGAAAGGCAAAGATTTATATTTGATTAAGTGTAGTGTTGCCTTTTAATTACCTGTTTTTAAAGACCCCGGTCATGTGTTTTAAAATGAGGAATGATCTCCTGTGGTAGTGTTTGCGAAAGAGTTCTCTGTGGTGGGGTACAATCTCCTGCCCAGTGTATGATGCAGAGTTAAAGAAAGACTCAAAGACAGAATTAAAGCAGCAGAGAAATGGCAAGCCAAGATGGCCAGAGCTGAGCAGCCAGCAAAGACTGTGGCAGGTCCAAGCCACTGCTATTTATTGGTGACATCATTGTCAGACTGGGGTAAAGAGGCTCTGTGAGGGGACTCGCAGTTGCTATAAACACGTTACTGAGGTGGGCAAAGCTTGTAAAGGAAAAGACAAAGCATTTTGAGTTAGGAATAAGAGAGATAAAATACAGGTTGTGATTAATAATTAATTTTGTCTTTTTAGTAAAATATGTTTTCATTGTGGAAAAACTTTGGGTAAGAGTCACGCTGATTTTGACACAAAAGCTTCTGCCAGACTTGCTTCTCAAAACAAGTCAGTTGTGGAGTTCACGCTTTGCAGCCTCACTGCTCACAGCATGCTTTGGGCATAATCAGGAAGGTGGGCCTCCACACAATTTCTGGTCCTCAATTGTACCCCATGTTATCCTCATAATGCTGCTCAGATGGCTGATGAGCACGACTGTCCCTTTGGAATTTGGAAGAGTGCTGTGCTCCTCACAACAAAAGCTGAATACCTAAAACCCTTCGCATGCAAAGGAGACCAAGCATCTTTACAAAAGGCATGGCTCTCCTGTCTGCAGATTTAGTTAAATCTAAAACATTGTTAAAATTCAGACACACCAGTGAATATCGTTCTAGGTGATAGTTTTTCTTCTTCAAATAATATCCTGACTATTGTAAAGATTCAAGTCTAATATTCTTTACATTTCTTATCCTTCTCCTGGCCTTTCCCTTCTTAAATAATAGTTATCAAGTTATATACGTTTCACTAATATAATCTAGGAAAGTAATACGATCAGCTGTAGATACAATGAAGATGATCCATGGATTTCAGATTTATAACATTTGCATATTCATGAAAAATCAACTGAAACAACTTTATAATGATTAGAGGCATTTTATTAGAAAAATAACAGCTTACTTCCCTTATTGTCAATCCTTTAATTCTTCAAATATATATCAAATAATGTATTACTAAAACAAATACCTAATAATGTACTGTGCTACTTTTTCACTCCTCTGTACAAATACCTAAGAAAGATTTACTCTGGCTCATAGTTTCAAAAGTTTCAGTCCATGGTTTGCTGGAATCAATTTATTTGGTCTGAGGCAAGGCAGAACATGATGGCAAAAGAGCATGGAGGAAGAAAGATGCTCATTTCCTGTTGGCTGGGAAACAGAGAATCAGAGTGAGAGAGCCACTGAGAGAAGAAGAGCTTATGTGCAGTAGATAGCTCCCAAGCTCATGGTGCTTTGATCTCTCTTTTAACTAGGCCCAGACTCCTAAGTTTCCATGACTTCCCCATAATGCCACCAAATTGCTAATCAACAGCTTGAATCTACTAGTAAATTTATGACATCACAATCCAATCACTTTCTGAAAAGCCAGTAAGCTCCCAGCCTTCCACACAATAAGCTTTTAGGGGGACATTTTAGAGAACAACCATCACACATATAAAAAGAATGACTTTTAACACAAAATTACTGAACAGCTCTGGAGACTGGGCCATGTTTTCCTATATGAAAACGTTTGAATTGGAATGAAGGTATCCAATCATTGAACATTACCCTGTATATAACATTTTAGAGCTAAAATGCGATTATAAACCATATAGTCACAGAGCCAGAATATTTCAGAAAAAAGTAGTATTCCCAGAAATGAATTATGGTCTTGGAAGGATGTTCCAAATTAAAATTTCTTTTAAAAATGCATAATGTGCTGAATGTCTATAATTTTGTTCAGATGACTGCAGAGCCTGGAAAAGCTGTTGCTGCTATCAATGCATAACATACCATTATTAGACTTTATA
>NW_022900938.1:27733935-27735451 GCF_012274545.1 Fukomys damarensis | reverse complement strand
GGGGTGAGGGGAGGGGAGGGACAAGGGGAAAAATGAGAATCAAGACCTATTATGTAAAGGTACAGAATCCCAATGATGAATGTAATTGTATTGTATACCTAGATTGTACCAATAACCTCAATAAAAAGAAAAAAACTGCGTAATGGGGCCAGGGATTTAGCTCAGTGGTTCGGTGGCCTGCCTTGCAAGTGCAAGGACCCAAGTTCAATCCCTGGTAAAAAAAAAAAAAAAAATGCGTAACGAACTTTTTATAATAATGGTGAATCAGTGCAGCTTTGTGGCTGATAAGAAATGTAACACACTGGTGTTGGATGCTGATAGGAAGGCTGAATGTATTTCTGTGTCAGTTCATGGCTGTAGAAGTGTAGCACTTCCCTACAATAAAATCAACAAATAATTTTTGAAATACATCCATATATAATTTATGCACACACTCAGTAGCACACTTTGGAAGAGAAAAACATGTCTTTCTAATACTAACCAAAAAAAATCACAAGAGTATTATCCAAAGAGATGTGATCAAAGCATACATAATGAAAAATGCAGGAGAAAGGGAAGTACATCCTCCACATTTAAGTAATTAAAATAAGACATTATTTGGGGATTTTTATAATACATGGCACTAGATATTTCAAAAAATTGTACTTTGTTAAATATTTCCTCATTCTAAATGCAAGTTTACAGTTATTTTTAATTCTATTTATAGATTTTGTGTGTCTTTCTAAAGAGATCCTATGTATTGCAAAAATTTCAGACATCACAAAGCAAGGAGCCATCCTTGGATTGAATTTTCTTCGTGTCACATATTTTTCTACCATAGAGCATATTGTTAGAATTATTTATTTATGCTGAACTCTGATATTTACTCTATTGTCTGTATCATTTATTTATATACACAAAATCCATTATTAGAGACCAAAGAGAGCAATTGAAATGTTCTTCTAAAAGAGATCATTTACGCTGTTTTTGTTGGAAGGTATTCTTCTATTGCTTTTATATGGTAATACTAAACTGGTCTCACTTTTCTGAACTTGTCCCATGAAACTCTTTGAGTATGCTAACTAGAAATGTAAGAAAGATTGTATAATATAATTAATTTATAATAAAATGTATTTGTAACATACAGATACATATTATAATAAAATGGTATTTCTGTTACCTTATTTTAACTACTGTTCATCAATGAAACTGAGAAAAATAAGCTTTTATTATTGGAAAGTAACCTCACAACTAACTTCTCTCTCTTTCTCTCTCTCTCTCTCTCTCTCTCTCTATATATATATATATATATGAAGATATATCCTGATGATACACCTAAGACATATATATATACACATATCCCTAAGATTTTATACATATATATGTATCCCTAAGATATATATTCATAAGATATATATATATATTTCTGATATATATATATTCCTGATATATATATATATCCCTGATACATATATATTATATGACATCTATATCCCTAAACATATATGTGTGTGTGTGTGTGTGTGTGTGTGTATAT